>NC_090448.1:857178035-857482843 GCF_031143425.1 Pleurodeles waltl
GGCTACTCTTGTCTGACCCAGGCCAAACCTCTGAACAACAGTCATCACATATTTTTTTCTGTGTGGCTGCTGTCAAATGTCCACCAGACACACTTGTGTGATATTTTTGTTGCATTGTAAAATGTTTCTACAACAAACTGTGCATACATTTCACACACACATTTATTTATTTGAGCAATGTATGCAGTTGTTTGTGGTTCCTGAGTGTGTTCCTACTTGTTTTCCAATTGTGCCCTAGTTGTGCTTGCTGAGATGTTGTTAAGTTGATAAGGTATGCGAAAGGGAAAGGAAGTACTTAAAGACAAATCTGTGTTTAAGTGATTTACTTACAAATTTGTGCTCTGTGATGATTAAGGTATAGCCTCTAAGAAAAGAAGTTGTGCACATTATTGTCCCTTTTGCATGCTCCAGCAGCAGTATTTTGTACTTCCTCATCCACCACCCGTGCCTCATTGACATCATCCTCGTCCCTGGAGACCTTGACATGTTCTTCCTAGGGTACATTGGTGCATACAAAGATGTTGTGCAAATTACACATACTAGCATGATTTTTCATACATGGGATGGGGCATATAGTTGTCTTCCACCAGATAGATCTAGGCACCTGAACCTCGATTTCAGGATGCCAAATGTCCTCTCCACCACATTTCTGTTCATTTTGTGGGCATATTTGTACTCCTTGTCTGCATCCATATATGGGTTACCATATGGGGTCATGGCATTTTGGGCCAGATGTAGCAAAGTTTTGCGAGTCACAAATGGCCCGATTCGCTATTTGCGACCTCGCAAAATCCGAAATGGGATGCAAAAATCCCATTACCGAAATGCAAATAGCGATGCAACCCATTACCGACTCGCAAAAATTCCGACCTGATTTTGCGACCCGCAAATAGGAAGTCGCAAATTGCGAGTCGCAAACCATATGCAAATCCAGTCGCAAATTGCGACTAGTCGCAAAAAGCCCATTTTGCACATTGGGATTACCACTGATTCAGAGCAGGTGGTAACCAGAACCAAAGTATAAAAGGAGACCCAGAAGGTATCTGGGTGACTCAAAATGGCTGAACTGTACGTGATAGCATGGAGGAGGAGAGTCCAGGCCGCCCAGCAGAGGAGGAGAAGGCAGAGACAGGAGAGGATATACCGAGCCAGGCAGACACTATTTCAACAAACTGAGGAGGAGATATATGACAAATATAGACTGAGCAGTGCTGCAATCTTAGAATGAATTGACCTACTGAATCCTCAGCTTGAACGACAGACAATGCGCAGCAGCACCATCCCTACACATGTGCAAGTGCTATGCTCACTGCACCTCTTGGCCTCGGTTAGCTATCAGAGGGTGATTGCTGTGGCAGGTGGGGTATCCTAAAGTGCACTCTCACGATTCTTCAGATGTTTCCTAGATGCCATACTCACACATGTCCAGATATATATACCTACCCAGGAATGAGGCAGAAATTAACAGCACCAAGTTGGACTTTTACAGAATTGCCAACTTCCCCCATAATAGGGTGTGTGGACGGGACACATATACAAATTTGCCCTCCTGCAAATCTGGAATATGTGTTCCGCAACAGGAAATGTACCCACTCACTAAACATCCAGGTGGTATGTGACACCCATAATGTCATTACTGACATTGTAGCTAAATATCCAGGGAGTACACATGACTCATACATATTCAGGCACAGTGGGATACACCAACGCCTAGAACGTGGGGAGTTTGGAGACGGATATCTATTAGGTATTGCTGCCTACACCCTGAAGCCATACATACAGGTCACTGTGTAAACCATTGATGCCCAGCTAAATTTGCCTTTTTTATCAAACAGGTGACAGTGCATCTGGGTATCTGGGGGAGAGGAAGAATATAGCTAACCATTGCCCAAACCTACTAATAATGAAGTATCTAAGCCTTTAAGTAAGGGTGGAACTATTTGGACCTGTGAAACATGCAATTGGGCTATTCAAGTCCCTATAGAGGCAACAAAGGTAAGAAGTCAAGACATTAGGCCGGCAGGGTTGGGGGAGAAAAAAATGAAACAGAAGGCAGTTTATAATTACATCATTCAGTATGCCTTAATAAATGCTAGGTCCCTTCCCAAACATAAACTGGAAATCTGCGAAATGATCGATAATTGGCAGATCGATTGTCTATTTATTACTGAAACCTGGGGTAAAGCAGAATCTGACCCAGATTTTATCGTCGCCTCTCCACCAGGATTTACCTTTTACAGACTTGATAGACCTCAGAATAGGGGGGGTGGTCTGGCCATTATCTGTAGGTCTATGTTTGCGTGCACATGTATTAGTTCCTCCACGGAAATGTGTGAGGCAATGGCATTTAAAATCTCTCAAAATAGTGGGATACTATTGGAGGGTCTGTTGATATATCGCCCACCAGGACCGCCTAAAAATGTCCTACAATCTTGGCCCAAGTTGATAGAACCTATGGTTCTGTCTTCAAAAGCTGTTATATTGGGAGATTTTAATATTCACTTTGATGAGACATCCACTCCTAAGATCCGTGAATTCATTGACTTTATGGAGGCCCTGGACTGGACCTCCAGAGTCTTGTCAGCAACCCATATTGCAGGGCATATTCTGGATGGGGTGTTTGCACGAGCTATTCAACAGGTGGAGGTAACCATGGTACAGCTGAGTTGGACGGATCATCACCTGCTGAAATTTAAACTCACTTCGAAGAATGTCTGTGATTCTAATTTGGAAACGAATAAGGTGGTTAGGCTATGGAAACAGGTTAAAGCAGAGGAATTAGGCCCAGCTTTAGAAGTTGGCTAGGATAAGGCTAAGACTTTGGCCTCACCCCTGATTGATAGCTTTCTGAAAGGAGTGGAAATGACTATGGAAGGAGTGGTACCCACTATAACTAGAAGACCCAATAGTCAGAAGAAACTAGGTCATCCTTGGTTTAAAAAAGACCTTAAACTCCTTCAAAGAAAGTACCGACAGCAGGAACGACGGTGGAAACTTAATCCAGTACTTGAGGAAAGGGTGGCCCTTAAGTCCACTCTAAAGGCTTATAAAGCAGCACAATTCATGGCTAAATCTAAATTCTACACTACCAAAGTAAAGGAGGCAATTAATGCCCCCAGGGAACTTTTCAAGACTATTAAGGCTCTAACTGTGTCTGTGAAGCCTGCTGGTCTAGAAAACTCTCAGGATTTCTGTGACAAAGTTGCTCTTCATTTTGAAAACAAGATATTGCAAATACATAGCAACTTTGATACTCAGGTCATTCCTGAATTATTACCCCCCACGATACCTGAGAGTTCTACAGCAGATGGCCAGTCACTGCTGTCACATTTCCAACCACCTTCCATGGATACTATTAAAAAGAGGATTCTTGAAATTAAATCTGTCTCTCCTCTTGATCCGTGTCCTCCTTCTATTTTTCACTTGGTTCCGGATTTAATGGCATGGATGTTAGTTCCCATTTACCAAGAGGTAGTAATGTCCGGGGTGTACCCCTCTATCTGGAAAGAAACGATAGTAGTACCCCTTAAGAAAAAACCAGATGGGGATAGTCAGGACATGAGTAATTTGCGGCCAATAGCGCGTCTCCAGTATTTGGCAAAGATTTTAGAAAAAGTCCTGAACTCTGAATTGATTGAGTTTTTAGCAGAAGCAGAGGCTCTTGATATCTCCCAACAGTGTTTCAGAAAAGGGCATAGTACTGAAACAGCCCTGATCTCTTCCTCTGATGCTATTCGGAGGATAGTCGATGAAGGCCAGGGGGCCGTTTTGGTTCTTTTAGATCTGTCTGCAACCTTCGACACTATCTCTCCTATATTATTTATGTCCCGTTTGCATCAAGTAGGATTAAGGGATCAGGCGCTTAAACTCTTGGAGTCCTTTCTTATAAATAGATGGACCACAGTTAGCTGTGGTGACTTTAAATCTATACCTTATGTTTTGCCTTGTGGGATTCCTCAGGGATCTTCCCTCAGCCCCACATTGTTTAATGTGTATGTAGCGCCATTGGCTAGCCTAATTCATACTTTTGGTTATACTCCATTTTCTTATGCTGATGACTCCCAGCTTATTATTCCTATTAATCAGCCTTGGGAGGAGGTTGCAGATCGGTTCAGTAACTGTATGTTGGCAGTGAGTAAATGGATGAAGACCAATTGGCTAAAAATGAATGCCACCAAAACTGAAGTCTTATGTTTTGGACTTGGAAAAAATGTATGGAACTCACGGTGGTGGCCCTCTGAATGTGGTAACTGCCCGGTGCCCACTACTGTTAGTAGAAATTTGGGCATCTTGTTCAACGAACATCTGCCATTAAAAAAACAGATAAATCATACGGTAAACATCAGTCTATAGTCAATTAAAATGCTCTGAAAAATCTTCCTTTATCTGTCACATGAATGGAGAGTATCTGCTATCCTGGCACTAGTGATGTCCAAGATAGACTACTGCAATGCACTGTTCCTTAATCTGGACAAGGGGCTGATTAATAGACTTCAATTAGTCCAGAATTCCGCTGTCAGAGTGGTTCTTAATCTCCCACGATGCATATCAGCTAGAGAGAGTCTTAGGAAATTACATTGGCTACCAGTGGTGCAGCGTATCCAGTTCAAATCGCTCTGTCTCACTTTTAAGGCAGTTCATGGAATAGGACCACAGTACTTGACTTCCAGACTCCACCTGTATGTACCTAAAAGAAACCTGAGTTCGTCCCAAGCTTATTGGATACAGGTCCCTCGCACACATAAAGCTAAATGGGGAGACAAAGCTTTTACAGTGGCTGCTGCCAGAGGATGGAACTCGCTCCCTCTGAATATTAGGCAAGAATCCTGTTATATTAAATTTAGGAAAATGGTAAAAACCTGGCTTTTTCCTCGTTAACCTTTTGGTACATTATGATTAGGGTTTCTAACTATCTTGTTTCTGTCTCTTATTGTTGGGTGTTTTTCTATTATTATTATTTTCGTTCCTTCTTTTATTTTTTTTCACTACGTGCTCTCCTCCCAGCGCTTTGATGCTATTTGGAGTAGGAACGCGCTTTATAAATCTCGAATTACGATTACGAATTACGATATGCCCTGAGACCATGGATACTTACCCGTACCTAAAACCTGGCAATAAGAACGAGAGGCGATATAACAGTGCACATCGGCGGACCAGAACTGTAGTGGAGAGGACCGTTGGCTTGTTAAAGGCAAGATTCAGATGCCTCCACAAAATTGGAGGTGCACTCCAATATGCTCCAGAAACAGCATGCAAGATTGTTGCCGCCTGTGCCATCCTACACAACATTGCCACCAGACGTGGGCTACATCTCACCCCTGAAGACACAGACACAGATGATGAGGAGCAAGAGCTACCACACCGACAGCCTGGGGATAGAAGCATCGCAAATGAGGGCAGACAGAGACGGAACCACATTGCAACCCAATACTTTGGCAGGTACGTGGCAACCGTCACCACACTCACCAATGTCAGACACACATAGCCCAGTTATGTAGTTTTTATTTCTAAACTATGTAAAAGATAGATTATTGCTGTATGCCACAGTCTTCATTTGTCAATTGTCATTTAAGACACATTAAATTCATGTGCCTTAATCACAGTACAGTTTGGTGGCTCACACCCTCCTCCCTGCGCGGCCACCATGGCTCATTCCTGGTGGGTCCCCTGACCCCTGCCTTGCACTGCTACTCCGCAGCACACAGGAATCACTGGTAGAAACGCTACTTATGGTGGACCCCTCCTCGCTGTCCTGTGGGGTATCCCCTGTGCCCCTTGCAGCCTGCCTGCTCTCCATCAGGTCCACCGCATGGCTGATGCGGCCTAGTCCTCGTGCCAAAACCCCTGAGAAATGCCCAAGTTCTACCTGGAAGCTGACCGTATGCCTTGACAGGCATTGGTATTGGTATTGGTATTGGTGGCAAGACGCCCAATAGATGCTGCCAGTCTGTCAAAGCATGCAGCAGTGTGGCGCTCCCTGCGCCTTGCCTGCGCCGTGTCTGCCACAAGTTCAGTCCCCAAATGCTGAATGGCATGTGTTAAGTTCCCCAGATGTTGGTTCATGTGGTTGAACTGACTGTCCACATTTGCCATCCCATGTGTCATTGTGGTCTGCAGTCTATTCAGGTTTCTGTTAATTGCCCTTAATTGCCTGTGTTGCAGGTGCTGACCCTGAATAAGTGAGGCCTCCAGTCCTGCAAAGTCCACTTCTGACACATCATCCTGGGGCACAGACTGAACTCTTCACCTGCGTCTGCGCACTGCTCCAGCTTGTGGCTCTGTGCGCCTCTCTGTGGGGCTGGGCCCTGGTGCTATTTCTGCTGCCTCCATGTCCTGCGTTGGATCTTCCATGGACCCTAGTGGTGTTCTGCTGGGCCCTGCTATGTCACCGGCAGCCTCCTGCAGTGGGTCTGGCCCATGTTCCTCTCCCTGCCTTTTCTCGCTGCTGGGGGTGTCTTGTGGGAGACCTGTGGGACATAGGGGATACACTGTCAGTCTTGCACATCTGTTTTTTGCCTCATAATAAACATTTGCCTATATTTGGACTACTGTACCACAATGCCCATAATGCACTATTCTAGAGGTTGCTAGACTGGAATGGAGCTAGTCTGGTGGTGCCTGCTGCTGGGTACTAGGATTGTGTGTATACTGCATTTGTGGGTGTCAGAGCATATCTCATGGTACTCACTTTTTGATGTCCCAGGTGCTGAACTGTCCAATTCTCCCATGCCCAGTACGGCCTCTGGCTCCAGTGTCTGCCCACCATGCTTTCCAGGTCTGTGGGTGGTGGTACGGTGGATGGGCCTCCTCCGGTGCCCCTCATCTCCCTCATGCGCTCCGCAACCCTCTCCTTGGTCCTGGAGCGCAGGTCATACCACCTTTTGCGGATTTCCTCAAGGTTGCGGTGGCTTACCCCAATGGCATTGATTTTCTGTTGTAATTGTTGCCATAATCTTTTCTTCTGATTGTCTGGGACACTCATTGCTGCCTTCCTGAAAAGTTCATCATGGTGCAGGCAGCATTCTTCTGTAAGGACCTCCAGCTCCTTGTCAGAAAATGTAATCTTCCTCCTCTGCCAGCAGTGCCTGTCTCCTCCATGGTTGCTGCAGCTCCTCTCCCCTGCGTGTGGCTCAGCAGTTTGAAATGGGTGTGGTCCTCCCAGGTCTATTTGATGATTTCCTGGTTCTGATGTCATCACCAAGAGCCAGGAAGTGGGTTTCCCAACTGTTGTGGTGCACCTGCAGGCAATTTGCGAGTCAGTCGCAATTTGCGACACCCCTCCCGCAAATTGCGATCTTGCTCAAAGCGGAGGTCGTAAAATGCAGTGCGACACCTCTGCAACTCGCAATTTGGTATCGCGAGTCTTTCTTGCATTTGGTTTTGCGAGTCGGAAAATAGCGATTCGTATGGAGTCACTATTTCCGATTCGCAATATTTTACCTACCTACATCTGGCCCTTTGTGTGTTGTGTGCCATGAAACATGTGTTGTACACTGTGTATTGCATGTGCCCCCACCACCTTGGACGTGGTACACCTCCCTTGCACACAGAGCTGTAGTAGCAATTTCCTGGCTGGCATGCATGTGTGAATGTGGAAATTGTGGCAGAGTAGCTGGAGTTGTGGCAGAGTAGCTGGAGATGTATTGCCATGTATTTGACAAGTTAACATACACTTGTGGCACAGGATAGGGCATGAGCGGTTTTGCTGCACTGCCCTTCATCACCAGTAAAGGTCAACAATGTGCCATTTCTCCATGATATGTTTGATTTCCGTTCTCAACCAGTGTGCTGGCAGTAGTTCAGCTGCCAAAGTCCACTGAAGGCACCTTCTAGCATGGAAGGTAGATTGTTGCTTTACATATTAGATTGTTTCTGTGCACTAAGGTGTCCCTTCATACACATGATCAAACAATGATGGCAAGTTCCATTTTCAATGTGTGCTTCACTATGCACCACACATGGAAAAATGTATACAGAATGACAGTTTCAGGTATTTGACTTGATGGGACAATGGAGGAGCCACCCCTAGGGTGGCATTAATTGATGAAGCTACCTCAGGTTTCAAGATTGGAGTAATTCTGTGGCAATGCCAATATGCAAGTGTTTTGGAGGTAGCGTGCCCAATGTAAAACCAATTGCTGACCACTTCCACACTAAGGGGGTTATTCTAACTTTGGAGGAGGTGTTAATCCGTCCCAAAAGTGACGGAAAAGTGACGGATTTACCACCAGCCGTATTACGAGTCCATTATATCCTATGGAACTCGTAATACGGCTGGTGGTATATCCGTCACTTTACCGTCACTTTTGGGACGGATTAACACTCCTCCAAAGTTAGAATAACCCCCTAAGTGCTAGGTCTGAAGGGGCTGTATTTTTGATGCAGCATCAGGACACATGTAATGGCTTGACACCACCTTTGAAATGCAGAGAGGGCCTTGCTCTACCACAGCATCATTAAATGTGACTGTGTGGTGGCATAAGGGACTTGTACATGTGGCAATAACTGAAGGTGATGTGCATTGAATGTGTGGAGTACTGCATGTTGCATATTGCATATGTGTTGTCAAGCAGCCATCTGTGATTTCCTGTTCATGTGGTTGGAGTGTGAGGTATGCATTGTTTGTTCCAGATTTTTAATATGTTGTATGTATGATGTTGTGAATGCTGACTTATCGACTATTAGGCCATCGCCATATTGTCCATCCTGGAAACATTAGTTAATTATTGATTGTTGGAAGATGTAGGCATCATGGACGTTGCCCGGGTACTTGGCGAGGATGTTAGTGAATATCCCTCAATGTTCCACAATGGCCTGCACATTAATTGAGTGTGTGTGTTTCCTGTTCCTGAAGAGGTGTTACATTGCAGCAGGAGGAACAAGTTGGACATGTGTGCAGACCATTGCATGCTGCACATGCAGGAACCCAGCAATATGGTAGAATCTTTGATTGGTCTCCTGCTGCAGTTACTGGGTACTGGGTAGCAGGATGTGACAGGGAGTGAGGTGGATGATGGCATCCATTACCATAGGGAGGAAGGTAGAAAAGGATGATCTGGATTGAGCCAGAGGCCAGCTTGCGGAGCACGGCCAGGAGCTTGGTCATGGGTGGTATGGTTATCGGACTTTGCACTCTTACCATGATGTTGGGAACAATGTGGTGGAGCAGGCGTACAATAGACGCCAGCTTGAGACGGTAGAGTCTGATAACAGCTTGTTCTCTGAGGTCAATGATGGATGTGCACTGACAAAATATATATCTCCCTCCTTCTGCCCTGCCTTTGTGGCTGCTGTTTTGGTGTTTGAGGGTGCTGGTGGCACTTGGCGGCGGTGCTGTCATCATCTCACGGTGCCGAGCTCCAGCAGTAATAAGTTCATGTTGTCCAGTTGCTTGCCAGAGTTCCTTCTGTGGGTTTTACTTATGTACATGTGTCTGTGCGTCATTTTAACACTTGGTCTAGCCAGGCATGGATGCTAACCAGAGTTAGTGTAATTTTTTGCATGCAATCCTAGGCTTGTGCATCATTTTTCCAATGGCACATAAATATGGCGCTAGCGGGCTAGCGTCATTCTTTAGGAGGGAACGCCTCCACTAAATATTGCCGAAAAACTGCGCAAGGTATCGCAGTGCTACTAAAAAATTATGCTAACTCCACAAAAGTGGAGCTAGGCTGGTCTAGCACTACTATATAAATATGGTGTAGGGTTACCAACGATTTTGGGTACAACAAATGGTGCAACGGTGGCACAAACATTTCATAAATATGGGCCTAAGGGCCTCACTTGGCGCAGGAAATGGCATAGCTCGGTGCCGCAAGCTATTTTGCTGCATTGAGCTCCATAATTTACAAAATGCAGGGATGCGCTGTATTTACCAGTATAAGGTGCATCCTTGTGTTTTCCCCTGTGCCGGCGCTAAATCAGCTGCCTAGCCCAACGCAGGCACCCTTGCACCATGACGAAGGATGCCTAGGTTGCCAGGGTTATTGTTTTTGCACAGGAAGGGACACCTTCCTGCACAAAAACATAATTAATGATGTTTTGCTCCTTCTATGTGTGCTGCAGAATCCAGCACACACAGTAAGACCGAAAAATGAGGAGAAATAAAAGTATTTCTCCTTGTTGCGCCACTCTAGCGTCACCCCTAGGGAGGCGTTAGTTTTTGGCGTTGGCTCAGATTTACGTTTCCATGTAAATCTGGGGTAGTGTCAAAAAGCAATGGGTGTTACATGGGTATGTCCATAGCAACACTCATTGCACGCCCCTTTGCCACCGAAAACTGTGTTGGGGGGCCTATATTTACAAGGCCGTGTTAATCCACATAAAGTGGCTTAACATAGCCTTGTAAATATAGAGTAGGGCACAGCGCCACAGGAGCGTTGCAAAAATTGATGCTCCGGTGGCACAAGGGGCTTTTAAATAAGCCTCTAAGTCCTTCATGGCATATTATAGCAATAGTACTATATTTTTTCCAGAAATAGATATCTGTCCTGCTTTAAACTTTGTATTCTCAGTTACTGCTTTACTACCAACTGCTCTGCATTACTATAGCATTAAAATAAGCTACTTACTACTTCTTTTAACACATAGGCCCTCATTATGACCTTAGCGGGCGGCTGAAGCCGCCCGCCAAGCTCTGACTGCTGGGTGGCAGCCAATGCGGCCGCACTCCCACCGAGGTCATTTTGAGATCCCCGCTGGGCCGGCGAGCGGAAACCTGGTTTCCGCCCGCCGGCTCAGCGGGGATCTCGGCCGCAACACAGGAGTCGGCTCCAAATGGAGCCGGCGGTGTTGCGGCCATGCGACGGGTGCAGTTGCACCCGTCGCGCTTTTCACTGTCTACATAGCAGACAGTGAAAAGCTGTACGGGGCCCTGTCAGGGGGCCCCTGCACTGCCCATGCCAGTGGCATGCACACCCTGCACACCATGCAGAAGACAATGTTGGGAGAAGCTGGCCTGGTTTGTAGTGGGTACCAGAGGTACATACACCTTATACCAGGTCCAGTGATCCACCTTAGTGAAATGTAGGCAGTTTGTAGCAGCTTAGGCTGTCTAGGGGTAGCTGAAGCAGAGCAGCCAAGGCTGAACTAGGAGACATGCAAAGCTCTTGCAATTCCAACATAGTCACACACTACTTATACACAATAAAAACAATATTCAGTGATACCAAAAATAAAGGTTTTTTATTTTATTTTAGTGACACAGAGCCAAAAATATCTTAGAGGCAATACACCTTCTGGTGGTAAGTATTTTACACAATATATACACTAGTAACCAAAATCAGGTAAGTAAACAGACATAGAATAGTGCAAACAGTGAAAAACAAAATAGATTGCAATGGGCCTAGGGGCAACACAAACCATATACTAAAATAGTGGAATGCGAAATTCAGATTCCCCCCTATGCAAGTGTAGTGTGTAGAGGGGTGCTAGGAGAGTAAGAAAACACCAAAGGTAAGTAAAGTACGCCCCACCCAGAACCCAGGAAAACAGGAGTAAAGAACAGCAAGTTTCCTCAGAACACACTAGAAGTCGTGGTAAAGGATTATGCAAGAGCCAAGCAAGACTGCAAGAAACCAACAATGGATTCCTGGACCTGAAGATTTGTGGAGAGAGGAGACCAAGTTCAGAAGTCGATGAAGAGTCCAGGAAGAACAGGAGCCCCTGCCAACCTGGATGAAGATGCAAAAGTGTATTTTCCGGTTGGAAGTAAAGTACAGAAATGCACCAAAGAAGATAGCTATGGGTTTCTGCTTGGTGCAAGAGATGTCTAACATCGAGTCGTTGGATTCAGGCTGTTTGCGTCACTGAATTCAGCCAGCAAGCCTTGGTTCATGCAAGTATGCATTTTACATCAAAGAGGAGCTGCCCAGATCCAGGAGGGACCTGGGGGTCTCAACTCAGACTGAAGAGACAGAGGGGGCTCTCAGCACTTCAGAGAGCCCTCAGAAGACCAGGCAGCACCCACGGGATTCCCAGGACACGGGGACAAAGGAGTTGCAAAGTGCAGTTGTCACAGCACTACATAAATGGATCCCACGCTGCTGGAGAACAGCTCAGGGAGCTGAGCGTTGCAGTATTGAGTGCTGGGGACCTGTGCTACGCTGTGCACAAAGAACTTTTGGAAGAAGTGCACAGAAGCCCAAGGAGCTGCAGAGGACACAATGCATAGGGGTACTGTCTGGCATGGGGAGGCAAGCCCTTATCTCCACCAAATTTGGATAGCTGGGCTTGTTGAAGTTGCAGGTCTCAATAGCCTACCTGGATACTTTGTTGCAGTTACAGCGTTTCCTGGAGCAGTCTGCGGTTGATCTGACGGTCAGAAGCTGAAGCAGAGGATGCAGAGGAGTCCTGGTGGAGTCTTGCAAACCAAATCTGAGGAAACACCCAGAGGAGAGACCCTAAACAGCCCTGAGAGGGGGATTGGCTACCTACCCAGGTATGCACCTATCAGGAGGGGTCTCTGACGTCATCTACTAGCACTGGCCACTCAGATGCTCCCAGAGGGTCCCCACGCCTTGGAATCCAAGATGGCTAACGCCTGGGACATTCTGGAGGAGCTCTGGGCACCACCCATGGGGTGGTGACAGACAGGGTAGTGACCACTCCCCTTTTCTTTGTCCAGTCTAATGCCAGAGGAGGTATTAGGGGTCCCTCAACGGGTGTAGACTGGATTATGCAAGGAGGGCACCGTTTGTGCCCTTCAAAGCATTTACGAAATTTCTGGGAGGATACCCCTGCCATGCCTGTAACACATATTTACAATGGGAGAGGGTGTAAAACCCCTCTCCTAAAGGAAATGCATTGTTCCGCCTTCCTGGGATTGGGCTGCTCAATCCCCAGGAGGGCAGAAACCTGTCTGTGAGGTGTTAGCAGCTGGGGCTGCAGTGGAAACCTCAGAGAGCTGGTTGGGCAGTATTGGGGGCCTATGGTGGAGCCCCAAGGGTGCATGGAATTGTCCCCCAATGCCAGATTTGTATTGGGGGTTCAATTTCACAATCTTAGACACCTCACATGGCCATATTCAGAGTTACCAATGTGAAGCTACATATATGGTTTAAATTTATGTAGTGCACGCTTATAATGGTGTCCCCGCACTCACAAAGCCTGGGAAATTGGTCCTGGACAATGAGCGGGCACCTTTTCTAGTGCAAGGGTGCCCTCACACACAAAAACATTGTACCTAGCCTTCAGTAACTGACTTCTAAGTTACCTGGTGCAGTGAAAATGGCTGTGAAATAGCGTGTTCACTATTTCACTCAGGCTGCAGTGGCAGTCCTGAAGAAGTGTTTGTATGAGCTCCTTATGGGTAGCAAAAGAAATGCTGAAGCCCATAAGGATCTCCTGGAACCCCAATGCCCTGGGTTCCTAGGTACCATATGCTAGGGACTTATAAGGGGGATCCAGTGTGCCAATCAGAATTGAAATATGGACTCACTAACTATAGTGACAAATTTGGTAAACGGAGAGAGCATAAGCACTGGAGTTCTGGTTCGCAGAACTCCAGTGACACAGTCAAGCATACTGACAACACATATAGGCTGCAAGCTATGAGCAGTGGGGCCCTGACTAGCAGGATCCCAATGAGACAGTAAAAACATACTGACAAACAGACAGAAATTGGGGGTAACATGCCAAGAAAAGATGGTACTTTCCTACACCCCCCCCCCCCCCACCAAAGGAGGGACAATAAGGCTAACCTTGCCCAGATGAGTCTTCATTGTTTAAGTGGAAATATCTAGAGTGGCCATCTGCATTGGAGTGGTTACTCCCAGGTCTATGTTCCACTGTAAAGTCCATCCCCTGTGGGGAAATGGACCAACTCAACAATTTAGGGTTTTCTCCTTTCAACTGTTAAAACCATAAGAGAGGTTTGTGGTCTGTCTGAACTGTGAAGTGAGTCCCAAATAAGTATGGTCTCAACTTCTTCAGGGCCCAGACCACAGCAAAGGCCTCCCTCTCTATGGCTGACCAATGCTTTCCTCTAGGGGTCTACCTCCTACTGATAAAAGCAACAGGTTGATTCTGGCCCTCTGAGTTTAGTTGTGAAAGTACTCCCCCAACCCCAGTTCAGATGCATCTGTCTGGACAATTATTTTTTTTGAGTAATTTGGGCTTTTTAGGACAGGTGCAGTACACATAGCCTGCTTAAGCTCCTCAAAAGCTCTTTGACAGCTGGCTGTCCATAATACCTTTTTGGGCATTTACTTAGAGGTGAGGTCATTAAGAAGGGCAACAATGGAGCTATAGTTCTTAATGAACCTCCTGTAATACCCAGTGAGGCAAGAAAGGCTCTGACCTGGGTTTGAGTAGTAGGGGGAGCCCAGTCTAAAATAGTCTATATCTTCTCCTGTAGTGGGTCAATATGTTCTCCACCAACCAGGTGGCCCAGATAAACCACTTTCCCCTGCCCTTTCTGGCATTTTGAAGCCTTGATAGTGAGGCCTGCCTTTTGCAGGGCAGGGCCTTCAATACTTTCCACAGGTGGACCAGGTGGTCATCCCAGGTGGAGCTAAATACAGCAATATCGTCTAGATATGCTGCACTGAATGCTTCCAGACCTTGGAGGACTGTGCTCACCAGCCTCTGGAAAGTGTCAGGTGCATTTTTCAGACCAAAAGGCATAACTGTGAATTGATAATGCCCTCCAATGGTTGAAAATGCAGTTTTTGGTTTAGCATACTCTGATAATTTGATCTGCCAATGCCATGCAGTCAAATCAAAGGTGCTTAGATACTTGGCAGATGCCAGTGTATCTATTAGCTCATCTGCCCTGGGTGTAGGGTGAGCATCTGTTTTTGTAACTGTATTGAGCCCTCTGTAATCCACACAAAACCTCCATTCTCTCTTTTCATCTTTACTATGAGGTTTGGGGACAAGCACCACTGAGCTGGCCCAGGGTCTGTCTGAGTGCTTAATAACACCTAGGTCTAACATTTTCTGAACCTCAGATTTAATACAGCCTCTGACATGGTAAGGCTGCCTATAAATCTTACTTTTGACAGGCAAACTGTCTCCAGTATCAATGGAATGTTCACACCAAGTAGTCTGACCAGGTGTGAGTGAAAAGAGTTCAGAAAACTGGCCTAGGAGGTTCTTGCAGTCCTCCTTTTGCTTGCAGTAAGGCAGTCTGCGAGGACAACCCCCTTCAATGAGCCATCAGCTGCAGTGTTGGAGAAGAGGTCAGGAAGAGGGTCACTCTATTCTTCCTGACCCTCATCTGTGGCCATGAGTAGAGTCAAATCTGCCCTATCATAGTAGGTTTTATGGTGGTTGACATGACGTACCCTTAGGGGACTTTTTGCAGTGCAAAGGTATACCAAATAGGTGACCTCACCCTTCTTTTCAACAATAAGATATGGCCCATTTCGTTTGTCCTGGAGTGCTCTTGGTGCCACAGGCTCCAAAACCCACACCTTCTGTCCTGGGTGGTACTCAGTCAGGACAGCCTTATGATCATGCCATTGCTTTTGAAACTTCTGGCTGGCCTGAAGGTTCGTAGTGGCCTTTTTCATGTACTCAGCCATTCTTGATCTTAGGCCAAGCACATAATCTACAATGTCTTCTTTGGAGGGCTTTAAGGGTTGCTCCCACCCCTCTGTGACAAAAGCAAGGGGACCCTTGGGTTGTAGCCCACTCCTTTTTGGGGTACCTCCCTGTAGGCAAAAAGGAGGCATGGCAGGAGGACATAACAGCTCCTTCTGAGTTTTTCAGAGAGTCCTATGATCATGCCTTTGTGAGTTTTGTTAAGTCTTTCAACCAGTCCATTTGTTTGTGGATGATAGGGTGTGGTCAATTTATAGGTGTTAGACTTGGCATCTTTTGCCGTGGTCTCCCCTAACTTTTTACCTATGCTTCCCAAGTTGTTGATGTGTGCTGGACTCTGTTTTTGTTACTCTGGGCACTTTACCACTGCTATCCAATGCTAAAGTGCAAGTGCTTCTATACAAAATGTAGGACAAATACTAATGTGTTTTATGTGTCCTCACAGTGAAATACTGCTAAATTAGTTTTTCACCGTTCCAAGGCCTATCTCTCTCATAAGTTAACATGGGGGCTGCCTTTAAATATGATTAAAGCGTAGATTCCCTTTGGGAGCGGATAGACATGTGGAGATTGGGGTCTCTGAGCTCACAATTTAAAAATACATATTTTAGTAAAGTTGGTTTTAAGATTGTGTGTTTGAAAATGCCACTTTTAGAAAGTGAGCATTATCTTGCTTAAACCATTCTGTGACTCTGCCTGTTTGTGGATTCCCTGTCTGGGTCAGTTTGACAGTTGGGCTGTTTGCACCTCTTTCTAGACAGTGACACAAAGGCAGCTGGAATGTAGCCTGCATATCCTGATGAGCCATCTGTGATAGGAGGGAGGGCAGGAGTGGTCACTCATACCTGAAAGGGCTGTGCCTGCCCTCACGCAATGCAGTCTCCAACCCCCTGGTGTGTGCCTGGTGCCTGGCTTGGGCAAGGCAGGATTTCACAAACAAGAGAGACCTTTCTTTGAAGTAAGCCTACTTCAAAGGGCAAAATGGGTATAAGAAGGGCACCCAAAACCACAGACTTTAGATCACTTCTGGAAATCAAGAGGAACCCCTGCATGGGAAAGAGATGAAGAGCTGAGGAAGAAGAGCTGCCCTGCCTGTGACTGTGCTTTGTGGAGCTATCCTGAAGTTGCTGCTTCTGCCTGGTGAAAGGGGACAAAGACTGGAATTTGTTGTGTATTCCTGCTTGTGAAGAAATCTCCAAAGGCTTGTCCTGAGCTTGCTTCCTGTTGTTGAAGTCTCAGGGCAATCAACAACTTCCCCTGCCAGCACCTGGACTCTCTGTTGAGACTCCTGCCCTGCCAAGTGGTGCCCTATCCAGTTCCTGGTGCCTAGACAGGTGAAGCTGGCAGACCAAGCCTGAAAATCCACGCACAGACTGCTGTGCGGGGAAGTTTCCAATGCAACCTCTGAGAGCGGCTGAAGAAACAACACACTGCCGGCTTCATGGCTGAAATCGATGTAACGCTTGCAGCGTGGCTGGGAGATCGACGCAAGCGGCTGGAGAAATGACACGCCGCATCACTGACAGAGGCTGGTATTGTCGCAACCCACACAGCGTGGTTTTGCTATCACCGTGCTGCAGGATTTTCTACGCAAACCTTGCTGGGCGTGGAAAAACGATGCAGCACCTGCCCGGACATGAGTGCTGCCTGGATCAATGCATCACTCCCCTGCGATGCACGACGGTCCGACCGGAGAAGGAAAAACCCCACACAAGCCGCTTGCGGGTGAGAAGTTGACGCACCGCTTACCTTTTTCGACGCACTGTCGCCCATGCGTGTTATTTTAACGCGACCCAGGTTCTTTTCAATGCTAACAGTGTTTTATCTGTTTACTAAAGGATTTAAGACTCTTTTTAATTAATAACTTGACTTGTGTATGTTGGATTTTTGTCATTTTGGTCTTGTTTTGTTTAGATAAATATTTCCTATTTTTCTAAACCTCTGTTGTGTCATTTCATAGTGTTGTCATTGAGTTACTGTGTGTGTTGGTACAAATACTTTACACCTAGCACTCTGAAGTTAAGCCCGCCTGCTCGTGCCAAGCTACCAAGTGGGCGAGCGGGGGTTAGCTGAGGGTGAGGCTCCTTTACCCTGACTAGAGTGAGAGTCCTTGCTTGAACAGGGGGTAACCTGACTGCCAACCAAAGACCCCATTTCTAACATTGTTGATCAGCGGTTGGGATTGGACTTGCATTTGTACTTGACATACAGTGATTAAGTGTACACTACTGTTTTCAGTGCAGACCACTACGTGACCACATACTACTTGTCTTGTGATTTTTGCTTTTCTCTTTGGGACTTATTTTTGTTCTACTCCTTGCTGATCCCTTGATTGACTTTTTCTTGAACTTTAGCTGGGAACTTGTTTTTCTGCCTTTGGAACTTTGTACTTTTTAACTCTTCATCATGTCTCAATCTGGAGATGCATCAGCTGGAGCTGCTTTTGACCTAGAGAAATTGGAGAGCTCAGTTGAAGCAGTTCTGTAAAGATTTTGCCTATCCCATTAAGAGCTCCTCCAAGAAGGAGGAGCTGCAAAAGGCGCTGAGGGCCTGGGTGACTGCCAAAGAAGTTGAGGAGCACATAGAGGAGGAGCAAGAAGGGAAGGAGGGGGTGCAAGTCACTCACAATGATGTAGTGGGTGTGCCTGTTATGTCCAAGGAGAGAGTCTCCAGGGGAGGTAGCAGTGTGTCCTCCAAGCGGCTGACACCTGAAGAGTTACAGAACAGACAGGCAGAGAGAATACCAATTGGAGCTGGAGAAGCTCAGTCTAGAGATGGAAGAGAGAAGGATGGCCATTGCGGAAAGGAAGATGCTGCAGGCTCATGAGCTTAGCTTGAAGGAGTTAGATCATGTGAGCCAGTCCAGTAGAGATGGTGGAAGCAACAGCACAATGCAGCCTGAGAGAAGGGTGCACATTCCAAAAGACCTAGTGAAGGATTACAAGAGGGAGGATGACATATACTTGTGGTTCAAGGGGTATGAGTCTGCTCTCAACATGAATCCGGTCCCTGAAGCTCATTGGGGGGCAGGTCTGTGGAAGCACTTGGAGGTAGAGGGGAGGGATACTCTGACATCCTTAGGGGATTCTCAGGGGCTCACTTAATCTATCATGTAGGATGCCCCACTCACAGGAAATGGTCTCACCCCTGAGCAGTACAAGTTTAGGTCCTGTAATAAGAAGGAATCCCAAACATGGTTGGAGTGTGTTGATTCATTCTTCAGGTCACTGGTGGTTGGGTGAAGGGCAGTAAGGTAACAACATATGAGGGGCTTTACAATTTGATTGCTTAGGAGCACTTGTACAGTTTATGTTTTCCAGAGCTGCACCAGCACCTAATTGGCAGCAAGCTGACTGATCCCAGGAAGCTTGTATAGGAAGCGGACCGCTGGGAGAGCACCAGGGTCCTCAAGAGGTATGGGGGAGAACATGCCAAGGGTGGGTAGGGTCCCTCTCAGAAGAAAGGGGGGGTAAGGGTTAACAGGGGGAGTTTTCTAAAGGGCCCCTATCTGATTCCCAGGATAAAGATTCCCAGCCCCCTAGTGAGAAGAAGCCATGGTTCTCCAAAGGAAAGCCAGTGGCAGGGGTCTCCCACATAATTGTTATGCATGTGACCAAGTGGGCCATGTGAGGGGGGGCACCAAATGCCCCAAGAGTACACCAGCACCCACTGATGTGCAGTCCCAGGGTTTGGCTAGTGTGGTGCTTGGGGAGGAGTTAGTTCAAGGTGGGTGGGAGCCAGCTGAGATGGCTCTTGTCCCACTAGGAGACAGTGAGATGGTCCAGAGAACCCTCACGCCTGAGAACACTAAAAAGTACAGGCAGTGGGTGACCATCAATGGACAGATGGTGGAGGCTCTGAGAGACACAGGAGCCAGTGTGACTACAGAGAGGAGTTACCTGGTGTCTGAAGTGCAAATTGATCCCCGTGTACTTCAAAAAGTAGTTGCAGTGGACAACTCAGAGCGCCAGTGTAGAGTGGTGCAGGTTCCCGTTGAATGGGGGGGGTCTCAGGCTCCTTGAAGGTAGCTGTGACTCCAAACATGCCTGTAGATTGTTTGCTTGGCAATGACCTGGAGGATTACCCTTGAAAGGAGGTGGAACACAGGTCACACTTGGAGATGTTGGGTCTGCCTGGGTGGGTATGCGTATCCATCAGGTCAATGGCAGCCCGTCAGTGTGGTCAGGAACCCCTAGAGCCGGAAACAGTGGACCATAGGACCACCAAAAAGAGGAAGGGCAGGAGTTGCTGGAAACCGGCCCCAGAAGTTCCCACGGTCAGGGAGGAGGTGGAGCCCAAGGGTGACACCCCGGAGCCTATAGGGGAACAGGTGGCTGAACTGGGTGAGGTCCCTGAGCTGTCGCTGTGGCAGCAGGAAGGGGGGCCCACTAGGGAAGCATTCTGTGCAGCACAGAAGACATGCCCCATTCTGGAGGGTTTGCGGCAGCAGTCTGCAGACCAGGCGGCTGGCAAGGAGCCAGGCTCTCACCTGATCAACTGGGAGGTCGACCTCCTGTATAATGAGCCTAAGGTCCTGAGCCTGGGTCAGCCAGTGTGCTGGTGGTACCCCAGTGCTTCAGGGCCTTCCTACTGGGGTTGGCTCATGATGTGCCTTTAGCTGGACATTGGGGGCGGGACAAGACCTTTGAGAGGCTTGTCACCCACTTTCACTGGCCCCTAATGCACAGGCACTCAGATGCACATTGCAGGTCTTGCCAAACTTGTCAGGCAAGTGGCAAGAGTGAGGAGAAATGTAAGGCTCCCCTCCAACCTTTTCCTGTTGTTAGTACCCCCTTTGAAAGGGTTGGTATTTGCATTGTGGGGTCTCTGGATCCTAAGACAGCCATGGGCAACAGGCTCATCCTGGTCTTGTTGGACCATGCCACCCCGTACCCAGAAGCCATTCCTCTGAGGTCAATCACTTCCCCTGTGGTGGGTCGTGCTTTGATGGGGGTTTTTACCCGCATGTGGTTCCCCAAGGAAGTGGTATCTGATAGGGGTACCAACTTCATATCTACGTATATGAAGTCTCTGTGGAAGAAGTCTTGGGTAACGTACAAGTTCACCACCCCTCACAGTCCCCCAAAGCAATGGTCTGGTAGAGAGATTCAACCACACCTTGAAAGGCATGATTATGGGCCTGTCAGAGCCCTCGATGTGTAAGTGGGACGTCCTCTTGCCATGCCTTCTGTTCGCTTACAGGGAGGTGCCTCAAAAGGGACATGGGTTTAGACCATTTGAGCTGATCTATGGTCACCCTGTGAGGGAACCTTTAAGTCTGGTGAAAGACGCTTTGGAAAAAGCTCCTAGTAAACACCCCCAGGATGTATTTAGCTACATGCTGGTTCTGAAAAAACAGACTGCCCACTTCAGGAGTCTCGTACAGGAGAACCTGGAAGCAAGCCAGGAGGATATGAAACGGTGGCATGACCGGAATGCCACTCTGGTCGAGTTTCAACCTGGTCAAAAAGTGTGGGTGATGGCACCAGTGGAGACTAGGGCGCTCCAAGACAAGTGGACTGGGCCTTTTGAGGTGGTGGAGTGCAAGAGTGAAGTCACCTATCTGTTTGATTTGCAGACTCTCAGGAACCCTTTAAGGGTCCTGCATGTTAACCGCCTCAAACCATACTTTCAGCGGACTGTACTGTCCATGCTCCTTGCAACAGATGATGGGGTAGAGGAGGACAGTGAGCCTCTTCCTGACCTCCTGTCTGCAGGAGAAAAAGATGGGTCTGTGGAAGGAGTGATCCTCTCCCCATCCCTGACTACAGAGCAGCAGAGGGATTGTCACCAGGTGTTGGGACAGTTCGCCTCACTGTTTTCCCTGATTCCAGGGGTCACACACTTATGCACACGTTATGTGGACACTGGGGACAGTCCACCCATGAAACAAAATGTTTACAGGGTGACTGACAGGGTCAGGGCTAGCATTAAGGATGAGGTATCCAAGATGTTAACCCTCATTAAACATTCCAGAAGTCCTTGGGCCAGCCCAGTAGTATTTCTCCCAAAGGCCGCTGCACCTGGTGCCACTCCAGAACTCAGGTTCTGTGTGGACTACCGGGGACTTAATGCGGTCAGCAAGACTGACGCACACCCCATTCGCCGAGCTGACACCTAACTCAGCACGTTTGACTTAACGTCTGGATATTGGCAGATTGCCTTGACTGACGGGGTCAAGGAGAGGTCTGCATTTCCTACCCCAGATGGGCACTTTCAATTTAAAATGATGCCATTTGGGATGAAGAATGTACCTGCCATCTTTCAGAGGTTGGTCAACCAGGTGTTGGGTGGGTAGGATGAGTTCAGTGCCGCCTACCTGGATGACATTGCTGTTTTTAGTTCCACGTGGGAGGAAGATCTGCAACACCTCTACAGAGTGTTGGAGGCCCTGCAGAAGGCCGGCCTCATTATTAAGGCAAGCAAGTGCCAAATAGGGCTGGGTTCTGTGGTGTACGTGGGTCACCAGGTAGGGAGTGGCCAGGTGGCACCCCTACAGCCAAAAATTGACACCTTTCTGGCTTGGGAGCCTCTCAAAACCCAGCTGAGGTGAGAGTCTTTTTAGGCCTCACTGGCTACTACAGGAGGATTGTCAAGGGGTATGGTAACATTGTTACCCACTTGACTGAGTTGACTTCCAAGAAGCAACCAAAGAAGGTGATCTGGACAGATGCTTGCCAGACCGCTTTTGATGCCCTGAAGGCCGCCATCTGCACAGCACCTGTGCTGAAGGCATCTGACTACTCCAAGGAGTTTGTTGTGCAGACGCCTCAGAGCATGGTATTGGAGCAGTACACTCACAGCTTAATGAAGAGGGCCTAGATCAACCTGTAGCCTTCATTAGAAGGAGGTTACTTCCCAGGGAACGTAGGTGGAGTGCCATGGAACGTGAAGTTTTCGCTGTGTTCTGGGCGCTGAAGCAGCTAAGACACTACTTGTTTGGGACTCACTTCCGGGTTCAGACTGGCCACAGGCCCCTCAGGTGGTTAATGCAGATGAGGGGTGAGAATCCAAAACTGTTGAGGTGGTCCATTTCCCTACAGGGGATGGACTTTATGGTGGAACACCACCCTGGTACAAAACACACCAATGCTGATGGTCTGTCCAGATTCTTCCGCCTTAGTGATGAGAACTCCCCACTTTCAGCTGAAGGGGACACATGTTAGATTTGGCATCCTTGGCATGGTCTTCCCTAACTTTTTGCCTCTGTTTCCCAGATTGTTGATGTGTGCTGGACTCTGTTTTTACTGTTTTTGTTACTCTGGGCACTTTACCACTGCTATCCAGTGCTAAAGTGCAAGTGCTCCTATACAAAGTGTGTATGTAATAGGTTCATCCATGATTGGCCCATTTGATTTACTGGTAAGTCCCTAGTACTTTGCACTAGAGGTGCCCTGGACCTGTAAATCAAATGCTACTAGTGGGCCTGCAGCACTGGTTGTGCCACCCACATTAGTAGCTCTGTAAACATGGCTCAGACCTGCCACTCCAGTGTCTGTGTGTGCAGTTTTAAACTGCCAAATTGACTTGGCAAGTGTACCCACTTCCCTTTTCTCACATGTAAGACAACCCCAAGGTAGGCCCTAGGTAGCCCCATGGGCAGGATGCAGTGTATGTTTAAGGTAGGACATTTATATTTTAATGAGTTTGATATGCCCTAACAGTGAAATACTGCTAAATATGGTTTTCACTGTTGCAAGGCCTATCCCTCTCATAGGTTAACATGGGGGCTACCTTTAAATATGATTAAAGCGTAGATTCCCTTTTGGAGCGGATAGACATGTGGAGTTTGGGGTCTCTGAGCTCACAATTTAAAAATACATCTTTTAGTAAAGTTGATTTTAAGATTGTGTGTTTGAAAATGCCACTTTTAGAAAGTGGGCATTTCCTTGCTTAAACCATTCTTTGACTATGCCTGTTTGTGGATTCCCTGTCTGGGTCAGTTTGACAGTTGGGCTGTTAGCACCTCTCTCTAGACAGTGACACAAAGGGAGCTGGGGAGTAGCCTGAATATCCTCATGAGCCATTTGTGCTAAGAAGGAGTGGAGGAGTGGTCACTCACACCTGAAAGGGCTGTGCCTGCCCTCACGCAATGCAGTTTCCAACCCCCTGGTGTGTGTCTGGGGCCTGGCCTGGGCAAGGCAGGATTTCACAAACAAGAAAGACTTTTCTTTGAAGTAAGCCTACTTCAAAGGGCAAAATGGGTATAAAAAGGACACCCAAAACCACAGTCTTTAGATCACTTCTGGAAATCAAGAGCAACCTCTGCCTGGAGAAGAGCTGAGGAAGAAGACCTGTCCTGCTTGTGCTTTGTGGAGCTACAATGCAGTTGTTGCTTATGCCTGGTGAAAGGGGACAAAGACTGGACTTTGTTGTGCATTCCTGTGTGAAGAAATCTCACAAGTGCTTGTCCTGAGCTTGCCTCCTGTTGTTGAAATCTCAGGGCCATCAAAGACTTCCCCTGCCAACATCTGGACTTTCTTCTTAGACTCCTTCCCTGCCAAGTGGTGCCCTATCCAGTTCCTGGGGCCTTGACAGGTGAAGCTGGCAGACTAAGCCTAAAAATCCACGCACAGACTGCTATGTGGGGACATTTCTGACATAACCTCCGAGAGCAGCTGAAGAAACGACGCGCCGCCGGCTCCGCGGCTGCAATCGACAGAGTGCTTGCAGCGCGGCTGGGAGATTGACGCACGCGGCTGGAGAAACGATGCGTCGCATTGCTGATGAAGGGTGGTATCGTCGCAACCAACACAATTCAATTTTGCGGATTTTCTATGCAAACCTTTCTGGGCGTGGAAAAATGACGCAGCGACTGCCCGGACCTGAGTGCTGCCCTGATCGACACATCGCTACCCTGCAGGGAAGGGAAACGACGCACACCGGTCCGACCAGAGAAGGAGAAATGCCTAAGAGCTCACTTGCGGGTGAGAAATTGACGCACCATTTACCTTTTTCGATGCACCGTCGCCTGTGTTTGTTATTTTAACACGACCCAGGTACTTTTTTGAACACTAGCAGTATTTTAGCTGTTTACCAAAGAATTTAAGATTCTTTTTGCTTTTTAATTAATAACTTGACCTGTGTGTGTTGGATTTTTTTTCGTTTTGGTCTTGTTTTGTTTGGATAAATATTTCCTATTTTTCTAAACCTGTGTTGTGTCATTTTGTAGTGTTTTCATTTAGTTACTGTGTGTGTTGGTACAAATACGTTACACCTAGCACTCTAAAGATACGCCTGCCTGCTTGTGCCAAGCTACCAAAGGGGTGAGCGGGGGGTAGCTGACGTTGATTCTCATTTACTCTTACTAGAGTGAGGGTCCTTGCTTGGACAGGGGGTAACCTGACTGCCAACCAAAGACCCCATTTCTAACAATAGGTTACACCACACTCCTTCCACATTGCTTTTAAGTATGCAAACATGAAGTTACTACCCCTGTCTGATACTAACTCTTTAGGAAAGCCCACCCAGGAAAATATTTCTAGAAGGGCCTTTGCCATTGCATGAGCTGCAGTGGTCCTTAAGGGGATTGCTTCTGGGTATCTTGTGGCATGGTCCATTACCACTAAGATGAATCTGTTTCCAGAAGCAGTTTGAGGGTGAAGGGAGCCAACAATATCAACCCCCTACCCTTTCAAAGGGCACCCTAACCACAGGCAGTGGGATTAAGGGGGCCTTTGCGGTGCCACCAGTTTTGTCACTGGCCTGGCAAGTGACACAAAAGCGACAGAACTCTTTTGTGTCCTCTGACATGTGAGGCCAGTGAAAGTGAGGGACAAGTCTGTCCCAGGTCTTACTTTGCCCCAGGGGTTCAGCCAGGGGAATATCATGTGCAAGGTGTTAGGAGGAATTCCCTATACTGCAAGGGAATGACCATTCACCTGGTAGCACCAGGTTTTGGGTCCCTTGCCTCAGTATAAAGGAGATTGTTCTCCCAATAAACTCTATGTGTGTCACTAATATCCCCAGCTTGCTTCCTGACAGCTTGCCTTGCTGTTTTAGACTCTCTAGTGTGGGACAGGCCTGCTGTGCCACACTCAGTTCCTCCCTGGCAGGCACTCCTGCACCCAAGAGCTCAGCTGTATCAGCTTGAAGCTCCTTTGGTGTAGGTTCTGCACAAGGAGTTGACTCCTCCTCGTCAAAAGGGGAATCTTCTGGAGAGGGAGGGATAGTGGACAAGGGTTTGCCCTTTCTAACCCTGTTTTTGAGAGCACTTGGTCAATTGTTCTAAGATCCAAGTTTCCTTGTCCTCTTTGCTTTCAGATGTGCCCTGGAATGCCCAGCATTGCTGCAGGGGCCTCCAACTCCACTTCAGCCCAAGCTGAAGTTTTCAAATCATTGCCCAATAGACTCTCTACAGGTAAGTCAGTGGATACCACAACCTTTTTAGGACCAGTAACCACCCCCCATTTGAGATTAACAACAGCCATGGGGTGGCTAACAGTGTTGTTATGGGTGAAGACCAAGTAGGTGTTGCTCAGGGGCAACCAGTTTCTCCATCACCATAGTGACACTGGCACCTGTGTCCCTGTAGGCCTCAACCTGAACACTATTTATTAGGGGCAACATCAATGCAACCATCAGAGACTAAAACAGCCTCAGTGGTCTCCCTAATTAGACCAACCCCCACTACATTACCAAAAGTGAGCCCAGCTAAACCCTTTCTTTAGCTATTTGCTGAAACTTTTTCCCACCTCCACTGCTATTATTGGGGGCACTAGTGGAAGCAGTGGGGGGTTTGGTGTTGATAGGTTTGGTGTTTCTCTTGGGACAAGTGGGATCACTTGCCAAATGGCCTTTGTTCTTACACAAACAACACACGGGTGTTTTCTGATGGTTAGAAGAGGTTTTGGGCCCATCACCCCCAGAGGAATTTTGTGGGCCTGATGAAGACTCTGATTTTTTATCTTTGTCCCCACCCTTGTCATGTGACTTACCGTCCTTCTTCTTGCTGTCCTTGTCACCCCCTGTATGAGCTTTTCTGCTCAGCCTTGTTCTGACCCATTTGTCTGCCTTCTTTCCCAATTCTTGGGGAGAGGTCAGATCTGAGTCCACAACATACTGGTGTAACAAATCAGACACACAATTGTTAAGAATATGCTCCCTCAAGATTAGATTATATAAGCTTTCTTACTCAGATACCTTGCTGCCTTGCAACCAACCTTCTAAGGTCTTCACTGGACAGTCCACAAACTCTATCCAATCTTGTGAAGACTCTTTTCTGGTTTCGCTGAACTTAATCCTATATTGTTCAGTGGTTAAGCCAAATCCATCCAAGAGTGTAGTCTTTCAGAACATTTTACTTATCTGAATTATCTTCTCTGACAGTATGGAGTCTATCTCTCCCCTTGCCAGAGAAGGACAACCACAGAATAGCAGCCTAGTGTACCTGAGGGACCCTCTGAACTTTACAGGCCCTCTTAAGTGCAGCAAACCACTTGTAAATGTCATCCCCCTCCTTGTAAAGGGGGGAAATCTTATGCAGGTTTCTTGAATCAAATGTATGCTCTTTAACATTGGAACTTCTAAAACTACTGTTGGTGCTGCCACCATGGGGAACTAACCCCAACCCCTGTCTTTCCCTTTCCACAGCTATGGATTCCCTATCTGAGGGCAACTCTTACCTCTGTAGCCTCAGTCTGGCCTCTTCCAACCTCAGCTTTCTCAGTTCCCTATCTAGGGACTGGTCCTCAGGATTGGATGTGTGGGACACTTTCGACACAGCCGTGACATGGGAGTGAGCAGAGGATGATCTTTCCCTAACCTGTGTAACTCTAGTGACCTGGCCCCTAGGGGCGAAGGGTGCCCTACTTGTGGGGGCTCCCTTCCCACTACCAGCTAAACTAGGTGGTTTGTTGAGAGAAAGATCTGTGGAAGGACCCTCCCCTGCATCTTCAGGATCTCTCCTGAATCTACCTGGTCAGAGTCTCCCTCTACCTCCCCTTCTGATTGTACATGACCATCAGGATGCTTCTGGTCATCTTGTAAGAGGAGATTCAAGAGGAAATCATTATTGGGGTTCTTCACAATCCCTAAGCTTCTTTCTAAGCAGAGACCCCTCAGACTTTTGAAATTAAGATTTTCATTAGTGGTCTTGACAACCCTGGGGGTAGCCTCAATAGAATACATGGCCCCTCATTATAACATTGATGGCAAATGCCGCCTACCGCCACGGCGACAGCTGCCAACATACCATCGCTGTAGCTACCGACCATCCACCAAAATATGACTGTAGCCAAAATTCCTCCAGAAGGCTGGCGGAATTCCGGCTACAGTCATGATGGCAGAAGGCGGTAAGGTGGCAATGCTGCCAGCAGGAGTGCCATGCCAGTAGAATTCAGCCAACCGTATCATGTCCCATGTTACACCCTGGGGGTGTTCTGCTGGCGGATGCTGCTGGCGCATGTAATTCAGGTTCTCCGACAGGGGAGAAGGTGGGGGGTGTTGTGTATGTGGGGGGGGGTGTGACTGTGTTTGTACGCGTGCATGCGGGTGTGAGGCATGTGTAATGTGTGTGTGTGCATGAATGGGTGTGAGTGTGCGTGTATGTTGTGTTGTGTGATTGCGTGTGTGCTAGTATGAATGTTTGAGAGTGTTTCTGTGTGTGTGTATGAATGTATGCATGCATGGGTGAATGTGGGTATGCATGTGTGTATGAGTGTGTATGTATGTGCATGTAGGTGTGTGTATGTCGGGTAGTCAGGGGGAGAGGGAGAGGTGGTGGAGGGAGCGGGAGAAGCCCTTATCAGTGCCAGGGAAGAAACTCCCTGGTACTGATAGTGCCTACCGCCATGGTTTTCGTGGCTGTACAGAAGACACGAAAACCATGGCAGTGGGGGGGGGGTCATATTGCCATGGGGGGCCTAGTGACCCTCACCGGGCTGGAGACTGTAGTCTACAGCCCGGCAGTTGTTACCGCCATGGCGGTCGGTGTGTTAAATTGGCAGTTTGGCTTCAGCCAAACCGCCAATGTCATAATATGGCGGTATGTACCCCCAGCCTGTTGGCGGTACTACAGCCACTATTATACCGACTGCCGGGGTCGTAATGACCCCCATTGTGATAGAAAAAGTTAGGGAGAAGAGTAAGAAGTAAGCAAACTATTTCACGTAACATTTTAGAGGAAAAGAAAAACTTTTCAGAACTTTGTTAAACTTTTAAAAAGTTTGAAAAAACTTTTTGAAAGTGAAAATGTGACTGCTAGGTATAATTGTATATAGCTCTAAGTATTGGAGTACACTTTTCCTGTGAAACGCACCAGTGAAAAAGTGAAAAGGCACATGCAAGTACTTATCCCATCGCTGCACCACCAATGTGAGAAGTTGGCCGGGTTTGTAGTTGGCACTAGAGGTACTTACACCTTATACCAGGTCCAGTGATCCACCTTAGTGAAATGTAGACAGTGTCTAGCAGCTTAGGCTGTCTAGCGGTAGCTGTAGCAGAGCAGCCAAGGCTTAACTAGGAGGCATGCATAGCTCTTGCAATACCAATATAGTCACACAGTACTTATACACAATAAAAGACAATACATAGGTGGTCAATGCAACCCTGGCGGTCAGTGTTAAAGCAGCGGTAAAACCGGCAACAGGCTGGCGGATTTTTTTTTTTATCACGACCGTGGCGGAATCCGCCGACATAGACAGCCACTTTAACACTCTGACCGCCAAGGCGGTACAAACAAAAACCGCGGCGGTAACTGCCAACAGACAAGCGGAGGACAATGTACTGCCCACAGAATTACCACAGTCCAATCCGCCACCTTTTCTGGGGCTGATTCACCGTGAACAAAGACACAGCGGAAACAGGACTTGGAAGGGAAAACGCTCACCTCTACACACCCCACGAGGAATCAGGACGCCATGGAACCCGAGCTCCAGATACTGCCAGCCTTTATCTTCCTGCTCCTCTACCAGGAACAACAAAGATGTTGGCGAAGACCACAGTGAGTACTGCACCTACGACACAGGGGAGGGAAAAGAGAGTGACACACACACGCAACACGCAGCACCCCCACCCCCACCCTCACCCACGACAACACACACACACTATTACATCATGATACATTACAGTTACACCTCCTAACCCGCTCTGGAAGAATGCAAGTACAAGAGGAAATGAGTCGAATGATTGTAATATATTCAAATACATGGATCAAAAATATATACATATATAAAGATATTCACACTATAAACAAATATATACACCAATAATACAAGTCCGAGAAATTCCACCATCATAGTCCTTGGACCACTGGGCCCAAAATGCAATGCATGGGCGAGGCCCACACTCAATACCCGAACAAGACGGAGAGAACACTGCTGGGGCATCAGATAGAAATAAAACAGGCACCTCAGGGGGAAGGGAAGAGGGGGCACATCAGTCGGATGAGTGCACGACGCCAGATCCACGAGGGGGTTCCATGCACACTGCTGCATCCTGGGGAGTGCAAAGCCACAGTTTCTCAAGTCTCTCCAGTGGGTAAGTTGCCAACTGCTTTATCCTGGGGAGTGCAAAGCCACAGTCTCTCAAGTCTCTACAGTGGGTGGTTTGCCCACTACTTCATCCTGGGGAGTGCAAAGCCACAGTCTTTCAAGTATCTCCAGTGGGTGGGTTGCCCACTGCTCCAGTGGGTGGGTTGCCCACTGCCTTATCCTGGGGAGTGCAAAGCCACAGTCTCTCAAGTCTCTCAAGTGGGTGGTTTGCCCACTGCTTCATCCTGGGGAGGGCAATGCCACTGTCTTTCAAGTGTCTCCAGTGGGTGGTTTGCCCACTGCTTCATCCTGAGGAGTGGAAAGCCAGTCTCTCAAGTCTCTCCAGTAGGTGGGTTGCTCGCTGCTTTATCGTGAGGAGTGCAAAGCCACAGTCTCTCAAGTCTCTACAGTGGGTGGTTTGCCAACTGCTTCATCCTGGGGAATGCAAAGCCACAGTCTCTCAAGTCTCTCCAGTGGGTGGGTTGTCCACTGCTTTATCCTGGGGAGTGCAAAGCCACAGTCTCTCAAGTCTCTACAGTGGGTGGTTTGCCCACTGCTTCATCCTGGGGAGTGCAAAGCCACAGTCTCTCAAGTGGATAACAGTCTCCACTGGTTCTGAAGGGGGCTTTGTGCCCAGAGTGCTTCATCCTGCCAAGGACTGAAGTAGTGGATGTCATTCTCCACTGGTTCTGGAAGGGGCTTTGTGCCCAGAGTGCTTCATCCTGCTGAGGACTGAGGTAGTGGATGCCATTCCCCACTGGTTCCGGAGGGGGCTTTGTGCCCAGAGTGCTTCATCCTGCCAAGGACTGAGATAGTGGATGAATCTCTCCACTGGTTCTGGAGGGCGCTTTGTGCCCAGAGTGCTTCATCCTGCTCTTGGCAGCCTCAGTAGCGTTGGAATCTTTGGTGCTCATTGGCCTGCGGTGCTTGTTGCGGCGGCGTCCTGTTCAGCGGTGCTGGTGGTGGCAGTGTCGTTGGCAGCGGTGCTGGTGGTGGTGGTGTCCTGTTCAGCGGTGCTGGTGGCGGCGGTGTCCTGTTCAGCGGTGCTGGTGGCGGCGGTGTACTTGGCAGCGGTGCTGGTGGCAGGGGTGTCCTGTTCAGCGGTGCTGGTGGCGGTGGTGTCCTGTTCAGGGGTGCAGGTGGCGGCGGTGTCCTTGGCAGTGGTGCTGGTGGTGTCCTTGGCAGCGGTGCTTGTTGCGGTCTTGTCCTCCGTGGAGGTTTTCCCAGACTTGCCAGTTTTACTGTGCCCCTTCCCCACCTTGGATGGTGGCGCCCCTGGGAGCGGCTTTGGTGGCAGATTTTTTTCCTCTCTCCCGCCGGGCACTGGCCAACTTTTTATGCTTTTGAGGTGGGGGACTGTCCGTGCTCTGGCTCTTTGCCACACTGGCTGCCCTGCTGCCTGGCGCACTCCAGAAGCCGGTTACTACTGGCACCACTGTTCCTGCAGATGTTGTGGCTGAGGCGCTGGGTTGGGACCTGAAGAGGCAGGCCCTAGGAGACTGAAGGGGTGGGGGAGGTGAGAGAAAGAGGTCAGGGGTGGACAGGAAAAGTTTTTGGGGCACACTGGGACGGGTAGATGGAGGGGGTTTGGGAATGGAGAAAGAGGTAGTGGTTGTGGGAGGTGTACGTTTGCTGACTTTGGGTGAAGGTGCATGGGCTGGAGGCTGTTGTGAGGTGGATGGCTGTTGGGTGGGTGTGTGGCTACATTTGTGTACCTTGGGAGGTGGGCTCACAGACACACTGGGAAAGGACACAGGGGATGTGTGAATGGTAGTGGGGGTGGTGAGTGCACGTGAGCGGGGTGTGGTGGTGGGTGTGCTGATGGTGGAGGTAGTGGCTGACGATGTAGTGCATGCAGGTGTGAGTGGAGATGATAAAGGGAGGGAGGAGGGACACGAGGAGGAGGGGGACACAGTGGAGGCAGTGGATGTTGGCATGTCTGCATGTGTATGATGCTTGCGTGAGTGCCTGTGGGATGTGTGGTGCTTATGTTTGCCTGAGCTTCCCTTGTGTGTTGACGTGTGTGCATGCTGGTCTGATGGTGTGCTTGGGATAGGATGAGGTACAGGGGTTTGGGTCTGGGTGGAGGAAGTTGGAGGGGGGAGGCTAGAGACAGGGACAATGGCTGCCATCAGTGCTGAGGCCAGAGTCTGAAAAGCTGTTGGGCTGCCTGACCAGAATGAATGCCCTCCAGGTATGCATTGGTTTGTTGCAACTGCCTCTCTACACCCTGGATGGCATTCAAAATGGTAGACTGCCCAATAGTGAGGGACCTGAGGCGGTCAATAGCCTCCTCACTGAGGGCAGCAGGGGTGACAGGGGCAGGGCCTGAGGTGCCTGGGGCGAAGGAGACGCCCACCCTCCTGGGTGAGCAGCCACGGGGCAAACGCTGAGGGGCTGCTGGGAGGGTGGTGCTGGAAGGGAGGGTGGCGGCTGTAACTGTAGATGCGGGGGGCACAGATGGGCCCGCAACCGCAAGGGAGCTCCCATCAGAGGAGGACTCTGTGTCGCTGGTCTCAGCTCCTGTACCCGCTGTGGAGCTCCACTCGCCCTCCATCCCACTGGTGAATTCAGACTCCGTTGTGTCGCCCTCCAGGGCAATGTGGGAAGCAGCTCCCTCCTGCTCTAGTGCCACTGCTCCTCCGCCTGATGATGCTAATGCACACAAGAACAGGGAGACCACAAAAAGGGGGGAAAGACAGAAGAAAGACATGTTGAGTGCATGCAATACCGCTACCGTTGGCGGACACTACAGACACAGAAGCCCCCTGCACTACGCCGTGCACTTGGAGTTCCCTAATCAATTACAGGGACATGGGTTACAAGGCTATGCCTGATTGCTGCACACATGGATGTCACAAGAGCCTGACTAGGTGTAGTTGGCTCTGTACACAGGTGGGGTGGGGTGCCACAGGGCCTGCCTTCAGAAGGGACCTTGCCTACTAAACTCACCCTGGCCTAGGGAAACCCACCGCCCACCTCCCCCACCCAGACACCTACAATGCGTGCTGAATCAGCTGAATGAGAGTGTACTCACCCCCTTGTGTCTGCTGTGATGCCCTCAAGCGCCCATCTAACTCCGGGTACGGCACCGCCAGGATCCGGAACATCAGGGGGGTCATGGTGCGACGGGCACCCCTCCCACGTTGGGAGGCCATCCCCAGCAGGGCCTCCGCCATCTTCTTGCTCCAGCGGTGAATGTCCTCCCATCTTTTCCGGCAGTGGTTGCTCCGTCTGTGGTAGACCCCCAGGGTCCGGACTTCCTTGGCGATGGCATGCCAAATATCCTTCTTCTGGTGGGCGCTGACCTACAGGAATAGTACAGGGGATATAACCGTTCGCACAGTCACAGTCATTGGCCCGCATCCCTACCCTTGCATGACGCACATGCACTCACCGTCGTTGCATGAACGCCTCATTCTCCCCCCCTATCTTTCATCCACACCACTCCGAACAGCCATTGCCCATACAGCATGCTCACAGTGTTTTCACCTGTTTGTCTGGAGGACCGTGGAGTAGCGTGTACTGGGGAGGACCCCATCCACTAGTTTCTCCAACTCCTCCGTGCTGAAGGCAGTGGGCCTTTCCCCAGAAACACGAGCCATTGTCTCTTCCAGACTGAGGTCACAGCAGCACTTGCAGTGTAGGTCCTCTCCTGTCGAAGATAAGGTATCAAGTGATTGAACAGAGAGAAAATGGCGGTCACGTCTGCGGCGGTGCGTACCGTCACCACCGGCGTACATCGTCATTGGCTCCTGGGACCCATAGGGTCCAATGTTAACCAATGCAGGATTGCGCCGCGGTCTTCGACCGCCTACCGCGACGGTGTACAACGCCAGCGCTGTTACCTCATATCCCCTTGTCCCACTTTACAGGTCAGACAGCCACCATTTCAGGGGCACACATGGCATTATTTTGGAATGCGTCACACATATCTAGGCCTTGCTTAAACACTAACACAGCCATATGTTGATTTGCAAACATTTTCCGATTAAGTTGTGTTTACGTACCTCGGGGTTGGTTGACTCTCTGCTCGCTGTTCTCCTCCATTGGCAACGTCCGCTGGGGCAGGTGAGGAGATGGCAGCATCCTCCGGTGTACAGACCGCTGGTGGACCTGTCGACAATGGAGGAGCGACATGTCATCACCTACAGACTTCATCGTACCACAATCCTGGAACTGTGTGCCAAGTTGGAGCCAGACCTGATGTCAGCTATCCGCCATCCCACAGGAATCCCCCCTCTAGTGCAGGTGCTGTCAGTACTCCATTTCCTAGCAAGTGGGTCTTTTCAAACAACAGTAGCCATAGCATCAGGGATGTCCCAGCCTATGTTTTCCAACGTGTTGTCCAGAGTGTTGTCTGCCCTGCTGAAACCCATGCGGAGCTACATTGTTTTCCCTCAGGTGGAGGATTTGCCTGCAGTGAAAGGTGACTTCTATGCCCTGGGCCATATCCCCAACATCATAGGTGCCATTGATGGGACACATGTGGCCTTGGTCCACCCACGCAGGAGTGAACAGGTGTACAGAAACCGGAAGAATTACCATTTGATGAATGTGCAGATGGTGTGTTTGGCCGACTAGTACATCTCCCACGTGAATGCCAAATTTCCTGGCTTAGTGCATGACACTTACATTCTGAGGAATAGCAGCATCCATTATGTGATGGGGCAACTTCAGAGGCACTGTGTGTGGCTATTAGGTGAGGACATGGACCCTATACAGTGTGAATAGGTGTCTGGGGATGTCCCTATGAGTTAGTGTGTGTTTAACAGTTGTCCCTCGCCATTTGCAGGTGACTCTGGTTACCCCAACCTGTCATGGCTACTTACCCCTGTGAGGAATCCCAGGACAAGGCCAGAGGAACGCTACAATGAGGCCCATGGGTGAACTAGGAGGATTATAGAGAGGACCTTCGGCCTCCTGAAGGCCAGGTTCCGGTGCCTCCATATGACAGGTGGTTCCCTATTCTACTCACCAAAGAAGGTATGCCAGATCATCGTGGCCTGCTGTATGCTTCACAACTTGGCTTTGCGACAACAGGTGCCTTTTCTGCAGGAGGATGGTCCAGATAGAGGTGTTGTTGCAGCTGTGGAGCCTGTGGACAGTGAAGACGAGGAAGCAGAAGAAGAGGACATAGACAGCAGGAACACAGTGATCCTGAAATACTTCCAGTGAGACACAGGTAAGAAGACAACACTGCCTGCTACATCTGATTTAATTCTACTACCTCTCATCTGTCTGTCATTTGCACCCAGTGTATGGTCACTAAGTTGTCACTTTCCCTTACGATTTCACAGATGTGGGTCCCACTGTGTGACATCTGCTTTGTTTCCGCATGGACTAGAGCTGTGTGACATAGGTATGTTGACAATACAATGGACATTGCTATTTCCCTCAGTTACTGCAAATACACAATTGTGAAAGCACAGACTGACTCCAGATTGTTTTGTGATTTAAGGGTGTTTATTTAAGTGCTAAATAGTGGAGGGGGTTGTAACATGGTCAGGGGTGATGGTGGAGGAATGTCCATGGCAGAGTCCAGTCTATTAATCTCACAGGTGCATTGTCCAAAGGGGCAGCTGGGGCAGTTTAAGGATGGACAGGGTGAGAAAGTGGGACAGAAGGATGACAATCTGGGTGGTCTCATTTCTTGGCGGGGGTCTTGGCATTGTTCTCTGTCTTTGTCCTGGATCTCAGGGACCGCTTGCGGGGTGGTAATCCATCTGCAGGAGGTGGGGGGCTGTTGTTGTGGTCCTGTGGCGGTTCCTCCTGCCCACTAGCGCCGGCGGAGGTGGTGGGCAGTTCATTGTCAAGGCTAGTGTCAGGGGCCCCTTGTTGTGCCACAGTGTCCCTCCTGGTGTTGACGAGTTCCTTCAGCACCCTTACAATGGTGCCCAGGTTGGAATTTATGGATTTTAGTTCCTCCCTGAAGCCCAGGTACTGTTCCTCCTGCAGCCGCTGGGTCTCCTGAAACTTGGTCAGTACCGTTGCCATCGTCTCCTGGGAATGGTGGTAGGCTCCCATGATGTTGGAGAGGGCGTCGTGGAGAGTGGGTTCCCTGGGCCTGTCCTCCCCCTGTCGCACATCAGCTCTCCAAGTTCCCCTGTGTTCCTGGGCCTCTGTCCCCTAAACCGTGTGCCCACTGCCACTGCCCCCAGGTCCCTGGTGTTGTTGGGGTGGTGGTTTAGCCTGGGTTCCCTGTAGTGGTGGACACACTGCTGATTGACGTGTCCTGGGGACAGTGGTATGGGCCTGCTGGGTGGGTGCTGTGCTGGTGTTTCCAGAGGGGGGAAGATCTGTAGTGGCCTGTGCCAGTGTAAGGGGAACCAACTATCCCGAGGTCCCAGATGGGCCGGGCTGGTCATCTAGATCCAGTTGGACAGAGCTGCTGTCATAACTGTAGCCCTCTTCTGTGGGTGGAGTGGACATGTCTGGACCTTCCTGTCCGGTGACGTTGGGTAGGGGTCCTGCAGGGGTGTAAAGGCATGATTATTACATCTGTGTGTGCCATGGTGTGAAATGGGTGGGTGACCCTGTACCCCAGTGCTTGCATTCCTGTGCAGGACCTTGTGTGATAATGGTTTAGGGGGTGTATGGGTATGTGCAGTGGACCTGCTTTGGTGATGGGTGTCCATGCTTTGGTGTTACATGCAGGGCTTGGGTTTGGGATGTGTGGTTTGTGATGTTGGGACATACTTGAGGAGTTGGAGTGATGGGGGTGAGGGCGAGGGTGGGGGTATGTGATAGCATGCAGGTGGGTGGGGGATGAAGTAGTGAAAGATTTGTCTTACCGGAGTCCATTCCTCCAGCTACCGCTGCGAGGCCCTCAGGATGCAGTATAGCCAAGACCTGCTCTGCCCATGTAGTGAGTTCTGGGGGAGGAGGTAGGGGTCCTCCGCCAGTCCTCTGAACAGCAAGGTGGTGTCTTGAGACCACAGAACATACCTTTCCCCGTAGGTCGTTCCACCTCTTCCTGATGTCATCCCTAGTTCTTGGGTGCTGTCCCATTGCGTTGACCCTGTCCACGATTCTTCGCCATAGCTCCATCTTCCTAGCTATGGTGGTGTGCTGCACCTGTGATCCGAATAGCTGTGGCTCTACCCTGATGATTTCCTCCACCATGACCCTGAGCTCCTCCTCAGAGAAAATGGGGTGTCTTTGCGGGCCATGGGCTGGTGTGGGTGATGTGTAGGGTGGTGTGTGTTGTGATGTGTGGGGTGATAGAGGTGTGTTGTGTGAGGTGCTTGGATGTTGTGTGAGTGATGGTGTAGGGTGCATGTGGATGCTATTGTTCTTTCTGGTGGTGTCTCTCTCTGGCCTTCTGTTGCAATTGTTGACGTAAGGGTTTGTGGGTGATGTGGGTGTGTGTTTTATATTGTATTGGATGTGTGGGAGCGGTGTGTGTATGTGTATCAGGTGTGTGTATTTTGAGTTGTCCAATGTGGATGTGTTTTGTAACTGTGTGTGTATTTTGAGCGCAGCGGTGAGTACCGGAAATGGAATACCGCGGTTGAAAGACCGATGCGTGGATTTGTGGGTCGTGATAGTGTGGGCGTATTCCTGTTGGCATGACGGTGGAGGTTTTGTTATTGCAAGTTTATCACTGACCTTTGGTGTGGCGGACTTGTGTGGGTGCCTGGATTTTGGCGGATTCCGAGCTGTGGGTCATAATGATCGTGGCGGAATGCCGCAGCCGCGGCGGTGTGTTGGCGGTCTTCTGCACGGCGGTAAGCGGCTTTTACCGCCAATGTTGTAATGACCCCCATAGTGTTATAAAAAATAAATGTCTTTTATTTTAGTGACACAAAGCCAAAAATATCTTAGAGGCAATACTCCTTCTGGAGGTAAGAATTATACACAATATAAACACTAGTAACCAATATCAGGTAAGTAAACAGTCATAGAATAGCGCAAAAAGTGAAAAACACAATAGATTGCAATCGGCCTGGGGCAACACACACCATATACTTAAATAGTATAATGCGAAAATAGGATTCCCCCCTAGGCAAGTGTAGTGTGTAGAGGAGCGCTAGGAGTGTAAGAAAACACCAAAGGTAAGTAAAGTACCCCACCCCAGAGAACAGGAAGACAGGAGTAAAGAACAACAAGTTTCCTCAGAACACACTAGAAGTTGTGGTAAAGGATTATGCAAGAGCCAAGCAAGACTGCAAGAAACCAACAATGCATTCCTGGACCTGAAGACCTGTGGAGAGAGGAGACCAAGTCCTGAAGTCGATGATGAGGCCAGAAAGAACAGGAGCCCCTGATAACATGAATGAAGGTGCAAAAGTGGATTCTCCGGTTGGAAGAAAAGTACAGAAATGCACCAAAGAAGATAGCTGCGGGTTCCTGCTGGGAGCAAGAGATGTCCCACGTAGAGTCATTGGATGCAGGCTATTTGCATCGTTGGATTCTGCCAACAAGCTTTGGTTCATGAAGGAATGCGTTTTGCATTAAAGAGGAGCTGCCCGGACCCAGGAGGGACCTTGGGGTCTCAACTTGAACTGAGGAGACAGAGGGGGGTCTCAGCACTTCAGAGAGCCCTCAGAAGACCAGGCAGCGCTCACGGGAGTCCCAGGACATGGGGACAAAGGAGTTGCAAAGTGCAGTCATTTCAGCACTACACAGAGGGATCCCATGCCACCGGAGAACAACTCAGGGAGCTGAGCATCCCAGGATAGAGTGCTGGGGACCTGAGCTACACTGTGCACAAATAACTTTTGGAAGAAGTGCACAGAAGCCCAAGGAGCTGCAGAGGACACGATGCACAGGGTTACTGTCCGGCACGGGGAGGCAAGCCCATACCTCCACCAAATTTCGACAGCTGGACCTTAGACAGTCAGGATCACTTCGGTCCACCACCTGTGTTCCCAGGATCATGCTCGTCGGCAGAAAAGGAGTCCCAGAGTACTGGTCGTTGTTGCAGAGAGGTGTCTCCTGAAGCAGGGAAGTGACTCCATCACTCCACAGGAGATTCCTTTGGTTCTTCTGGTGCAGGGTGAAGACAGGCAGTCCTCAGAGCGTGCACAACCTGGAAACTGTTGCAGTTGCTGGCTGGAGCTGAAGTTGCAGGTCACAGTAGCCTTTATTGATACTTTGTTGCAGTTACAGCGGTTCCTGGCGCAGTCTGCGGTTGATCCGATGATCAGAAGCTAAAGCAGAGGATGCAGAGGAGTCCTGGTGGAATATTGTAAACTGAATCTGAAGAAACACCCGGGGAGAGACCCTAAATAGCCCTGAGAGGGGGGATTCATTAGCTACCCAGGTATGCACCTATCAGGAGGGGTCCCTGACCTCACATGCTGGCACTTGCCACTCAGATGCTCCCAGAGTGTCCCCACACCATGGAATCCAAGATGTCTAATGTCAGGGACACTCTGAAGGAGCTCTGGGCACCACCCCTGGGGTGGTGATGGACAGGGGAGTGGTCACTCCCCTTTCCTTTGTCCAGTTTCGCACCAGATCAGGGACTGGGGGGCCCTGAACTGGTGTAGACTGGATTATGCAAGGAGGGCACCGTTTGTGCCCTTCAAAGCATTTCCAGATGCTCTGGGAGGATACCCCTCCCATGCCTGTAACACCTATTTCCAATGGGAAAGGGTGTAACACCCCTCTCCTAAAGGAAATGCATTGTTCTGCCTTCCTGGGCTTGAGCTGCTCAATCCCCAGGAGGGCAGAAACCTGTCTGTGATGTGGCAACAGCTGGGGCTGCAGTGGAAACCTCAAAGAGCTGGTTTGGCAGTACTGGAGTACTATGGTAGAGCCCCCAGGGTGCACGGAATTTGCCCCCACCAATACCACATTTGGATTGGGGGTTCAATTTCACAATGTTAGACACCTCACATGGCCATATTAAGAGTTACCATTGTGAAGCTACATATTTGTGTTGACATATCTGTAGTGCAAGCTTATAATGGTGTCCCCGCACTCACAAAGTCTTGGAATTTGATCCTGGACAACGTGGGGGCACCTTTGCTAGTGGAAGGGTGCCCTCACACACAGAATGTTTGCACCTAGCCTTCAGTAACTGAAGGTTAGACATATAGGTGACTTATACCTTATCTGGTGCAGTGAAAATGGCTGTGAAATAGTGTGTTCATTATTTGATTCAGACTGCTGTGGCAGTCCTGAAGAAGTGTTTGTATGAGCTCCTTACGGGTGGCAAAAGAAATGCTGCAGCCCATAAGGATCTCCTGGAACCCCAATGCCCTTGGTACCCAGGTACCATATACTAGGGACTCATAAGGGGAATCCAGTGTGCCAATCAATATTGGAATATGGACTCGCTAAACTATAGTGACAAATTTGGTAAACAGAGAGAGCATAAGCACTGGAGTTCTGCTTAGCAGAACTCCAGTGATACAGTCAGGCATACTGACAACACATATAGGCCACAAACTATGAGGAGTGGGGTCCTGACTAGTAGGATCCCAGTGAGACAGTAAAAACACACTGACAAACAGGCAGAAATTGGGGGTAACATGCCAAGAAAAGATGGTACTTTCATATGAAATTCCTTCCTTAAACACTGCACTACCATTATTAATAAATGCTGCATCTACACTTAAACCTTGAGAATTATGAATGTTAATAGTGAGTGCTAGGGAAACAGGATATTGTTTCCGTCGAACATATAAGTCTTTCACAAGCTAAAAACATATAATAAACCTTCCAATTTGCTTAGCACTATCAATCTGATCAAATTTAATCGCTAGGTATTCTACCTCATTCCTATTAGGAAAGGTATTGAAATCAATAACTTTACCCATAGCACTATTAACTAATCCTTCTTCAATATTTACATTTTGACACAAAATTACTCCACAGTCTTGCAAACACTTAAAATGTCTCTAATCCTGCAGTTTGTGAAACAGATTTTTCTAATGAATCCAGTTTTACTTGTAACTTTTCATTTAGCATTACTGTGACATCCTGGTGCTCCATTTTGTCTATTGCAGTCAGTTCCAAAATGTCTTCTTTTTCTAATTCCAGCAGTTCTTTGTTGAACGAGGCACTATCCTCCAGTGTAGGCATTAGATACACAATAGATTTTCCTTCTTGATTGTAAGTGAACATTAGCTCTGCTGCTATGTTCTTCGTTGGAAACAGTTGTTAAGAAGACGACTTTGTATCAGATGCCTTCCCTCATTAAAAAACACCTAATCTAATACCCTTTTAGAATATTCCCATATTCAACATCAGATGATTGTCACAAGTAATTCTTTGCATTGGAAATTAACCAAATCTTCCCATTTCCAATGCTTCCCAAGAATTCCAAGTTTCACCATAAAGCAGTGTTTTGAACACAGTCTGTACTTTGACGGGTATAAGTTGTAGTAGATCTTCACAAAAAATCACGTGTTTTCCTCCAAATAGGACATAAGAGTCTGTGCTTAGAATCTCTTGCATTCTCAAATGTACAAAGGCAAAAATTAAGTTGGAAACAATGCTTACAAGTTTTAACTCTTTTAGCATGCTTGACACTTCATGGCAAGCTTCACTGGATAACTTTTGGTGTTCCAGTTTGTTGTCATGCTCCACAAGCAGCATCAAAGGTCAATGTGAATTAATTCCTTTAATATTGGGTGCAGCTAATACAGTGGGTGATGTAACCATACATGGAAAATGACAGTCTGTAAAGCAATGAGAACTTGTATTAAGAAGTTTTTTACGGTACGAGCTTGACGGCGGACATATAATAGTATAGATTTAAATGTTGAGCATGCACACTCTTTCTTGTCATGGATCAATTCAAATTCAACTGTGGCTTTCACCTCCATATATATTTCCTTTTGATCATCATTTATTTTTTTAACTAAGTCTGCGAAATCAATTGTTTCCTGTCTTGCTTGTTCCATTTCAGTCTCCACCTTACTCATTGCAGTAGCAGCTTCATTTTCAATTTCTGGCTGTCCAAGTAGATTTTGACTTTGTGGACCTGAACTTTGGCTGCTTTGTGAACTCTCCTTAGCTACCTAATTAGCAATTGCTTCTTTTTGTTCAATTTCATTATTTAACATTTTCAAATAGTTAAGAAATATTGAACACTTCATACTATGTTTTTTTAAGCAGTCTGGCAACTCAGTTTTCATTGGTTAATTAGAATGCCCTTGCTCTGCCGTACCAAACAACCAATGCAACCAACTACAGCAAATTTATCTTCATCTATATTTTCGTTGACATTATTTCTATATGTGTAATAGTGAAGTGTTTAATAAATACAAACATTTTAAAGATGTTCACTCCTTTTTGGAAAATAAGTGTTTACCATGTTTGTTTTTCTAAAGTCTGTACCTTCTGGGTCAAATTTTGCAAGGTACTGAACTTCTGGGAAAGACTTCAAAACTCTATTTCTCATGCATTGCAGGCCTAGACTCACCCAAACAATAATTTTCAACATAGAGTAAAAACTAGCTGGACTCAACTGACCATAGCACTCTTAGGATCCACATTCCCTGTGTGAAAGCATCTTCAAGCTGTACACTTTCTTTGTTAAAGACTTTATTGCAGCAATCTCTTCCCAGACATCTTTCATCTCTGTCTTCTCAGAATGTGTTATGTATGAAGTTACATAACAAACAACAAACTTAGAGTTGTCTGCCACAAATTGAATATCCATACTGGCATATTGGCATTCTACTGTACATTTTCATAGTGATAGGATTGTAGTCATAACTATATTGTGAAGAATGTGTTCTCCACAAATTGTAGGTGTTCTTGGGTGATGTGTGAGTAAATATATGTATCTCTGCAGACAAAAATCTGTTGACTCTTACATTTTAAATAACAGGTCTTGTAAATCCAAATTGACATTATAAGTAACATTTTTATTTTGCTCTGTATTTCCACCAACAGTACTTCCCACATCTACATGATTGAAAAAACAGAGCTTGGTGTTTTATAGTCTTTTTCTTCACTGTCTTTGGAATGCTACATGTAACCTACTGTTCTGTGAAAGAAAGTACAGAATCATCTGTGTATGTTCCAACTTTTGGTACAAATTGTCTCCACAGCAGAATTTGAATATGAGGGCCACATCTTGCTTGGTACTCTTTCTGATTATTTTTTGTTGCAGATGAAGGAGAACATGCCTTGAAATATGTCATTAAAATACCTACAAACATTTACAGGATACAAAGAGCACATTTTTTCCTGGTGTCTTCAAATTCATACCCTAATGTTACAGTTTGTGTCTCTCAAAAAGTCATGTATGTCATCCCATGCATACTCTGCACAACTGCAGGCCACAAACAAAGATGCTACACCTAAATTCCACAACATACACTTCAGTTCACCATGACAACAATACTAATAATTATTGGTCCCACATTGGCACGCCATCAAATTTATCACCTTTTCCATGAATTTAGTCTACAAAGTATTTTGCGGACATGTACTGTATTGTAGATTAACTCCTCTCTTTGGAATATGGTTATCATCATATGATAATCCAGACAAATCACTTTTAAATAAGAGATGAAATATATATAGAATATTTTGTCAAAATATTTACACAGTGCACTCATCATTCATCCACCTACACCAGTGGGAAACAGTTTTGGAAAACATTGAGCCTCTAAAGGTTTCTCCCATACACTCATTGCATCTCCATTTGCTTGTTTCATCTAATACTGTTCAATGGCATCTCCTATAACCTCTTTTGAATAAAGTGGATGAATACTGTAAAGCTCATATATTTCTTCACATCTAATACTATCCACTTATTCAAAATGTCCACTTAAAAGCAATACTTCTTCCTTCATGCAAATTCCATGTACAACATCTACATCTTTGTAATACAGATTATTCTGTTTGATATAGAATGCAGCTTTTTTAACCTTATTCACCTCCACAAGTTCATCCCAGACGTTTTTGATTTTTGTGGGAATATCATTGACTAGAATAACAAGCGGTTCATCCACATCTCCCTCTCTACACCCACAGTTTCAATATTGCATTTAAAATCCAAAGGTAAGTACACAACTCTACCTTTAAGGCCTTTCTGTAGTTCAGACAGAAGTAGTTTCCCACTCTTTGGTTCCATATAAAGTATTGCTTGAAAAGGGTGTATAGTGTGTATCAGTATTGCTTCATAAACATTTAGGGACAGATTTATGGAAAATGACGCTGCACCGAGTGCAGCGCCACTTTCCCTGCACCCCTTAGCGCCCACCTACTGCCACCAAGTGTGCACCATATTTAAAATACGGTGCACCATGGCACAGGGTAGGGGGCAATAGCGTCATTATTTTTGACGATATTGATGTACTCTGCAGGAGTAGTGCCAAACTGTTGGTGCTACTCCTGAAGAGTACATGGGGGCCAATTCTAAAGAATGGAAGCCCCCTTTTAACTCCTGCTCTGAGCAGGCATTAAAAGTGTCGTACAAAATGACGCAAGGAAATCTCATAGATTTCCTAGCGTGATTCCTTTTGGACCCCCTAACGGGGAAACTACCCCTTTGCATACATTATGCTTGGCGTCACTCTGTAAATACATCACGTGGATTTCGGCCTTGTTGGGCCACATTAACGTAAAAAATAATGTTAATGTGATGCAAGATGGCGCTAGGGCATCTTAAATATGCCCCTTAGATGCCAAAGTTTCTCTGGAAGTTGGCCTAACTCTAACTTATTATGTATTGCCTTGGCAGACTTTCTGTTGTCCTCTAATTTATCTTAGCAATACCTGCAGATGATCTGGTGTGTAGACAAATCAAACAATTCTTCCACAAATAAATAGACTGTACTGAATACTCTAGCCAACAACAAACACAAACTGAGGGGCATATTTATACTTGTTTTGCACCGAATTTAAGTCATTTCTTTTTACTCAAATTCGGTGCAAAACAAACTCCACATTTATACTTTGGCACTAGACCCTTCTAGTGCCAAAGTTATGGAGTTAAAGTCATTTTTTGGACGTGGAAAACTACTTTGCGTCAATGAGATGCAAAGTAGGCATTCCCATGCACAAATATGACTTCATGGCCTTAGCGCCATATTTATCCCCCCCATGCTAAAATCACGCACAGGGGAAGAGGGGTCAAATAATAGTGCAAAGCTTGCTTTGCCCCATTATTCAACGTATGGGTCAGGGCAGGTTTTAGGGGACCTGTGGGCCTATTTCCATGGTGGACTAAGCCCACAGGTGCCCTCCCCAGGCCCCAGAGACACCCCCACCCACACCAGAGGGAACTCGGAGAATAGCGGACCCCATTCCAGGTAAGGATAGGTAAGTACAGGTAAGTATTTATTTTTTTAAAGTGCCACTGGGGCCCCAAAATGGGCCCCCCACATGGCACTGGGTGCAACGGGCATGCCCAGGGGACCCTCATCCCCTGTGCTGGCCATTGGGGGGGTGGGCATGGCTCCTGTCTTTTCCAAGACAGGAGTCATGTGGTATGGATGGTTTTGCGTTAGAAAATGACGCTAGGCTGATAAGAGTCATTTTCTCCACTTTAGGGCCAAAGAAACATAACTGAATATCTTCACAAACACTTTCCGCCTCTGATGCTGTATCATACAAAAGTGCTTTGTTTATTTGTCATAAAAGCAATGCAGGACTTTTTACAAAGTAAAGTCTTAAGTAATTTTAGCATTTGAAAATGATAAACAGTCAACATTTGAAAATGATGAAAGTGGTTTGTGCACACTTTTCTGGATAGACACACCAATGAATGTCCTCATAAATTAGTTTGTTTCTTCACTTTGCATGGATCTAATCCTTGCAACATTGCAATTTTCAACTTCACACTTCTATCTGGAAATTGACCTATAATTTTTTATCATCTATCAATTGATTCCTGGCGAAAACTACAAACACTACTGCAGTCCCATTAATGCATATGAGCATGTCTACACGTTCTGTGATCCTCTTCACTTATCTGTTCTTCTACTTTTCTAGGAACCATCTACTCTTTTGGAATGGGAATACCATCTTGCACCTCATTTCATCAGCCAGTTCTTTCAACTGCATGTAATAATGTGTTCTCTTGTAAATATCTTTCTTCATAAAAGAACAGCCCTGTACTAGATGTATGTTTTCATTCACCTTTAAACATTTTACAAAAATTGCTCATATTAATAAGTATTTTTCTGTTTTTTTCTCCTTACAGACAATACTGTTTTATCCATTGTTCCCATTCTGTTCAGTTTTAAGATAGTTTAAACTTCACAGCAAATGCTTTATAAACTATACCTCCAATATGTTGTTTTTGCATCAGTGTTACACTTCTTCTCTTGCACTCTTTTGTGTTTCTTCAATTGTTTTCTGTCTACTTGACAAACGACCTGTTTTCTTACAACATTTTTTACTTTCAATCTTGCTTGCCCTTTCTGAGTTGATTTCAAATCTCAATTTTTATTTGCACGTTTTCCCACATTTTGCATTTTTCCACATATTATTTTTAAAATACTCCTCATTTCTCTTAACAGCAACTCTTTTTTTCAGCACATTCTCCACATCATCTCACTTTTCACTTTGAGTTTTAAGCAGATAGTATTCTTTCTTTTTTCATGTTCGTCTTTGTTCCAGCAATATACATCCTCCTCTTTAAACACAGTAGATGTGTGAAAAGTAAATAGAGAATACATTTAACTTTAGACTGCATTGTATTACATTACATACTATAAGTAGGTATGTAGCTACATAAGTGGTTATTTCAGTGTGTAACAGGCTGTATAAGTATGTCAGTATGGATGTATAAATGCATTTGAGTTACTGTATGGATGGATGACTAGGTGTATCAGTACTTGAGTGTATATGTGAGTCAGTGTATCAGTGCCTCCCTGGGTGTGTGATTGGATGCGAAAGGAACTATGGACCTGATTGAGGTCTTGCCAGATGAGGCACTCCATCACAACGGTGATGGATGTCACTTCCACCAAAATATAAACTCCATTATATCCTATGGTATTTCTATTTTGGCAGATGGGATATCCGTCACCGTTTTGGCAGAGTAACTTGTCCGCTAACATCTCAATCAGGCCCTATGTCAGTGTGTGACTGGCTGTCTTAGTAACTCTATAGGTCTCTAAATCAAAATGTAAGTGGCTATATGGATTGCCTACTGGCTGTGTTAGTGAGTGTTGGGGTACGTAACTGTGTGTGCAAGTGGCTTTGTTACTGCTGGATACATAAGTGTTGTGTGAGTATGTAGGTGGATGTGCTAGGAACATGAATTGCTGCATATGTCTCTGCGTGGATCTGACAGTGCCTGCATGGGGATGGGAATGACCAGCTAAGTGGATGTATAGTTGAGGAAATGGGTGTGTGAATGGTTTTACTGTTGTCTTTCTCAGTGTGTCAGTTACTCTCTGGCTATATCAGTGGTGGGTACATAAGTGGTTTTCTGGGACTGTAAATGGGTGTATGAGTGCAATGGCTATAGAGTGTGTAACTGGCAGTGTAAGTCTCTTAATATGGATGCATAAATGCATTTATGAGTTACGTATAAATGGGTGACTAGGTGTGTCAACACTTGAGTATATGTAAGTGACTGAGTGCATCAGTGCCTCTCTAGTGTGTGACTGGATGTGTAAGGAACTATGTTGGTGTGTTACTGACTGTCTTACTAACTGATTGGTTCTCTTAATAGGTAAGTAAGTGGCTGCATGGATTGGCTACTAGCTGTGTTATTGGCTGGGTGTTGTGTGTGCAAATAGCTCTGTTAGTACTTCATACATAACTGATGTTTTGCTCTGTGGGTGGACGTGTAAGTCCATTTGTCATTGTCTTACTGGCTCAGTGAGTGGCTGTATGTCTTTCTAAATAGGTACGTGAGTGGCTATAATGGTGGTTGACTGGGTTTATAACTGACTGTATAGGTGTGTGTGTTTGTATGTAACTTACTGAGTGCTGGACACATTAATGCCTATACAGGAATCTGAATGGATCTCACAGTGCCTGCATGAGTCTATGCAAATGGATGTTTAGGTGAGTAAATGGGTGTGTGAATGTTTTTATTGGTGTCTTTCTAAGTGTGTCAGTTACTGCCTGACTATATCAGTGGTGGGTCCATAAGCAGTTTTCTGGGACTGTAACTGGATGTATGAGTGCCTGCCTCACACTGTGACTGTGTACATATAGTATACTATTAAAATATTTATTGTAACCTATCACCCACTTCTATTTTCAAACACAGTCATTCACAGTAGCTTAATAAAATAGTAGTATTTTGTTTGCAGCATTTCTCTTCTTCCTTTGCTGCTCACTTTGATTTTACTTAATATCCTCATCTACTCTTCCTTCTATTTTCCCCCTTACTGTTGTGTACATTTTCTAACAGCTCTTACACATGTGTAACTTTTTTTATATACATATACATTTTATACATACACCTTAATTGACACATGTTAAACTTGACAGCCTTAGGATGGTCACCCCCAACTGCTTGCCTGCCTCCCTCCACTTTTTAGATACTGGGACCACTAAGCTTAGTCAAGGAGGGTTGGGAGGAAGCTCCAAAGATACCTTCCCAGGATGTGGTCAGCTACATGCTGGCCCTCTGCAAGCAAATCCAAAGCTTTTGGAAGCAGGCCAAGAGTAAGCTTGAGGCCAGTCAAGAGGTGAAGAAGGAGGGGCGTGTGGCCAAGATGCCGCAAGATGGCCGCAGCTCATTGATGCTCCGCGTCATCAAGGAGACGTTTCCACTTCGTTTGGCGGCATTTGGGCACTGCGAACAGTAAATATTAGAGGCACAGAGATGGGACTATGAGGGCAACAGGTATTTCACCCCTGTAATGATTTTGGAGTGTGTTTTGTCGTGTTTTTTGGCTCATATGGCCTCTCCTCAGTTTTGGTGGCCGCCATTTTGGATTTAAAGAAACAACTGCATACTTTGGAAGCAGGCATTTTCTGAAGCTCATTTTATAAATGGGTTACACTTAGCCAGTCAATCTATTTTTTTTATATAATCGGTGGATTGCTACTATATTATTTTTACAATTGGGATGTGGCCAGCATCTACAGCCTCAGGAGCTGTATGTGTCATTAATAATTCTGCTGGTCAGAAGAATTACTGTATTGAGTGCATTTTAGACCGCTGTGCTGCAATTAGATAATTCCTATATTATCTACCAGGTTTGAGTTTATTCTCTCAAATACTCATTGTATATGGAGCTTCCCTCCTCTTTCTCTCCAATGGCTGCAACGGTCTCTAGAGCTATGTCCTCGTCACGTAAGGATTATAATAATACCTCTAAACGACAAAAGAAAGATCCCTCTTATCCAACAAAATCTCCTCTGCCTCTCACCCTGGAAGATCTCATGGATGAAATAAATCACTTGAAGCCCTTTGTGATGGAAACTAATGCTACTCTTCAAAGGATTGAAGAAAAGTGGTCTAATCTGGAATCCAGGTTCTCGGAGGCTGAGCAAACGATAAGTAATATGCAGGATGAGATTACTAAGATTGATGTCATGTCTAAAGAAATTTCGCTTCTGAAGCAGCGAACTGAGGACTTGGAAAATCATAACCCGCATAACAATCCTAGAATTTATGGCATTCCTGAAGAGGCGGTAGGCAATGACATAGGGCCTGATTCTAACTTTGGAGGACGGTGTTAAACCGTCCCAAAAGTGGCGGATATACCACCTACCGTATTACGAGTTCCATAGGATATAATGGACTCGTTATACGGTAGGTGGTATATCCGCCACTTTTGGGACGATTTAACACCGTCCTCCAAAGTTAGAATCAGGCCCATAATCTCTTTTCTGAAAATTCATATTCCAAAAATAGTTGGGCTCAAGGATGGTACTGCCCTTAATATACAATGTGCACATCGTGTGGGGCCCAAATCTTCTGGTGCCTCATTACCTGATTGACTGAGAGGCATAATAGTTCTTTTTTTGGAGTATACTGAGTTCCTCATGGTTTTAGCAGCAACTAAGCAAAGGAAACAGATGCTGTGGTCAGGACATAGGATTTTCTTCTCACAGGATGTGGCATGTGCTACGGCTGCTCGTCGCAAATAATTTCTTTCACTGCATCCAGGGTTGAGATCTCTAAATGCTCGATATGGACTTGTGCATCCTTGCCTTTTTAAAGTGACTTATAAAGATCAAAATTATTTCTTTTGCCTCTCCTGCTGATCTGAAAAAGTTTACATTCCAATGCAAGGGTGAAGAAATGGAATGTGGCAAATCTTGATTATTCATTGTTTGTTTTTATGATTGTCTATGCTAATAGATTGTCCTACTTTACTGATCACTTTTATTTTTATTTTTTTCACAGATACCTCCCGCTTCATTTGTTTCCCTAACTCCGATATGTGTCCCTTCTCTGTTTCATGTTCTGGACCCATTGTCTTCATTATTTTCTCAGTTGTTGGTAAGGGTTTTGTATAAGTCAATATTGTTGACATTCATGCTGTTATCTATATTTTTCTTGATAAGGTGTCTTCGTGACCTTCTGTTTCTTCTCTTGTGAAGTTCCGGTTTCAGCTCATCATAGCTTTTTTCGTGCTTCCCCACTCTCCCCTCTTATTGTCATTGTATTGTATTTACCTTGTCTTACTATGGCTCAAGACATTTGGCTCCTAGCCATCTACTCTGTTTTTATCACCTTTTGCTCTTTTTTCTTTTTTCTCTTCTCTTTTCTTCCTTCCTTCTTTCTTACTTTATTGAGATTTGGTTGCTCATCCTACATAGCTTTTGTTACTATAGGATCCAGTGGTTTTCATTTATTGTCATATAACTTATATTATATTGAAAATGTTGTTACAGGAATGTCTTTTTATTACTCTGCAAAATGGTTAAAGTCATGCATGTTGTTTCTTGGAATGTGAAAGGCTTATGCAATCCCATTAAGAAGCAGAGAGTCCTTTTCATATCTTTCCAAGCTAAATTACAAGGTTGCTATGTTAAAAGAAACTCACACCTCTGATAAGGATTTTAATTATTTGAGGAGGCAGTGGGTGGGACATGTTTTTTGTTCTCCTGTGCTTCACAATAAAAATGGGGTTCTTATTTTATTTCATAAATCACTGTCCATAAAGATAGAGAGAGAGGAAAAGGATGATGAAGGGAAGTGGCTTCTTCTTCACCTTACTAACAACAATGTCCTGTACACCTTACTCAACATTTATGGTCCTATAGGTATTGATCTAAAATTTTGGGAAAATATTTCACATATTTTACGTTCTTGTCCGAATGACAATTTCATATTGGGTGGAGATTGCAATCAAGTTATGGATCCTTTTACGGACGGGCAATCCCTTTTCCGATATATCACTAATAAAATGCAAAAAACAAACAAGAATACCATTCACTCCAGAGGCTTGACAGATGCATGGAGAATATACAATCTAGATAGTTTAGAATTTACCTTCCATTCTTCCATGCATAACTCCAAATCTAGAATTGATTATAATTTTTTGACACCTCACTAGCTTACAGGTCTAGTGCACGCTGAAATAGGCTCTATATTAATATCAGATCATGCACCTATGTTTATAGATATTGACATAACAACTGAATCTTGTAGGTCAAGGAGATGGCGCTTTAATAACTATTTGTTGAAGGATCAGGTTTTTGTAGATCAATTTGAAGTATTTCTCAAGGAATATTTCAAACGTGATCTTACGCCTTCTTTGCAATTCATGTTATCTGGGATGCCTTCAAAGCCTCGGCTAGAGGCTTCATTATTGACTTTGTGGCCATAAAGAAGAAAAAAGTTTCTCGCAGAGTCAGTTATTCTTTAATCATCTATTAACACTCTGGAGCATAAATACTTTACCTCAAATGATAATGATACTCTTAAACTTCTTATTCAATCCAAACTTAATTTTAATAAGAAGTCTACTGAACAAGCCTCAGGCACGCTATTAAAAATTAATTCCAGACTTTATGGTGGAAGTAATAAAGCTGGAAAGATTCTTGCAAATTATCTTAAAATTAAATCCCAAAAATCCAATATTTCACATATTATAGATGAAAAGAAGATCAATCATTTTAGAAATGAGGATATTTTGCATTGTTTCTCTGATTTTTAACAAAATCTCTATACACCTGAATCATATCCCTCTGAGGCAGCTCTTAAACCTTTTTTTGAATCTCTCCCATCTCGACCACATCAGTCACAATACCTTTCTTGTCTAGATAAAGAAGTATCTGTGCAGGATATTAAGATTGCTTTGGCAAAATTACCAAAAGATATAGCTCCGGGCTTGGATGGCTTTACAGCTGAATTCTACTTCCGTTTTTCACAGACTCTTCTTCCGCACTTGCATTCACTTTACTATCAATTTATTCAGAATGATAGGGCTCAAGCTACGTTCTCTCAAGCAATGCTTTGCCTCATCCCTAAAAAAGATAAAGAACTTTCTTTGTATGCCAATTATCGCCCAATTTCTCTCATTATTTTAGACTGTAAGATTTTTGCAAATATATTATCACTTCAGGTCAATCAGATTATACAGGCTTTAATTGGATTGATAATTCTAGAGCCTTATTAAATATTTTCATTCTTGCTTCTGCAAGTACTATCCCAATGGCAGCCATTACCTTGGATGCAGAAAAAGCTTTCGATCGTATTAATTGGCTTTTTATGATGCGAGCCCTGAAATGGCATGGTTTTGGACCTGTAATTTTAAAATACATTAATATACTATATTCTTCCCCATCTACGTCTATTTTTTTAAATGGAGTTCAATCTCCTTATGTTTCCCTTCATCGAGGTACTAGGTAGGGGTGTCTCTTATCCCCTTTACTATTTATTTTATTTCTGGAACCTTTTTATATTCCCTGAAGCAATCTAGCTTGTTTACCAGGTTTGTGCATAATGATCTACAAATTAAATTCACTGCCTATGCTGATGATGTTAATCCACAGACATCATTACCTCTATGTATTGATCTATTGAACTCATACTCTAGACTCTCAGGCTACAAATTAAACTTAAATCTGAAGTTCTTCCTTTGAATAAATTCTGTTTCAAACATATGTTTCCGGAAACTGACTTTAAATGGACCCCCACACACATAAAATGTCTAGGGATTAAGTACACCACTTCAATTCCGGCTACTATTCAGCTTAATTTGTCTGATCTGGTTCGAACAATTTGCAGCATGATGGATAAATGGTCTCCCCTGTATCTATCCTGGTGGGGTAGGTTGGAATCCATTTAAAATGATGATGCTCCCAGTGATTAATTTTTATCTGTCTATGCTAACAGTCAAAATACCTTTGACATTTTTTAAATTGCTTAACAGCATATTGACAGAATGTTTATGGAATGGACGCAAAACACGCATAGCTCTATCCTCACTGTGCAAACCTAAAGACATAGGAGGAGTCAATTTTCCTAATCTTCGCCAATATTATTCCTCATTTATATTGAAACAAGTTTTACCTTATATCTACTCTCCTCAAGAAATTCCCCCATTGATTTGGTATAAATTAGAGGAGGCTATTATTTTCCCTTTTCCATTTCAATCACTATCATATTTTTCTTACTCTCCCAGAGGGTTCTCATCTCCTAATATTAAGCACCCCATCTCAAGTGTTTATCCATTCTTTACCAAACCGCAATTATCCTTACATACATTTCTGGATTCCTCTATTTGGCATAATAGAAATATCAAATTATCTAATTGTACTCTCTTCTGGAGAGAGTGAGTAATTAAAGGAATTTTACAAGTCAAACAATTGTTTGTGGATATGCAACCTCTCTCTTTTTCTGAACTCCAACTTAAACTTAATTTATCAGCCACCCACATGCCATAATATCAAAGGTTAATAACCCTTTTGGTACAACAATTAAATATCTTATTGCTAGATCCAACCCCCACTCCAACCTTAGCTCCTATGCAGTTTTCTCCCTGCACCCCTATTAAATCCTATCACTTCCCAAGTTGTGTTAAAAATAAAATAGAACTTACTTGGAAATTGGATCTCAATTGTTCTTTCTCTGTTCAAACATGGAATTGCATTTGGTCCAAAATCCATCGTACATCCTGTAATGCCAGCACTACACAAACCACCTATTACTTCTATCATAGACTTTTTTTAACTCCTCTCTCTCTCTCTAAGTGTAACCCAAGCTTTCCGGATTTTTTTCCGGATTTTTGTTGGAACTGTTCTAATACACCAGGCACTTACTTACACTCTTTCTTCCAATGCCAAACTATTGCTTCTTTTTTGCAAAAAATGTGTAATAAAATTGCACAAATATGCAATGTTAATTTTCCATTTGACATTATTTCCTTTTAAGGAAGTTGCTCTCCTTTTTGGATTGGAGCCCGTAAAGTGGGCTGTTTTGTGGATTTACTTCAAACTGGAAGAATGCTACTAAGATCACTTTTAATGGATGGTGGAACTTACTTTGTCATGATCACAGATTAGACACAGCATCTGCCATTTCTACAAAACAACTTCTTCAAAAAGACTCATTTTGGTCACCTCTTAGACTTATTTATGTCTTCCACCATCTCAATTTCATAACAGCACTTTTGTCTTCGAGCCATCCATGAAATTATATTTCTTGTACATGTTTAAGATACTACTTAATTATTGGTTTTTTTCGTTTGACCTTATATGATAATCACTGGTTCTGGTCATGTTTCTTATGTATCTTCATTTTTCATCTATTCATATCTCTCTTTTTCTTTTCCTTTCTTTTTACATCCTTTTCCTTCTCATTTCTCCTTAATGCATCTTTTTTCTCTTTTCTTTTTCTGAAACAAAAAAACCATAAATTGCGAGTCTAGAAGTGATTCACTTTTTTTTGCTAATTATTCAGTATTTATAACTTGTAATATACTTATGCATTATCCTTTAACTCTGTATATATTAAATATTCCTATATTGCTTTTTGGAATTAGTTTGATTATTTTTCTGAAAGTTGTTGTTCCTTTTTGTTCATACTTTCATATAATAAAGCATTTGTAAATTTAAAAATAAAAAGAGGTGATGAAGGAGTGGTAGACCGGAAGGCCACTCTGGTTCAGTTCTCACCTGGAGACAAGGTTTGGGTAATGGAGCCAGTAGAGCCTAGGGCTCTCCAAGATTGTTGGTCTGGCACATTTGAGATCAAGGAGCGGAAGGAGGAGGCCACTTACCTAGTGGGACTCAAGACCCCTAGGCACCCCCTAAGGGTTCTCTATCATAACAGACTCAAACCTCATTTTGAGAGGTCTGAGGTCAGGATGCTCCTTGTGACAGATGAGGGCATGTAAGAGGAGAGTGAACCTCTCCCCGACCTCCTCTCTGCCAAAGAAGGTGATGGGTCAGTGGAGGGTGTCAATCTCTCTAGATCAGAGAGATTACTGCTATGAGTTGTTGGAGCAGTTCTGTTCCCTGTTTTCCCTTACTCCTGGACTCACCCATCTGTGTGTCCATGACATTGACACGGGAGACAGTCCCCCGGTAAAGAACACAATTTACAGGTTGTCAGATAAGGTGAAGTCCAGCATCAAGGAGGAGGTCTCCAAGGTGTTGGCCCTAGGGGTTATTGAGAAGTCCAGTACTGCCTGGTCCAGCCCTGTTGTGCTGGTACCTAAGGCTGCTGCCCCCGGTGCAAAGTCAGAACTCTGGATCTGTGTGGACTACCGGGGTCTCAACTCAGTCACAAGGACTGACACTAACCCCATCCCCTGAGCTGATGAGCTCATTGACAGGCTAGGTGCTGCCAAGTTCCTGTGTACTTTAGATCTCACTTCAGGGTACTGGCAGATCACCTTGACTGAGGGGGCTAAAGAGAGATCTGCGTTTTCCTCACCTGATGGCCATTACCAGTTCCAGGTGATGCCCTTTGGGTTGAAAAATGCCCCGCTACCTTCCAACAGTTGGTTAACGGGGTCCTAGCTGGCAAGGATGCCTACTGCACAGCCTACCTAGATGACATAGCTGTATATAGTTCCAGCTGGGAGGAACACCTGTTCTACCTCAAGAAGGTGCTTCAGGCTCTGCAACAGGCAGGCCTGACCATCAAGGCTAGTAAGTGCCAGATTGGACAGGGTTCCGTGGTGTACTTGGGACACCTAGTAGGTGGTGGCAAGGTGCAGCCATTTCAGGCCAAGATTGAAATCTATCAAGGCCTGGCAACCACCTAGAACACAGACCGAAGTGAGAGCCTTCTTAGGTCTCTCTGGATACTGCCATAGGTTTGTCAAGGGCTATGGTACCATTGTGTCACCCTTGACAGAACTTACCTCCAAAAAGCAACCTAGTTTGGTGACTTAGACAGAGGCTTGTCAGAAAGCCTGTGACTCCCTGAAGGAAGCCATGTGCACGACCCCCGTGCTCAAGGCCCCTGAATACTCCCAGGAATTTATTGTGCAGACAGATGCTTCAGAGCATGGCATCAGGGCTGTTCTAACACAGCTAAATGAGGAGGGCTCAGACCAACAGTAGTCTTTATTAGCAGAAGACTATTACCACGGGAACAGAGGTGGAGTGCTATTGAAAGAAAAGCATTTGCTGTGGTCTGGGCACGGAAGAAACTGAAACCATACCTGTTTGGGATTCTCTTCCGGGTTCAGACAGACCACAGGCCCCTCAGATGGCACATGCGGTGAGGGGTGAGAATCCTAAACTCTTGAGGTGGTCCATTTCCCTACATTGGAATGGACTTTACAGTGGAGCATCGCCCGGGGATTGACTACACTGGTGGTCTCTCTAGATACTTACGCCTTAGCGATGAGAGCTCCCAGGAGGTTGGGTAGCTCTCCCCACTTTCAGCTGGGGGGACACATGTTAGACCTGACAGCCTTAGGGTGGTCACTCCTAGCTTTTTGCCTGCCTCCCTCCATTTTTTAGATGCTGTTTTTGTTGGTTTTAAGACTCTGCACACTTTACCACTGCTAACCTGTGCTAAAGTGCATTTGCTCTCTCCCTTTAAACATGGTAACATTGGATCATACCCAATTGGACTATTTAATTTACTTATAAGTCCCTAGTAACGTACACAATATGTGCCCAGGGCCTGTAGGTTAAATGCTACTAGTGGGCTTGCAGCACTGATTGTGCCACCCATTTAAGTAGCTCCTTAACCTTGTCTCAGGCCTGCCATTGCAAGGCCTGTGTGTGCAGTTTCACTGCCAATTCGACTTGGCATTTAAAAGTACTTGCCAAGACTAAAGCTCCCCTTTTTCTACACATAAGACACCCCTAAGGTATGCCCTAGGTAATCCATAGGGCAGGGTGCTGTTTCGCAAAAGGCAGGACATGTACCTGTGTAGTTTGCATGTCCTGGTAGTGTAAAACTCCTAAATTCGTTTTTACACTGCTGTGAGGCCTGCTCCCTTCATATGCTAACATTGGGGCTGGCCTCATACATTATTTGAGTGGTAGCTGCTGATATGAAAGGAGTAGGAAGGTTATATTTAGTATGGCCAGAATGGTGATAAAAAATCCTGCCGACTGGTGAAGTTGGGTTTAATATTACTATTTTAGAAATGCCACTTTTAGAAAGTGAGCATTTCTCTCCACTTAAATCTTTCTGTGCCTTACAATCCACGTCTGGCTGGGTTTAGTTGACAGCTCCTTGTGCATTTATTCAGACACACCCCAAACACAGGATACTCAGCCTCACTTGCATGCATCTGCATTTTGAATGGGTCTTCCTGGGCTGGGAGGGTGTAGTAGCCTGCCCTCACACAAAGCACTGCCACTTCCCCTACTGGGAACCTGGCAGACAGGATTGAACTGAAAGGGGACCTTGTGCACTTCTAAGACACTCTTTGATGTATCCCCCACTTCAAAGGCACATATGAATATTTAAACAGGGTCTCTGCCCCTACCAACTCAGACACTTCCTGGAGAAGAAACTGGAACCAGAACCTGCATCCTGCCAAGAAGAACTGCCTGGCTGCCCAAAGGACTCACCTGTCTGCTTTCTGTGAAGGACTGCTGACTTGCTGTTGCCCTGCTGCCTTGCTGCTCTCTGGCTGTGGTGAAGAAGTGCTCTGCAAGGGCTTGGATAGAGCTTGCCTCCTGTTCCCTGCAATCTCAGGATCAAAAAGACTTAGGGGGTCATTACGACCCTGGCAGTCAGTGGTAAATTGGCGGTTAGACCGCAAACAGGCCGGCGGAAAAAAAATGGAATAACCACCGCGGTCATCCGCCACTTTACCATTCCGACCGCCATGGCAGTGAAGACCGCTGGGCTGGAGATTGCGGTCTCCAGCCCGGTGGTCGTCGGCGGACCCTGCATACCGCCATGGATCTCAGGTGATTGGGAACCGCCATGAGATCCATGGCGGTAGGCACTATCAGTGCCAGCGAATTCCTTCCCTGGCACTGATAGGGGTCTCCCCCACCCCGCTGCACCCCACGAATCCTCCCCCACCCCCCTGTCACCCCCCAAAGGTGGCACAACCCCCCTCCCCACCCCGACCCCAAACATGCACATATACACACCCCTACACGCACACACCCTCAACATGCACATATACACACCCCTACACGCACACACCCCCAACATGCACATATACACACCCCTACACGCACACATACACCCCGACAGCACATACCCACACACATACAAACAGACATGCACACCGTCCGACCCACACACATTTCCCATACACACAACACCCCCGCACGCATACACTCACTCACTTACCCCCTCTACACTCTCACACGCACACCCCCATGCTAGCACACAACACACAACACCCCCCACCCCCTTCCCTATCGGACGATCAACTTACCTTGTCCGTTGATCCTCCGGGAGGGGACGGGATCCCTGGGGGCAGCTCCACCACCAGCACACCGCCACCAGAATACCACCACACCGAATCATGGGAAGTGATTCAGTGGGTGGTGTTCTGTTGACGTGACGGTGGAGGTTGAGCAACCTCCACTTTCCCGCCGTCCGCAAGTATGGCTTTCCATACGAAAAAGGACGGCAGGCTGCCAGCGGTCATAATACGCGGCGCGGAAGACCGCCACCACTGGCGGTTTTCAGCACAGAGGTACCTCGGTGGTCTTGCGAGGTCGAGGTCGTAATGACCCCCTAAATCTCTACAAGAAGGACTCCTTGTGCAGCAAGATTCAATGCACAGCCTGCGAGAAACGACGCACAGCCTGCAAAATGAAAATTTCACTGCTCACCGAACTTGAATGATGCAGCCCGACTTTGCATCGGGAAAATCGAAGCAGTGCCAGGGTAGCGACCGGAAATTTGATGCGCAGCTCACCCTATCGACGCACAGTCAAGCCGGAATGAAGCAGCCTGACTTCCAGAGAGGAATCAACACATCCCCTGCCATGCAGTAGAAAATTCGATGCAACACCCACCGGATCGACGCAGCTCCTGTGACTTCATCCTGCCAGTGCAGGAAATCTACGCATCATCCCCAGGGCACCCGAAAACCCTGCAACCCAAAGAGGATCCACGACTGAGCACCAGAAATCAACGCACAGCCGTCCCTGCGTGAAAACTAAACAACGCATCGCCATGTGTGGCTTGAGAAATCGACGCACACCCCCTTTGTTTCAACGTATCTCCTCCTCTGCGGTTGTTTGCAGAGATTTTGCACGCAAACCAGGTACTTTGTGCTTCAAAGAGAGTTTGTTTGCTTTTAAAAGACTTAAGACACTTTATATCACTTTTTACAGTGATATATGAACACATACTTATTGCATTTTAATCGTTTTCACCTGCATCTTATCAGATAAATATTATATATTTTTCTAAACACTGTGTGGTGTATTTTTGTGGTGCTATGTGGTGTTATTGTATGATTTATTGCACAGATACTTTACACATTGCCTTCTAAGTTAAGCCTGACTGCTCAGTGCCAAGCTACCAGAGACTGGGGAAAGGATAATTTGGATTGTGTGTGACTTACCCTGACTAGAGTGAGGATCCTTGCTTAGACAAGGGGTAACCTGACTGCCAACTAAAGACCCCATTTCTAACAACATACCTGTGAAATCTCTTTTTACTGTTCTCCAGTTTTTATCTCAGTATCACTTAGAATCACTTGTCCGTGAAATTATCAAGTCACAGATATAGGAATGGTGTTCCTCTCTCAGTACAAAAGAACCAAAAATCGCAACCCTTCGACTTTGCTTTCACTGATAGTCCGATAGCCTGTAATTAGCAAAGCACAACCTTCCTTGCATCTTCTATTTTTGTTATACCACTTCTAAATAGTCAGTGTTTTTTACCCATTCATAAGACTCCTGATAAAAAGCCAAATTTGGTAGTCTTTTTTGCGGATCCATTGTGATATTCAGCGTGGCCCCTTGTGTAAATGCACTGTGAATCTGTGGATCCACACAAAAGCCTGTAAAAGTATTCAACAGCGTGCTGTTAAAGCTTTGAATTTATTTTTCACTTCATAAAAATACCTAATTTAAAGTCAAATACTCCCAAAAGAACAATGTTTGTACACCACTATGCTTTTGAGTGTCACTGTGCAGTATTCTTCTTCCCTTCCCCCACACTCTTTTAGCTCTGTTTTCATGGTGACCATGTTTGCTGCATTCTCTAGCTACCACTAGGTCAAAAGTTCACATTACTTTCTGTTAGAACCATATTAGCTTCAAAGTAAACTGTAGCAGGGGAGGTCGAATGGTTGCGATTTCAAGCATACTCCTTACAGCATATTTTGTTTTTCAAAGCCAATCACAGATGTTGTTACCTTTTTCTCCATATTATTACCTAATGTTAGCTCGCTGCACATCTTCATCATCCAATCAAATATGTTCTTTTATTGTTTAAGATGCTGTCCTCCAATTTAACTGCCTTTCATCTTTAAAACTGCCTCATTCAACAGCAGCCTTTTCAAGTGTGCTACACCTGCTTGCCTCCTAATTAGTCAGAGTGTGGATAGTGTTCATCGCTTTGTGTTTTGGGCCACAGAGACTGCTAGAAAGAGTGGCATTGACAGGGACTTGGGTTTACCTAATGTAGACATTGCTTGGGTTGGCCAAAGAGGGTTAGAGTTGTATCAATTGCTGCCGTGGGTTGAAAGCATTGTGGATGCCAACATCCAAACCTCATGATTGTGCACTGTGGTGGAAATAACCTAGACACAATTACTGGGTAGGACAGGAAATCCAAGCAAATTATACCTTTGGTAAATTAATGGCACTTTTGCTACACACTGCCTTGGTGTTATCCAACATTTGCCAAAGTGAAGTTGAAGTTGTCTCTTTTTTCCCACAGATAGACAAACCCAGGAATCATATCAATAAAACTGTTTCTGTATTCCTCAGAGAACACAATATGGGCTCTGAATACCAGAACAATTTATGCTTTGATATGGACGGAATATATAGAAACAATGGAGTTTATTTCTCAGAGAGGAAATAGGGTGTGCCTCCACAACTTAAAAGACTGAATCCTGTTCTGTGTGTAATAATTATCTACACATCATAAGCACAAAGGCTCTTTTTCAGAGCCAACCTTATTCCCAAAGACTAATTTATGTACTTTTTTTTAAATTGTCTCACATTCAACACAAAATAGCACCACGTTTTGGCTCCACGATGCATCCCCGGATCTGGCACCAACCAAAAGCATTAATGCAAAAGAACAACACATTTATTGGAATAGATGTATACATGGCTACATTTGGTATATGAATCAGTGTGGGAGTAGCTGTGCGGCTATGTGAGTGGATTTTTGAGTGGCTGTGTGGCTCTGTGAGTGACTATGTGAGTGGGTTTTTGATTTGTGTGTGAGTGGCTGTGTGGGGGTGTGAGTGGCTGTATGGGTGTTTGAGTGGGTGTATGAGTCTGTGAGTGGGTGTGTAAGAGGCTGAATGATTCTTTGAGTGGGTGTGTCAGAGTGTGTATGGGTGTGTGAGTGGGTGTTTGTGTGGTAGTAGGGTTCCGTCAGTGGGTGTCCGAGAGGCCTGGAGGGTGTGTGAGCACGTGAGTGGCTATATACGTGTGTGAGTGGCTGAATGGGTGTATGAGTGGCTGAATGGGTGAGTGGGTGTGTGAGTAGCTGTATGGCTATATGAGTGTGTGAGTGATTATATGGGTGTGTGTGTGGGTGTGTGAGTGACTGTATGGCTGTGCAGCTAGGTGTGTGAGTGACAGTACGGGTCTCTGAATGGGTGTGTGAGTGGTGGTATGGGTCTGTGAGTGGGTCTGTAGGTGGCTGAATGTGTGTGTCAGTGGGTGTGTGAGTGTTTTGGAGTGTGAGTGGCTGAGTCAGTGGTTGTATGGCTGTGTGAGTGGGTGTGTGAGTAGCAGTATGGGTCTGTGAGTGGGTGTGTGAGTGGTTTTGAGGGTGTGTGCGCAAGTATGTCAGTGGCTGTATGGCTGTGTGACTGGGTGTGTGAGTGATTTTGTGGGTCTGTCAGTGGGTGTGGAAGTGACCAAATGGGTGTGAATGTGGGTTTCTGAGTGTCTCTATGGCTGTGTAAGTAGGTGTGTGAGTGCCTGTGTGGGTGTATGAGTGGCTGCGTGAGAGTGTGAGTGGGTGTCTGAGAAGTTGTATGAGTATGTAAGTGGCTGCATAGGTCTGTGAGTGAGTGTGGGAATGTCTGTATGGGTATGTGACTGGGTGTGTTGTAGTGAATCCTAGTTCATTTTAATGGGATAATAGGAGTTAGCTTAGCCTCTGGCTTGCAGACTCGTGCCCCCTTCACCTAGTGACTTTTAACTTAGCTTGCTCTGTCTTAGCCCATTTAATTATTTAATTCTTCTAAGATGGCTGCCTTGTTTATAGTTAGGCCACTTGTTATGCTTTGCATTATCAGTGTCACCACGCTAAGGCGTCAAGATTAAGCAACAAAGACAAACAAACAGTAGATGTTCACACTTAGGGAGTTTCCCTCTCTATACTTTCGAGGGATTGTTTATATTAATTGCCTTCCCAAGCATGTCTATTATCTATTGTTTGGGAATACAACTACATCAGGGGTCCTTGTAGATCTGTATAAATACATCACACTTTAGACAGATAATCAGAGGGATTTCGACCAGAGGGCATCGCCACCATCGCTGATATCGATGCTGCACGTCATCTTGATGCTGATCCAGTCTTCGTGTCCCTGCGGAGTCTGAGATAGAGACCTCATTCCAAGGTAGCGAGAGTTGAGGGCTCCTCTCATGGACATGGCATTGGCATATTAGGTTTAACAAACCCAGCTCTCCTTTAGGTAGGAGGTTAGGCCTCTCACACTAGGGTATTAGGGCATATTACATCTCGTATGTCTTTTTTTTGCATTGCAATATGGTGGGGGTCTTTGTAATAATGACTCTCGTCTTCACAATTCTGTTCCTTGCATTATTCATTATCCTAATCATTGCAGCCCATGCAACTTACCGCAAATTGCAGTTATGTTAAATAAAAACTATTGAAACTTTACTGTGTTTGTATGAGACATGATATATCTGTGAGAAAGGGGTAATTTCCATTTAACCACAACACTCCCTGAGATGTCTTATTTTTGAGTCCATGCGTAAAGACTGCCACAAATCACCTTTTACTATTGTGTTTCTGGTGAGGTGCTGCTAATGAGCCGGTAAGGTTGGGACAACAGTTGCAACTTGGTGTAGGATAGGCATAGTCGCCTACAAACAAAAGTACTATCATACTTTAACCAGCAGTCTTGCCTGGAGCAAGAGTCAAAACTACAACAGTGTCAGTGGCCTATGGGTCTATGAGTGAGTGTATGAGTGTTTTTTAGAGTGTGTGAGTAGGTGTGTGACAGGCTGTATAGGTGTGTGAGTAGGTGTGTGAATGACTCTATGGATGTGTGAATGGGTGTGTCAGTGGCTATGTAGGTGTGTGAGTAGCAGTATGGGTTTGTGAGCAAGTGTATAAGTGGTTTTGAGAGTGTGTGAGTGAATATGTGACAGGCTGTGCTGGTGTTTGAGTGTGTGTGAGTAGCTGTGTGTGTAAGAGTGGGTGTGTATGTGGCTGAATGGGTGTTTGAGTAAGTTGTGAGAGTCTGTGTGGGTTTGCAAATAGGTGTGTGAGTACCTCTATCCAGACCCCTTCAATCACTTTCCACTTTGATTTCACTGGACCATAAAATGTCATACGCAACTCGTGGGGATTTGTGGGTCCACTGCAGTGTTTTTCCTTTAAAAAATATCTAAAACTACTGAATGGATTTACACCAAATTACAAAAGTACGCTTTCTGGACCAATATCTAGCATTCTGCCAAATTTGGTGTAATTCTGTCCAGTGGTTCAGTGGATGTCTAAAATCCCAATGATAAATTGCATGGGGAAAACACTTTTTGGGACCCTCCATTTTCTCTGCCCCCGCTTGACAAATCACCCTGAAACGTTCTAAAAGGCAGCAGAAGTGAGTAGCAAACTAGTTTTTAATGTTTTGTGGAGATTCGTCAAATGATGCCAAAGGTATTAGCAAACCAAAAAATGCTTTTCCTATGGAAACTAGGTGCTAACTATAACTACCTACTGTAGTTTACACACATATATATATATATATATACATATATATATATATATATATATATATATACATATATATATATACCCACATATACATACTTATATACATACATTATTATATATATATAACTTTTTTTTTAAACAAAGTTTTGAGGGACATTATGTTTAGGTTTTAAATTTACTTGCACAAAACCCAAACCATGGAAATTCAGCAGTTATAGTTATAGTTATTTCTAGTAACTATAACTTGCACCCTGACCTAAGAATAACACACGCTCCCGCCATGCAAAGTTTTTTCTTCAATAATTTGACTGCTAATGTTTCATTTAGATTTTTTATAATGTAATAGAAGTGCTGTAATAACTGGGGTAATTAGTAGTGCATGGTGAGGGTGTGAGTTATAGTTACTTTAGGGCATTGTAACTAGAAATAACTCTAACTATTAACTGCTGAATTTCTCTGATTTTGTGGAAGTAAATTCAGAACCAAACCATAATGTTCCTGTAACTGTTGGTTTTTTGAATGAATTTCTATGTTTTTTGTTTTCATTCTATTTCCTAAGTATAACATTCCTGTAACCTCTGATTTTTTCAGTGAATTTCTATGTTTTTTTAACGTTAAGTAATTTTGAATTACTATATGTTAATCCATGGCCCTTGGCTGTGCATGGTGGGGGTTGGCCGCAGGCCCTGGCTTGAGGCCAGACCTGGCAGTCAAGCCCCTCAAACCACTCAAACTGTGGGGGTGCGGTGAAGCCTGCCATTCGCACCAGCAGAGAGGTGCGCTGCTTCTGATCGCGTTCGGTGTTTATCTATTGGTGTTTCATGGTGGGAGCGTCCGTCACCAAGAGCAATTTAAGTCATCAATCAACAGCGATTACAAGAGGATACTTATCCTGGCTTCATTTTTTTACACTTGAAGCCAGAGACTACCTGGAAGGTAGTGACTGTCAACTACATGGAGAAAAGTAAGCAGTCTCCCCTGACGTAGCAGTGAGCTGGTTTTGCTGCTCTAGTGCTGATGATGTGGGACTGGCCTTGAATGAAAGTTTTAGGGGTGACAGGACTCAGAGCTGGTTATGTATGAAGAAGGAGGTAATCCACCTGTACAATGGATGGAAAACTCTGAGTGTGGGTGTTAGAAATGGGGTCTTTGGTTGGCAGTCAGGTTACCCCCTGTCCAAGCAAGGTCCCTCATTCTAATCAGGGTAAGGAGAATCACCCTCAATTACCTCCCGCTCAGCCCCTTGGTAGCTTGGCATGAGCAGGCAGGCTTAGCTTCAAAAGAAATGTGTAAAGTATTTGTACCAACACACACAGTAACTCAGTGAAAAACTCTTCAAAATGACACAGCACAGGTTTAGAAACATAGGCAATATTTATCTAAACAAAACAAGACCAAAACAACAAACATCCAACATACACAGGTCAAATTATGAATTTTTAAAGAATAAGAGTCTTAAATCCTTTAGAAAACAGTGAGAACACTGTTAGCGTGAAAAAGTACCTGAGTTGTTTCAAAATAAAGCCGCACAGGCGAGTGTGCTTCGAAAAAAGCCAGCGTTGCGTCGATTTCACACCCACAGGTGAGAGCGTGCTTCACCTCTGGTTGGTCGGCGTATCCCACAAGAGAGAGATGTGTCAATCCGGACGGGCACCTCGGGTCCGGGCAGGCTTTGCATTGACTTTCTGCGCCCAGCGATGTTGCGTCGAAATCCGGTCGCACGGTGTCAGGAAACCGCGCAGCGTGGGAGCTTGCATCGTTAACAGCAGCCGCTGCGGGTGTTGCACTTCGTTTCTCCAGCCACTCTGCGTCGATCTCCCAGCCGCGATGCAGGTGGAGCATCAATTTTAGCCATGGGGCATTGTTTTTCAGCCGCGAAACCGGGTGGTGCATCGAACGTTTCCCCGCACGGTGGTCTTTGTGTGGATTTCTGTCCTTTTCCACAAGTTGCACCTTTCAAGGTCCCAGAGACAGGTTAGGGCACCACTTGGCAGGCAGGACTCCCAGCAGAAAGCCCAAGTGCTGGCAGAGAGAACTCTTTGCTGTCCCTGAGACTTCAACAGTAGGAGGCAAGCTGAGATTCAAGACCTTGGAGATTCTTCACCAGTAAGAAGTCACACAAAAGTCAGTCTTTGTCCTCACTCAGGTAGAAGCAGCTACTGCAGGCCAACCCAGTAAAGCACAGTCACAGGCAAAGGGGCAGTACTCCTCCTCCAGCTTCTCCAGCTCTTGGCAGAGGTTCCTCTTGGTTTCAGAAGTAATCTAATTTCCAGGGGCTTGGGTACTCTTCTTACACACCCTTCTGCCTTTGAAGTAGGCCTACTTCAAAGGAAAGTCTCTCTTGTTTGTGAGATCCTGCCTTGCCCAGGCAAGGCCCCAGACACACACCAGGGGGTTGGAGACTGCATTGTGTGAGGGCAGGCACAAGTGTAAATGGCCACTCCTCCCCTCAGCCCAGGTGGGCCAACAGGATATGCAGGGTACACTCCAGCTCCCTTTGTGTCACTGTCTAGAGGAGAGGTGCAAACAGCCCAGCTGTCAAACTGACCCAGACAGGGAATCCACAAACAAGCAGAGTGGCAGAATGGTTTAAGCAAGAAAATGCCTACTTTCTAAAAGTGGCTTTTTCAAATACACTATCTAAAAATCAACTTCACTAAAAGATGCATTTTTAAATTGTGAGTTCAGAGACCCCAAACTCCTCATGTCTATCTGCTCCCAAACTGAGACTGAACTTTAATCCTATTTAAAGGCAGCCCCCATGTTAACATATGAGAGAGATAGGCCTTGCAACAGTGAAAAACTAATTTGGCAGTATTTCACTGTTAGGACATGTAAAACACATAAGTACATATCCCACCTTTAATATGCCCTGTACCCTGCCCACGGGGCTACCCAGGGCCTACCTTAGGGGTGTCTTACATGTAAGAAAAGGGAAGGTTTAGGCTTGGCAAGTGGGTATACTTGCTATGTCAAATTGGCAGTTAAAACTGCCCTCACAGACACTGCAGTGGCAGGACTGAGCCATGTTTACAGAGCTACTAATGTGGGGTGGCACAACCAGTGCTGCAGGCCCACTAGTAGCATTTGACTTACAGGCCCTGTGCACCTGTAGTGCACTTTACTAGGGACTTACTGTCAAAGCCCAGCTCACCTGAGTCCTTGTTCAGTTCTGATGGAGGTTGAAGACAATCCGACCCCACCCTGAAACTGCTTGCTCCAGCACACTAGTTTTTAAAACAGTGCACTAAGAACAGAAGCTCAAGGGAAGGGGGGAAGTGGATAAAATAAAATAAAGAGACAACACCGTTCTTGCGTTTCCACTGTTGAAGTGCTGCACAAATCTGCGGCCCTCTCTGACTTCTGTAGAAACCGGTGCCTAATGAAACATAAACAAAGAACAGATAAGTACAACCTATTCCTAACTGGGTTCCTGACTATCCCTTTATTTATTAGAAATTTTCTTCTAAAAGTACCTCTTGGATCCTGGTCTCTAGTTTCCAGGTTTGGAATGTGTTACTGCTCTGGGATGTGCTTTCTATTACTCTAAAGCTTCTAAAACATTAAACAAATACCGTTATCAGAATTACCAATATCAAACATTCATCTTAATATAACTAAAGCCTAAATTCCCAATAGCGGACTCACTTTTCCCATATTTCCAGAATCTTTTATAAAACAAATACTGTACTTTTACGTCAAAATACAGCATGTAATTTGTGCAAGTCCTTGATTTACTGTTTGCCTTGCTGTTAATGGTTTCCACGGTTCGATTCTTAAAAGATCCATAAAAAATAAAAAAAATGTTTGCTTCACAAAGTTCCGCAAAGTATTCTTGTAACAAAGAGTTTGAATCACAATGTTCGTGGAAGGTATCTTGTTTCAAATTGTCTATACACGAATCCAGAAATTGTTGTCAAAGTTCTTTCAGGTAATAAAAGTTTTGCACTTACTTGTTGCTGGCAAGAGATACTGATCAGTCTAACCTTGTCTTCTTTCTCTTTTGCAGGTTGCTTGTAGGAGAGAGGCTGAGGCAAGGAGGAACCGGAAACCGGAAGAAGGAAGAGCCAGCAGCTGCGCCCATTGAAGCCAATGAAAGTCTGTAGACAGCAGGAGTGCCAGCGCCGAGGGATCTGTCCTCAGGTAAGCGGGAGGTAGACGAGCACAAGCATTGGGTGAGGCTCGGGGCTGCCTTTTATAGACAGGGCTGGGTGTGGTCCTCACATGCTGCACATGTTCTTGAAAGGTGTGCAGAGCTGGGTGTGGTTTGAAGAGCTGGGTGTGGTCCTCACAAGCTGCACATGTTCTTGAAAGGTGTGCAGAGTTTCAGTTATTATGCAAATGAGTTAAATTAACACTTGGCCTAGAGAGGAGTGTTTTAAAGAAGCCTTGGTAAAAGCAAGGCCCAATGTGTAAACAAAACAGCACATTAAACAACATACACAGAAGCCTAGGGGGGGGGGGAGGTGAGATAACAAGAAAGGCTTTCAATAGTAAGTTTAAAAGGGAGCTATTACAGAACCCACTAGTGCAGTGAGAGGGGACATGCTCTTTGCTGTGCACAAACCCTAACAGTTGCCCCCCTCAAAGGGCCTCCTACAGGACGGGGTTTTCCTGGATTTTTTAAATAAAACCGTCTAATCAGCTGTAGGGCATGTACATATGATGCTGGTTCCCATGAATTCTCAGATTCATCATATCCTTTCCATTCTACTGAATAAAACAGACGTCCACTAATTCTTTTTGAGTCTTTTATGCTTTTCACTTCATATTCTAGATTTCCCTTAATTGGTATGGGTGGAGGTGGTGGTTCAGGTCGGGTTTTTGGATTGTACGGCTTAAGCAAGGACACATGGAATGTAGTATGTACTGGATATTCTTTTGGTAAATCTAATTTTACTGTTACCGGGTTTACTATGGCAGTTATGCTAAAGGGTCCTATGAAACGTGGTTGCAGCTTTCGGGATCCCTCTATGTTTAGGTTCTTTGTGGAGAGCCATACCTTGTCACCGATTTTATACATTGGGGCCTCAGATCTGTGTTTGTCTGCTTGTCTTTTCATGCTTTCCTTGTACTTTAATAAATGTTTCCTGGCTTTGTCTTGTATGTCACCTAACCTCGTTAGTCTATCCGTTACTGTAGGTAACAGAGAATCTTCTAAAAAAATGGGTATAGCTCTTGGATGATACCCCTGCAAGAAATAGAATGGTGAGCAAAGTAGAGCTGAATGCTCAGTATTATTATAAACAAACTCCGCTACAGGGAGAGCTTCCAACCATTCACTAGAATAATCAGCCAATAAACAACGTAGCGTTTGAAGTAAGGTTTGGTTCAGTCGTTCAGTCTGTCCATCTGTCTCTGGGTGGAAAGCAGTGGATAATGCCACATCTATTTTCAGTTTTTTACATAATTTTTTCCAAAATTTAGAGTTGAACTGGCTCCCTCGGTCTGACACCACTTTGCTTGGCAAACCATGTAAACGCACAATTTCCCTTATAAAAATATCAGAAAATTCTGCCGCCGTGGGTAATTTCCGTAATGGTACAAAATGTGCCATTTTAGATAAAAAATCCACTATAACCAACACTGTTGTGAAAGATTTTACAGGTGGTAAACCTACAATAAAGTCTACGCGCACAGTGTGCCAAGGTTGTTTGGGTGTTGGCATTGGTATTAACAAGCCGTCAGGGGCCTTATGAGAAGATTTATGTCTTGCACAAATTTGACAGGTAGTGACAAATTGCTTAATGTCCTTTCTTATAGTGTCCCACCAAAAGTGTTTTTGCACATTTTCCAGGGTTTTTACCCAACCAGGATGACCTGCCAACGGTGAGGCGTGATGCCAAATTATCACCTGTGTTTGTAATTCAGAGGTGGGCACTAACAGCATGTTGTCGTGATACAATAAACGTCGTTGTATGGTGTTATAAGAATCCTTTAACCAATCCTGAGGTGCTATTTGCATGTGTGCATTATATAGATCTGTGATGAAATCCTTCTGTTGTACTGGTGCCAAAAACTTTTGGGGAGGAATAATGGGTTCTCCCATTTTATCTTGTTTCATGTCTGAAGTATGTCCGTATCTAGATAACACATCAGATTGAATTTGTTGTGCACCTGGTCTATAGGTTATTACAAAGTCAAATGTGCTAAAAAAAATTAACCAGCGGATCTGACGTGGTGTTAGTGCTTTAAGTGATCCAAAAATCTGTAGGTTCCTATGGTCAGAAAAGATTGTAACTGGGTACTTGGCCCCATTAAATGGTGCCTCCATTCTGAAAAGGCTACTTTGATAGCTAGTAGTTCCCTTTCAGCCACAGTATAATTTTGTTCAGCTGGTAATAACTTTTTGGAATAGAAGGCTATAGGATGTAACTGGCCATCTACTGCATCTCGTTGAGAGAGAACTCCTCCTAAAGCTACTTGTGAAGCATCCGCTTCAACAAAAAAAGGCAAGTCAGGATCAGGATGTTTCAGAATTGGGGCTGAAGTGAACTTTTGTTTTAGGAGTTGAAAGGCGTGTGCCGCCTCATCAGTCCAGATAAATCGTTGCCCTTTCCGCAACAAGGTAGTTATTGGGGCCGCAATGTCTGCAAAATGTGCAATAAACCTCCTATAAAAATTGGCGAAACCCAGAAATTTCTGAATATCTTTTACAGAGGATGGTTCTGGCCAATCAGCAATAGCACTGATTTTCTTTACATCCATAGTTATTCCTTGAGGTGACAGGCAGTATCCTAAAAAGTCCACCTTGCTGACATTAAAAGTACACTTTTCTAACTTAGCAAAAAGATGATTTTCTTTTAACTTTGATAATACTGCACGAACATGTTGGGTATGTTCTTCTGAGTTCTTAGAGTAAATGAGGATGTCGTCTATGTATACTATGACACAAACGTCCAGGAATTTGTGTAGGACCTCATTTATAAAGAACTGAAAGGCCGCAGGGGCATTACAAAACCCAAAGGGCATTACTGTGTACTCAAATAAACCAAACTTTGTCTTGAAAGCTGTCTTCCACTCATCCCCCTCTTTTACTCAGACCAGGTGGTAAGCTCCCCGCAGATCTAGTTTAGTGTATACAGTAGAATGTCTTAATTGATCCAACAACACAGGTATTAGAGGAAGAGGATATTTATTCTTTATTGTAGCCTTATTTAGTCCTCTATAATCGATACACGCGCGCAGGGATTTATCCGGCTTCGGGATAAAAAAGAGTGGAGATGACACCGGAGATGTGGAATGACGGATGAACCCAGACTGTAGTAGGTCATCTAGGTAGGTTCTTAAGTATTTGGTTTCTTCGTCAGTCAAAGCATATACTCTGTTATTAGGTAAAGGGGCCCCTGGGATAAGATCTATACGACAGTCATAAGACCTATGTGGGGGCAGCACACTAGCCTGTACTGGATCAAAGACGTCTTTAAAGTAAGAATATTCAGGAGGGAGACTTGGTTCATCTTGTGTAACACTAGCACAGTGTAATACTGTGCTTTGTTCTGTACCTGCTTCTTGATAGCAATTGGTTCTACAGAAAGAGGAATCCAAAGTAACAGTTCTATTCACCCAATCAATTTTTGGGTTATGAGTTGTTAACCAGGATACCCCGAGAATCAAACCCAAATTAGGAGTATCTATCAGATCAAAGCTAATCACCTCTGTGTGCCCGTTCTGACAGACCATAACAAGTGGACTTGTTTGTTTTGTGATTAATCCAGAGGTCAATTCTGACCCATCCACTGCACATACTGCTTCTGGACAAGGCTTTAGGCACATAGGAAGTCCTAAGTTTTCAGCTAACTTATTATCCACAAAATTTCCTGTCGCGCCTGAGTCCAGTAGGACAGGGAGAGAATGCCTCACTTGGGTAGTAACAATTAAAACGACCTGAATTATGAAATGTCTAGGTATGTGCGGTACCATGAAGGCTGCAGCATTAGAGGTTTGATTAAGATGTTTACTCGAACAAGTAACCTCTCCCTTTGTCGAGCTTAATCGTTTCCCGATTCAGTTGAGGAGGTGGAGGAAACAGCACCCTTTCGTGGATTTTTAGGCTTTACTGGACATTCTCTGGCAAAGTGACCTGCCCTTCCACAATATAAACATAATTGAAGTTTTCTCCTTCTTTCTTTTTCCTCTGATGTGAGTGGACCTCTGAGTGTCCCTATTTGCATAGGCTCAGGTTCAGGGAGTTTATTATCTGGGTCTTTCTTTTCGTGTCTAATAAAAGTTAACCGTGATTCCAGTTTGTATTTATCTCCCTTTCTTTCTCCTAGCCTATTGTTAGAAATGGGGTTTTTGGTTGGCAGTCAGGTTACCCTCTGTCCAAGGAAAAGCCCTCACTCTAGTCAGGGTAAGTCACACACTATCCAAGATTATCCTGTGCCCACCCTCTGGTAGCTTGGCACGAGCAGTCAGGCTTAACTTAGAAGGCAATGTGTAAAGTATTTGTGCAATAAATCATACGATACCACCATATAGCACCACAAAAATACACCACACAGTGTTTAGAAAAATATATAATATTTATCAGGATAATTGTAGGTCAAAAAGAATAAAGTTGCAATGGAAAATTGTAGAAATATCACAGGGAAGTGATATAAAGTGTCTTAAGTCTTTACAAAGCAATAAAGTGTCTTTCAAGCACAGAGTACCTGGTTTGTGGTGGGAAATCTCCTCAGAGGGCCACAGGAGAAGAGATGCGCGGAAAAAGGGGTGTGTGCGTCGATTTCTCCTCAGCACACACAGACTTGCGTCGTTCTTTTCCACGCGGGGAAGTCGGGCGTCGTTTTCCGGCGCGCAGACAGTCTCTTTTTGTGGGTCGCGGGGATTACCAGATGTCCCGGGTCTGTGCGTGGATTCTCCTGCTTGTTTTCCGGCTGCGCGTCGTTCTGCGGGGCTGCGCGTCGAAGTTTCGATCTCACGGTAGGCGTCGCGTCGATTTCTCCTTGGAAGTCGGGCGGCGTTGTCCTTGCGAGGCCGTGCGTCGAAATTTTAGTCTCACGGCATGCGTCGCGTCGATTTCTCCTTGGAAGTCGGGCGGCGTTGTCCTTGCGAGGCCGTGCGTCAAAGTTTCGCGCTCACGGTAGGCGTCGCGTCGATTTCTCCTGGAAAGTCGGGCGGCTTTGTCCTTGCGAGGTTGTGCGTCGAAGTCTCGATCGTCCCGAGGGCGTCGCGTCGATCAGCGTCGGTGTGCGGTGTTTTTCTCGCCGCGAAACAAGCTGTGCTTCGAAATTTTCGGCGCACGGAGCGTCCAAGTGAAAGGAAGAAGTCTTTTTGGTCCTGAGACTTCAAGGAACAGGAGGCAAGCTCTATCCAAGCCCTTGGAGAGCACTTTCACAGCCAGACAAGAGTTCAGCAAGACAGCAGGGCAACAGCAAGGCAGCAGTCCTTTGTAGAAAGCAGACAGGTGAGTCCTTTGAGCAGCCAGGCAGTTCTTCTTGGCAGGATGTAGTTTCTGGTTCAGGTTTCTTCTCCAGCAAGTGTCTGATGAGGTAGGGCAGAGGCCCTGTTTTATACCCAAATGTGCCTTTGAAGTGGGGGAGACTTCAAAGAGTGGCTAAGAAGTGCACCAGGTCCCCTTTCAGTTTACTCCTGTCTGCCAGGGTCCCAGTATGGGGTGTGGCAGTCCTTTGTGTGAGAGCAGACCCTCCACCCTCCCAGCCCAGGAAGACCCATTCAAAATGCAGATGTATGCAAGTGAGGCTGAGTACCCTGTGTTTGGGGTGTGTCTGAGTGAATGCACAAGGAGCTGTCAACCAAGCCCAGCCAGACGTGGATTGTAAGGCACAGAAGGATTTAAGTGCAAAGAAATGCTTACTTTCTAAAAGTGGCATTTCTAGAATAGTAATATTAAATCCGACTTCACCAGTCAGTAGGACTTTGTATTACCATTCTGGCCATACTAAATATGACCTCCCTGCTCCTTTCAGATCAGCAGCTGCCACTTCAACAGTGTATGAGGGCAGCCCTAATGTTAGCCTATGAAGGGAGCAGGCCTCTCAGTAGTGTGAAAACGAATTTAGGAGTTTTACACTACCAGGACATATAACTACACAGGTACATGTCCTGCCTTTTACCTACACAGCACCCTGCCCTAGGGGTTACCTAGGGCACACCTTAAGGGTGACTTATATGTAGAGAAAGGGGAGTTCTAGGCTTGGCAAGTACTTTTAAATGCCAAGTCGAGGTGGCAGTGAAACTGCACACACAGGCCTTGCAATGGCAGGCCTGAGACAAGGAAAAAGGGGCTACTTAAGTGGGTGGCACAACCAGTGCTGCAGGCCCACTAGTAGCATTTAATTTACCAGCCCTATGCACATAAAGTGCACCTTACTAGGGACTTATAAGTAAATTAATAGTCCAATCAGGTATGATTCCAGGTTACCATGTTTTAAGGGAGAGAGCATATGCACTTTAGCACTGGTTAGCAGTGGTAAAGTGCGCAGAGTCTATAAACCAGCAAAAACAGTGTCCAAAAAAATGGAGGGAGGCAGGCAAAAAGTTAGGGGTGACTACCCTAAGGCTGTCAGGTCTAACATGTGTCCCCCCCAGCTGAAAGTGGGGAGAGCTACCCGACCTCCTGGGAGCTCTCATCGCTAAGGCGGAAGTACCTGGAGAGACCATCAGCATTGGCGTGGTCAACCCCTGGGCGATGTTCCACCGTAAAGTCCATCCCCTGTAGGGAAATGGACCACCTCAAGAGTTTTGGATTCTCACCCCTCATCTGCATGAGCCATCTGAGGGGCCTGTGGTCTGTCTGAACCCGGAAGTGAGTCCCAAACAGGTAGGGTCTTAGCTTCTTTAGTGCCCAGACCACAGCAAAAGCTTCTCGTTCAATAGCATTCCACCTCTGTTCCCGTGGTAATAGCCTTCTGCTAATAAAGACTACCGGTTGATCTCTGCCCTCCTCATTCAGCTGTGCTAGGACTGCCCCTATGCCATGCTCTGAAGCGTCTGTCTGCACGATAAATTCCTGGGAGTAGTCAGGGGCCATGAGTACGGGGGCCGTGCACATGGCTTCCTTCAGGGCGTCAAAGGCTTTCTGACAAGCCTCTGTCCAATTCACCAACCTAGGTTGCTTCTTGGAAGTGAGTTCTGTCAAGGGTGTCACAATGGTACCATAGCCCATGACAAATCGGCGGTAGTATCCCGTGAGGCCTAGAAAGGCTCTCACCTCCGTCTGTGTTCGGGGTGGTTGCCAGGCCTTGATAGTTTCAATCTTGGCCTGGAGTGGCTGCACCTTGCCACCACCCACTAGGTGTCCTAAGTACACCACGGAACCCTGCCCAATCTGGCACTTACTGGCCTTGATGGTCAGGCCTGCCTGTTGCAGGGCCTGAAGCACCTCCTTGAGGTGAAGCAGGTGTTCCTCCCAGCTGGAACTGTAGACAGCTATGTCATCCAGGTAGGCTGCACAGAAGGCATCCTTGCCAGCTAGGACCCCGTTAACCAACCGTTGGAAGGTAGCGGGGGCATTTTTCAACCCAAACGGCATCACCCGGAACTGGTAATGGCCATCCGGGGTTGAAAATGCGGATCTTTCCTTGGCCCCCTCAGTTAGGCCGATCTGCCAGTACCCTGAAGTAAGATCAAACGTACTCAGGAACTTGGCAGCGCCTAGCCTGTCCACGAGCTCATCAGCTCGGGGGATGGGGTGAGCATCAGTCCGGGTGACTGAGTTGAGACCCCGGTAGTCCACACAGAACCGGAGTTCTGGCTTCGCACCTGGGGCAGTAGCCTTAGGGACCAATACCACTGGGCTGGCCCAGGGACTACTGGATTTCTCAATGACCCCTAGAGTCAACATCTTGGAGACCTCCTCCTTGATGCTGGCCTTCACCTTATCCGACAACCTGTAAATTTTGTTTTTCACAGGGAGACTGTCACCTGTGTCAATATCATGAACACAGAGGTGGGTCAGCCCAGGAGTAAGGGAGAACAGGGGGGAGAACTGCTCCAACAGCTCATAACGGTCTCCTTTCTGATTTAGAGTCAGGGAGTCAGACAGAATGACACCGCTTACTGACCCATCACCTTCTTGGGCAGAGAGGAGGTCGGGGAGAGGTTCACTCTCCTCTTCCGTTCCTTCATCTGTGACCAGAAGCATGTTGATCTCCGACCTCTCAAAATGAGCTTTTAGTCGGTTCACATGGAGCACCCTTAGGGGATTCCTAGGGGTTTTGAGGTCCACTAGGTAAGTGGCCTCCCCTTTCCGCTCCTTTATTTCAAATGGGCCAGACCAGCGGTCCTGGAGAGCTCTGGGCTCTACTGGCTCCATTACCCACACTTTGTCTCCAGGTTGAAACTCTACCAGGGTGGCCTTCTGGTCATACCATTGTTTCATCACCTCTTGACTGGCCTCAAGGTTATCTTGGGCTTCTTTCCAGAAGCGGGTCATCTGGTTGCGGAGGGCCAACATATAGCTGACCACATCCTGAGGGGGTGTCTTTGGAGCTTTCTCCAATCCCTCCTGGACAATGCTTAAGGGTCCCCTGACAGGGTACCCATAGAGAAGTTCAAAGGGACTGAACCCTACCCCTCTCTGGGGGACCTCTCTATAAGCAAAGAGAAGGCATGGTAAGAGGACGTCCCACTTACGCCTCATGGCCTCAGGGAGGCCACCAATCATGCCTTTCAGGGTCTTGTTGAATCTCTCCACAAGACCATTCGTCTGGGGGTGATAGGGTGTGGTGAACTTGTAAGTTACACCACACGCATCCCACAGAGACTTCATGTATGCAGACATGAAGTTAGTGCCTCTGTCAGACACTATTTCCTTGGGGAATCCCACACGGGTAAATATCCCCATCAGGGTTCTGGCCACCACCGGTGCAGTTACTGTCCTTAGAGGGATTGCCTCTGGGTAACGGGTGGCATGGTCCACCAAAACCAGGATGAACCTGTTGCCTAAGGCAGTTTTGGGGTCCAAGGGACCAACAATGTCGATGCCCACCCTTTCAAAGGGGGTGCCAACGACAGGAAGTGGAATCAGGGGGGTTTTAACCCTTTTTCCTGCTTTACCACTGGCCTGGCAGGTAGGACAGGATCTGCAGAACTTGTCTGAGTGTGTCCTCATTTTGGGCCAATAAAAGTGGGTGACAAGCCTGTTAAAGGTCTTGCCCTGCCCCAAATGTCCTGCCAGGGGAATGTCATGAGCCAGACCCAGTAGGAAGGTTCGGTAACATTGGGGGACCACCAGCACACGTGCTGCCCCAAAGCCCGGAACCTTAGGCTCCCTGTAGAGGAGATCATTCTCCCAATATAGGTGGTGATCGCCAGAGGCGTCGCCGGCTGCCTGGTTTGAGGCTTGTTTCCTCAAACCTTCTAGAGTGGGACATTCTTTCTGTGCCTTGCAGAATTCCTCCCTGGTGGGTCCACCCTCAACTTGCCAGCCAGCAAGCTCAGGTAAGTCACCTAGGGCGGCAATGTCTTCCCCAGTTGGCTCGGAAGCCTCCTCCTCAGGAGCCCCGTCAGCCACTGTGGGAACAGCTGGGGCCGGTTTCCCGGACCCCTGGTCCCTCCTCCTGGCAGCTCTCTGGGCCATCGTTCCAGGCTCCAGATGCCCTTGACTTCCCTCTCGGTCAGCCATGGACCGTGTGGTCATGCAGACCCACTCAGGTAACCCTAACATCTCCAGGTGAGACCTGAGCTCCACTTCTTTCCAAGCAGTGTGCTCAAGGTCATTGCCTAACAGACAATCTACAGGCATGGCAGGACTCACAGCTACTTTCAGAGTACCAGAGACCCCCCCCCACTCAAAGGGAACCAGAGCCACCGGTAGGTGACTCTCGCGATTGTCAGCTACTCGGACCTGGTGGAATGTATTAGGTATTATCTGCTCTGCTGACACCAGCTGACTCTTGATAGTAGTCATACTGGCTCCTGTGTCACGCAGAGCCTCCACCCTCTGCCCATCAATGGTGACCCACTGCCGGTACTTGGAAGTATTTCTGGGCATGTGGGCCTTGGGCACCATTTCTCCTTCTCCCAGGGACACTAGGGAAATCTCTACCTGCTCCCCAAAGCTAGTTGGGTCCACCTCCCCCCGAGTGCTACACTAGTCAACCCAGGTGCCTGTCCGGTAGTGGACGGTGCCCTCTTGGGGCACTGTGGATCGCCTTTGTAGTGACCATATTGGTAACACTCCATGCATTTGGGGCTAGATTTTCCTGACTTGTCAAATGTCCCTGGCTTTTTCCCAAATCTGGAAAAGGAAGGGTTGCCACCCCCTCCCTGGGAATTCTTTTGGGGGCCTTTAGAGAGTTCCTTATCTGTAAGTTTATCTCCCCCCTCTTTCTTCTGTTGGGAACCCTGACCACCTTTGTGGGAGTCCCCCCCAGGTACCTTTTTGGACACTCTGGTGCTAACCCAGAGGTCCGCCTCCTCAGCAAGCTTCCTGGGATCAGTCAGCTTACTATCCACTAGGTGCTGGCGCAAATCTGTATAAGTAACATTAAGCATATGCTCTCTCAGGATCAAGTCATATAAACCTTTATAATCTGCTACTTTGTTGCCCCGCACCCATCCATTCAGTGCCTTACTAGAGAAATCAAAGAAATCTACCCATGTTTGTGTGGTTTGTTTGGTGCTGTCCCTGAACCTCTGACGGTATCCCTCAGGGGTCAGCCCAAACTTGGCAAGTAAAGTGGCTTTCTGGAGTGGGTAGGTGTTTTGATCCGGTGGATCCAATGTGAGAAGTGTGTCCCTCCCCAATGCCGGCACATAACCCCACATAGCTACCCCCCATTGCCCTTCAGGAACCTCATGAGCCCTTAGTGCAACTTCATAAGCAGCTAACCATTTATCTATGTCATCTCCCACCACAAAACTGGGCACCACATTTTTGGGTATACGAACCTTCTTTTCTCCAGCAGGTCCTGTCTGTATGCTGCCACCATTATTGCTGGATTCAGACTGTCTTGCCTTGATCTCCAGCTCCTTGAGACTCAGTTCATGAGCCAACAATAGTTTCTTTTCAGCCAAAGCTCTTTCAGCTTCCACTTGTTTGGCTGCTCTTTCAGCTTCTGCTTGTTTGGCTGCCCTTTCAGCTTCTGCTTGAATCTGTTTGGCTGTCCTTTCAGCTTCAATCTGTTTGGCTGCTCTTTCAGCCTCAGCTTGTTTGGCTTCTCTTTCTGCCCTCCTTTCCTCCTGTTGCGCCTCAATTTTCAGTTTTGCCATTTGCAATTGGAACTCCCTTTCCTCTCTCCTTTCCTCTGCGGTCAGGCTTTGCATGGAGACACTGCTCCCTGGTCTGGAAGGGTGCACAATTGCAGTGGTAACACCATCCATAGATAGTGAAAATCCTTCTGAGGGGCCATTTTCTGGCTCCTCTTCCTCATCATCCTCTAAATGGGCTTCTGCCCAGGCCCTCAGCGCCACTTGAAAGTCCTCCTTTCTGGAGGCCCCTTGGGAGGGTACCCTTAATGCCCTGCAGAATCCTCTTAGTTGTTTGACCGTGTATGTATCCAACTGGACTAGGTCAAAGTCCCCTGTCTGAGACCCAGTCAGAGACATGTTGAGTGAGGATTTAGTTTTTGAAAATTGTCAGGAAAAAAAACGGATTTTCAAAAAGAGAAAAAACCAAGTTGACCTTCAACTGTGGGTAGGTAGTGAAATACTTAGCTACTGTATGTCACTGCACAAATACAAGTCCTATCCTCACCGCTGATCACCAATGTTAGAAATGGGGTTTTTGGTTGGCAGTCAGGTTACCCTCTGTCCAAGCAAAAGCCCTCACTCTAGTCAGGGTAAGTCACACACTATCCAAGATTATCCTGTGCCCACCCTCTGGTAGCTTGGCACGAGCAGTCAGGCTTAACTTAGAAGGCAATGTGTAAAGTATTTGTGCAATAAATCATACAATACCACCATATAGCACCACAAAAATACACCACACAGTGTTTAGAAAAATATATAATATTTATCAGGATAATTGTAGGTCAAAAAGAATAAAGTTGCAATGGAAAATTGTAGAAATATCACAGGGAAGTGATATAAAGTGTCTTAAGTCTTTAAAAAGCAATAAAGTGTCTTTCAAGCACAGAGTACCTGGTTTCTGGTGGGAAATCTCCTCAGAGGGCCACAGGAGAAAAGATGCGCGGAAAAAGGGGTGTGTGCGTCGATTTCTCCTCAGCACACACAGACTTGCGTCGTTCTTTTCCACGCGGGGAAGTCGGGCGTCGTTTTCCGGCGCGCAGACAGTCTCTTTTTGTGGGTCGCGGGGATTACCAGATGTCCCGGGTCTGTGCGTGGATTCTCCTGCTTGTTTTCCGGCTGCACGTCGTTCTGCAGGGCTGCGCGTCGAAGTTTCGATCTCACGGTAGGCGTCGCGTCGATTTCTCCTTGGAAGTCGGGCGGCGTTGTCCTTGCGAGGCCGTGCGTCGAAATTTTGGTCTCACGGCAGGCGTCGTGTCGATTTCTCCTTGGAAGTCGGGCGGCGTTGTCCTTGCGAGGCCGTGCGTCAAAGTTTCGCGCTCACGGTAGGCGTGGCGTCGATTTCTCCTGGAAAGTCGGGCGGCTTTGTCCTTGCGAGTTTGTGCGTCGAAGTCTCGATCGTCCCGAGGGCGTCGCGTCGATCAGCGTCGGTGTGCGGCGTTTTTCTCGCCGCGAAACAAGCTGTGCGTCGAAATTTTCGGCGCACGGAGCGTCCAAGTGAAAGGAAGAAGTCTTTTTGGTCCTGAGACTTCAAGGAACAGGAGGCAAGCTCTATCCAAGCCCTTGGAGAGCACTTTCACAGCCAGACAAGAGTTCAGCAAGACAGCAGGGCAACAGCAAGGCAGCAGTCCTTTGTAGAAAGCAGACAGGTGAGTCCTTTGAGCAGCCAGGCAGTTCTTCTTGGCAGGATGTAGTTTCTGGTTCAGGTTTCTTCTCCAGCAAGTGTCTGATGAGGTAGGGCAGAGGCCCTGTTTTATACCCAAATGTGCCTTTGAAGTGGGGGAGACTTCAAAGAGTGGCTAAGAAGTGCACCAGGTCCCCTTTCAGTTTACTCCTGTCTGCCAGGGTCCCAGTAGGGGGTGTGGCAGTCCTTTGTGTGAGAGCAGACCCTCCACCCTCCCAGCCCAGGAAGACCCATTCAAAATGCAGATGTATGCAAGTGAGGCTGAGTACCCTGTGTTTGGGGTGTGTCTGAGTGAATGCACAAGGAGCTGTCAACCAAGCCCAGCCAGACGTGGATTGTAAGGCACAGAAGGATTTAAGTGCAAAGAAATGCTTACTTTCTAAAAGTGGCATTTCTAGAATAGTAATATTAAATCCGACTTTACCAGTCAGTAGGACTTTGTATTACCATTCTGGCCATACTAAATATGACCTCCCTGCTCCTTTCAGATCAGCAGCTGCCACTTCAACAGTGTATGAGGGCAGCCCTAATGTTAGCCTATGAAGGGAGCAGGCCTCTCAGTAGTGTGAAAACGAATTTAGGAGTTTTACACTACCAGGACATATAACTACACAGGTACATGTCCTGCCTTTTACCTACACAGCACCCTGCCCTAGGGGTTACCTAGGGCACACCTTAAGGGTGACTTATATGTAAGGAAAGGGGAGTTCTAGGCTTGGCAAGTACTTTTAAATGCCAAGTCGAGGTGGCAGTGAAACTGCACACACAGGCCTTGCAATGGCAGGCCTGAGACAAGGAAAAAGGGGCTACTTAAGTGGGTGGCACAACCAGTGCTGCAGGCCCACTAGTAGCATTTAATTTACCAGCCCTATGCACATAAAGTGCACCTTACTAGGGACTTATAAGTAAATTAATAGTCCAATCAGGTATGATTCCAGGTTACCATGTTTTAAGGGAGAGAGCATATGCACTTTAGCACTGGTTAGCAGTGGTAAAGTGCGCAGAGTCTATAAACCAGCAAAAACAGTGTCCAAAAAAATGGAGGGAGGCAGGCAAAAAGTTAGGGGTGACTACCCTAAGGCTGTCAGGTCTAACACCTATGTTCTAATTTCACAACTAAATCTACAAAGTCCGAATAGTCTTCTGGCAAATCAACGATATGAGCCAGCGCGTCTTTTAACTCGTCTCTCAAACCTTTATAAAAAAGGGAGACACGATTTTCTTCTGGTCACTGTGTCTCGGTGAGTAAACGATTAAAACTAGTGAGATAGGTCAATAAATCCTTGTTACCTTGTTTAAGATTTAAAAGCTCATTATCACTTGCCTGCATGAAAGTGTGTTTTGCAAAAAGGCTGGTCATGGTACGTTTAAATTGATTCCAATTATGGAGGATGGGATCATCTTTCTCCACGAAAGGAATTGACCAATTGGCTGCTGTGCCAACCAAATAAGACAAGACGAATGCCACTTTCGTAGCATCAGTAGGGAACTGTTGTGGCTTACAAACGAAGTGTAATTGACATTGATTGATAAAAACATGGAATTTGTTACTATCTCCATGAAAACGTTCAGGTGCTGCTAAGGGCACAGCATTAGGAACATTAACAGTGACCTCAACTGGGGGAGGCAAAGTTGTATGTTTTGATGGCGCCCCTGTCTCTGAGGAGGTTTTAAACAAAGGCGTAAAAGCTGTGTTCCACTGAGATACCCTAAATTTATACCTGCTTAAATCCTGTTTTAAAGAGGTATTCTCCATCTTTAATCTCTCTATTTCCTCTTGCATATGTTGCAAGATGCCAGACATTGATTCATTATGAGCCAAGTCCTCATTTAGGGCCTGCGCCATATCCGTGACGTCAATGCCCTCTATTTCTTCCCCGATATTCATCGTCCACCAGAACGGATTTTTTTTTTTTTTTAAGGCTTGTGCTTCTGTCAAAGCCCAGCTCACCTGAGTCCTTGTTCAGTTCTGATGGAGGTTGAAGACAATCCGACCCCACCCTGAAACTGCTTGTTCCAGCACACTAGTTTTTAAAACAGTGCACTAAGAACAGAAGCTCAAGGTAAGGGGGGAAGTGGATAAAATAAAATAAAGAGACAACACCGTTCTTGCGTTTCCACTGTTGAAGTGCTGCACAAATCTGCAGCCCTCTCTGACTTCTGTAGAAACTGGTGCCTAATGAAACATAAACAAAGAACAGATAAGTACAACCTATTCCTAACTGGGTTCCTGACTATCCCTTTATTTATTAGAAATGTTCTTCTAAAAGTATCTCTTGGATCCTGGTCTCTAGTTTCCAGGTTTGGAATGTGTTACTGGTCTGGGATGTGCTTTCTATTACTCTAAAGCTTCTAAAACATTAAACAAATACCGTTATCAGAATTACCAATATCAAACATTCATCTTAATATAACTAAAGCCTAAATTCCCAATAGCGGACTCACTTTTCCCATATTTCCAGAATCTTTTATAAAACAAATACTGTACTTTTACGTCAAAATACAGCATGTAATTTGTGCAAGTCCTTGATTTACTGTTTGCCTTGCTGTTAATGGTTTCCACGGTTCGATTCTTAAAAGTTCCATAAAAAAAAAAAAATGTTTGCTTCACAAAGTTCCGCAAAGTATTCTTGTAACAAAGAGTTTGAATCACAATGTTCGTGGAAGGTATCTTGTTTCAAATTGTCTATACACGAATCCAGAAATTGTTGTCAAAGTTCTTTCAGGTAATAAAAGTTTTGCACTTACTTGTTGCTGGCAAGAGATACTGATCAGTATAACCTTGTCTTCTTTCTCTTTTGCAGGTTGCTTGTAGGAGAGAGGCTGAGGCAAGGAGGAACCGGAAACCAGAAGAAGGAAGAGCTAGCAGCTGCGCCCATTGAAGCCAATGAAAGTCTGTAGAGAGCAGGAGTGCCAGCGCCGAGGGATCTGTCCTCAGGTAAGCGGGAGGTAGACAAGCACAAGCACTGGGTGAGGCTCGGGGGGCTGCCTTTTATAGACAGGGCTGGGTGTGGTCCTCACATGCTGCACATGTTCTTGAAAGGTGTGCAGAGCTGGGTGTGGTTTGAAGAGCTGGGTGTGGTCCTCACATGCTGCACATGTTCTTGAAAGGTGTGCAGAGTTTCAGTTATTATGCAAATGAGTTAAATTAACACATGGCCTAGAGAGGAGTGTTTTAAAGAAGCCTTGGTAAAAGCAAGGCCCAATGTGTAAACAAAACAGCACATTAAACAACATACACAGAAGCCTAGGGGGGGGGGGAGGTGAGATAACAAGAAAGGCTTTCAATAGTAAGTTTAAAAGGGAGCTATTACAGAACCCACTAGTGCAGTGAGAGGGGACATGCTCTTTGCTGTGCACAAACCCTAACACTTACTAGTAAGTCAAATATGCTAATCATGGAGAAGCCAATGTGCACATATAATTTATACAGGGAACACTTACACTTTAGCAATGGTCAGCAGGGGTAAAGTGTCCAGAGCAGCAAAAACAGAGTCCAGCACACAGTAACAACCAGGGAAGTAGAGGCAAAAAGTTAGGGGAGACCATGCCAATGATGCCAAGTCTAACAAGGAGTCATTGCCAGGATAGGGTTATTATAATGCCTTCCCTGTCAGCACCAGCACATAAATGACAAGCAAGGCAAGGAACTAGAGCTACTTGAACCAAACTAATAATGAGCAAATGAAGCTTGTTAACAGCATTATGTTTGCTGCATGACTGCTTGGTATGAGATTTTCTAGAGAGAAACAGTGATTCCTCCCAGAAATCAAACACATTTTCTGTCTTCCTCAAGTGCTCCTAATAAGGACAGAGTGCTGACATCTGTACCCAGGATGTGGAGAGGCTGCACACAGTAGTCAACTGCAACTTTCATTATGTGCAGAAACTGGTGTGGGGTGGCTTGCTGGCAGCTGATTGTATATTAAAGTGAGGGGTGAACTGCAAGGAGGGAAGCTGGTAAGTTCTCGCTCCTGGCAAAGCAAAACAGCATCATTCTGTCCTCCACTGCCAATGAGTTGGATGACAACTACATCCTACTGAGAAACATGACCTACCCTGTGTACCTTAATGGCATAAGGAGCAGATGCCACCATCTGTTAGCCATACACAGAGATATGAGATAAGACGCCCTATCACAAAAATGATTTGCATTATAGAAATGGAAACCATCTTTTTGGAAGGTGGGCATCATACTTTCATTTTGGTGGAAGTAAATTTGAAACAATGACTTGTAGGTGCATGCTTGACTTGAAAACAAACAATATTTGTATTCCACAAGTAAGGCTAGTTTACTGAGGGTCAACAATTTTTTTTTGTTATTGAGAAGTTTTAATTCCTTCAAATATAACAGCAATATTACACGTACAGGAGTGACGTCTTGTTGAGTAAGAAAATAAATAATGATTATTAAAGAACCATCAAATATACATAGGTGCAGTAAATCAAAAACAGTTAAAGTTGATGTTGGAAATTGGGTTATTAGTTCTGTGGCTCACACAAGTAATAGATCTCCAATTGTCCTCACTAGGAACCAAACACCCCATTGTCGCACTTGACTCTCACAGCGTAGCGGTGCAGTCCAAGGGAGGTGGCATTGGCTATTAATCACCAATCACAGGCACACAATAATAAAACTCAATAAATGATTGTCCAGTCAGTATCCTTTCTTTAGAAAAAGGAGAAGTACATTTATTACACACACCCTCTACTAAATATTATGCAACAAGTTACAAATATGTACATTGGCAAATGGAACATACCATAAATGACATTGTATACTCACAGGTGACCCCATAGAGGGCTCAACCAAATATATCAAGTGAGTGTAATCATTTTATTTTGTAATAAACCACCTTTAGACACCTTTTGGAGAGGCCATTGCCATATTGAGGTAATCAATAAAACATTAATAAATCAATATGATGTACCAATGAGGCATTTGCTATCACTAGGATAAAACCAACAAAGCATTTATCAAGAATAAACCCTGTGTTTGTTTGTTTCTGTGTGCATTTGAAGTCAAACTGCAGTTATAAAATCACCTTGAGATATCATTGCATTGCAACCATACAGTAGGTCAGCATATGCATTTTTACACCTTCTAGCCCCTTCTGAATGTCATTACACACATGGCCCCAAGAGTGTGTAACACTCCTGGGTGCAGAGAGAAAGCCCCAGGCATGGGAGTGCTTGGATATGTGAAGGAAATTCAGGGGAGGTGGGAATTTTGGGGACCCAAACTTTGGGTGAGGGCTCAGGAGATCCAGGCAGGAGAAAGGTGGGATCCTGCGAAATTGATAGCTGGTGGTCCTCTCATCCTGCAGCCACCTCAAATGGAGATGTGGGAAAAATGCATTCAAAACAATAAGGCCCCACAAGGCATTATGGGGCAATTATTTAGAGTGTAGTGAATATCATAGCAGTGCTCTCTCACTGTATTGGGCAGAGTTGCGTCAGGTTTTCCATATTTGTGTTTAATTATTTGCAAGCAGCCTTGCACCATGTGTTTCCTTGTTATGGGGTACCTTTTCCCACTCATGCATCCCATGCCACCATCTTCATTGGAGGGAAGCTTGGGGAGCCCATCCTTGGCTGTCCTCGCCGGCTCCATGGGCCAGCAGCACTCTCATGTGCTGCCACAGGAGACTGAGGCTTCAGTCTTGTCTACCCACTCCTACGGGCAAACGTGCACTGTGTTGCTGGCCTCCCACTCCCCCCAGTCACAAGGAGCAGGCCAGTCACATGGAGGAGCACTGCAGTGCATCCCCCTCATCTTTTCCAGTCATGGGGCCCAGGGATGGAGTTCTGTGCCCCTTCCACCGGGGATTGCGACATTGTTCCCCTGCATTTCCAGGTTCACAACGGTTCTTCCCCACATCAGGTGGCACTCTTGTGGTCTGGGGATGGGGTCCAGGCCCCCTAACCAAAAATCTTCCAGTGGAATGGGATTCTCCGACAAAATGCAGGAACCAGGAGGGGGCCCCACACATGCCCTCTCCCCCTGAATGAATCAAGCAGCTTTTTTGCACCATCCCCGTGCCCTGGCCAACACCGGGAGGCATTCACCAGCCAGGCAGCAGTGTGCCACGTGCTCTGAGGAGAAGAGAAGGTTGCCAAACTTGCAGATGTGATATCTCAGGCCCATTGACCCGCTTTGGATGATCCCGGGCTCATTTTACTCCTGGTGGTGAACTCTAGTCCCCAGGCTCAATAGCAATCCTCTTCATCTCCAAAGCAGTGCAGGCCTTAAAAAGCTGGCCTTCCTGGTTCCCTGCACCAGCTCTCTTCTTGATCTTTGCTTCCGGGTGCAGAAAAGTCCAGTGCTTTCCCCCAACTGGCCCTTAGGGGGTTAAGAGGGCCAGCCTCACTGCCCTTTGGAGAGACACAATGATCCTGGGGCAATCTGGGCAGAGTCCTTGGTCCTGAGTGGGGGTCAAGGGTTTCTCCCCCCAGTTCTCTATTGTGGTCCCAGGATCCAGCAGTGAATAAGTACGGTCAAAAGTCCATGCGCGAGGGCAGAGAGTCAGACATATAGCTAGACACAACAAAAAGTGACAGTGCATTATGGTCTGAGACAATGCATGGGTTTAATTTAATAGTCACTGCAGGCTGGAGTCTACGGCTAACAAAGAACATATCTTACTGGGAGGATTTACCAAGCAGGATAGAGTGAAACATGAATCCCAGCTTGTGCCATCGACAGGCATTTCAAACGTTGCACAGAGCATGTGTAGTGCTAATTCGCTTAATAGCTGCCAGGACTTAGCCACCCTCCCCTGAGTAGCTAATAAAGAAGTTTCTGAATCTATTCCTGGTCTCATAACTAGACTGAAGTCCCCGCACATAGCAATCGGGTCAGGCCATATGCTAAGTTGACCCAATAGGCAGTTAAACAGAAAGGGAGCATTAGAGTTCAAAGCATTAACCACGCACACTGTTAGTGAAATACTACAGCTACCAATACATGCAATTAGCCATCTCCCAGACCTGTCAAGTTTAAGTCGTCAGGCAGACCATCCTCTCTTTTTAGAAAGTAGGGCTACCTCCCCTTCGGAGCATCAATCCCAGCTGTAGCAAGGGTATGGTAGCCTAAGCCACTAATCTTGGACAGGTTCTCAATGGTGAGATAGTCAACATTTCAAGACTAGATTTATATAGTATAGTATTGCACACACATATAATACTTTAAAACTACAGTTTTCTTTGAAAGGGGTAAGGATGGAAATCACACTTTCATGTTGGAACTGTAAATCTGAATCAGAAGATGAAGTGCATATTAAGACCTGGGCCTGTGATGGGATAAGATTCACACTTAGGCAGGCCATTTTGGGGGAGCACAGGGTCCCAGCTTGTTCTAGGAATAGCTGTGTTACTCTCAATTAACCCCTCCATCCACGCAGGTCCCTTCCTTTATTTGTGGTACATGTATATTCATTGTTCTCAGAAAATGTATTTTCTCCAGCAGGCAGCTTTCCTCCAGTAGAGAATAACACCTCAGGAGGCCACACAAACCCTGGAGAGGAGGACCCCTTAGGTATTTTCAAGAATAGATAAAACATTAGTGCAAATAGATGGGCATGTAGGCACTAGGAGAAATCTCCCTTGCCCTTTCCTTTCACACTTTTTGATCAATGCATGGGAGTGGGTGTCAGATTATCTTTGGTGGCCTTTACCTTGTTCCCAATATCCTTTCGGTTAGAAATAGGGTCTGTAGTTGGCAGAGATATATACCCTTGTCCAAATAGGGACCACAATCCTAGTCAGGGTAAATCACACACAATCCAAATCATCCTGTGCCCACCCTTTGGTAACTTGGCACTGAGCAATCAGGCTTAACTTAGAAGGCAATGTGTAAAGTATTTGTGCAATAAATCATACAGTAACACAGTGCAAACATGAAAAAATACACCACACAGGTTTTGAAAAATATATGATATTTATCTGGTTAAATTAAGGTCAAAACGATAAAGATTCAATAACCACAAGTTGAGATATCACTTTTGCAAGATTAAAAAGAATATTAAATCTTAGAATTCAACAGTTGTCTCTTGTTTGCACAGAGTACCTGGTTTGTGTCAAAAATAACATGCACGGAGACCCCAGAGGAGGAGATGCGTGGAAAAATAGGGTGTGCCTTGTATTTACTGATGAGGCCCAGATGATGCAGTGTTTCTTTCCACACAACAAGGAGGTTTGCGTCGACTTCCTGTGCATAGTGTTGTTTCCTCACTGTGATGCAGGGATCTTTTTGATGCCCAGGAACGATGCAGGGGAAATCCTGAGTCACAGGCATTGTGTCGATCCCGTAGGTGATGCATCAACTTTTCTGTCGCACGGCAGGTGCTGCACCGATTCTTCACTCGGGAAGTCGGGCTGTGTCATTCTGGTTCGGCTGTGCATTGATCTGGTAGGGCTGGGCATTACATTTCTGGCTGCAAGGCAGGCACTGTGTAGATTCTTCACTCGGGAAGTTGGGCTGTGTTTTTCCGGCTCAGCTGTGTGGTGACTTCTCAGTCGCAAAACAGCTGTGTGTCATTTCCGGCAGGCTGTGAGTCAAGTTTCCTGAAGAGATTAAGGCCCATATTTATACTCTGTTTGCGCCGAATGTGTCAAACATTTTGACGCACATTCAGTGCAAACCTTGTACCATATTTATACTATGACGCCCGACCCCGCGAACATCAACATTCCTCCGTGTGCGTCATTTTCTGGATTCGGGAAATTACCTTGCGTAAATGACATGCAAGGTAGATGTTCCCGTTCAACAAATGACTTTAAGGCATGTGCGCCTTATTTATACTCCGTGTCATTTTGACGCACAGGAGGGGGCGGGCCTTAAAAAATGGCACCCAGCCTGATGTGCGCCGTTTTTTAACGCCTGGGTGAGGGCAGGCGTTAAGGGACCTATGGGCTCATGTCCATGGTCTCTGACCATGGAAGCAGTCCACAGGTGCCCTTGCATGCCCCCAGGGACACCCCCTGCCACCCTAGCCCACCCCTGGAGGACACCAATGGATGGGGGGACCCATCCAAGGTCAGTACAGGTAAGTTGAGGTAAGTATTTTTTTTAAAAAAAATGGGGCACAGGGGGGTGCTAACTTGGGCCCCCCTATATGCCATAGTGCCCAATGGCCATGCCCAGGGGACAGGAGTCCCCTGGGCATGGCCATTGGGCAGGGGGCATGACTCCTGTCTTTGGTAAGACAGGAGTCATTTCCATGGGGGTTGTGCGTCAAAAAATGGTCCGGTTGGAGCCATGATTTTAACTCTAACTTTACTTGCACCATGTTTTGACACACAACCCCCAATTCCCCCTACGCCGGCGCTGCCTGGTTAGAGTCATTTTTTTTCACTCTGACCAGCCCGCAGCACCGGCTAATGTCAATCCTTAAATAAGGTGCCCGGCTGGTGCGTAGGAATGGCGATAGCCTGGGTAAATTTTTTGACGCAAGCCAGCGCCGGTGCTGGTTTGTGTGCAAAATGTAAGAATATGGGTCTAAGTCTTTTTGGCCCTAAGTCTTCAGAAAACAGGAGGAAAGCTCAATCCAAGTGCTTGGAGATCACTTCTCAGCAAAGTCAGAGGGCAGCAGGGCAGCAGCGCAACAGCAGGGCAACAGTCCTTTTCAGCAAAGCAGTCCAGATGAGTCCTTTGGGCAGCCAGGCAGTTCCTCTTGACAGGTTGCAGGTTCAAGTCCAGAAGTGTCTGAGTTGGTGAGGTCAGGGACCCAATTTATATACCCTAAAATGCCTATGAAGTGGGGGAGACTTCAAAGAGTGGTTTTGAAGTGCACAAGGGCCCCTTTTAGTACAGGTCTGTATGTCAGGGTCCAGGTAGGGGGTTTGGCAGTCCATTGTGTGAGGGCAGGCTTGTAGTCTTTGAAATATAAGGGTCAGGCCCTCCACCCTTCCAGCCCAGGAAGACCCACTCAGTATGCAGATGAGTGCAGGTGTGACTGAGTATCCTGTGTTTGTGGTTGTCTGTGGAAGCTGTCAACCAGCCTAGCTCAGACATTGATTGGAAACAGGCTGTAAGGCACAGATGGATTTTAAATGCAGAGAAATGTTCACTTTCTAAAAGTGGCATTTCTAAAATAGTAATATAAAATCCAACCTCTCCAATAAGCAGGATTTTCTATTACCATTCTGGTCATACTAATTATGACCGGCTACCCCTTTCTGATCAGAATCTACCACTCAAATAGTATATGAGGGTAGCTCTAGTGCTAGCCTATGAAAGGAACAGGCCTCACAGTAGTGGAAAACTAATTTAGGAGTTTTCCACTACCGGGACATATAAAACACACATGTACATCTCCTGCCTTTTGCCTACGTATCATCCTGCCCTATGCGTTACCTAGGGCCTACCTTAGGGGTGACTTATATGTCGAAAATGGGGAGTTTAAGATTTGTTAAGTACTTTTAAAAGGCAAGTCGAAGTGCCAGTGAAACAGCACACACAGGCCTGCAATGGCAGGTCTGAGACATAGTTAAGGAGCTAGTTATGTGGGTGGCACAATTAGTGCTGCAGGCCCACTAGTAGCATTTAATTTACAGGCCCTGGGCACATGTAATGCACTTTACTAGGGACTAACAAGTAAATTAAATATGCCTATTGGGTATGAGCCAATGTTACCATCTTTTAGGGAGAGAGTACATGCACTTTAAAACTGGGTAGCAATGGTAAAGTGCACAGCGTCTGAAAGCCAACAAAAATAAGGTCAGAAAAAGAGGAGGAGGAAGGCAAAAAGCAATCACATTGACAACACCCATTGAAGAGGAGTGGGGATAGGTGTCAATTAAGGAATTGCTCAGGCAAACTTCAGTAGTGCTTCAGCTGGACTCCCCTCCAAACACAATTCTATCCAATCAGCCCGCTGCCGTCGTCAATCCCTACAAAACATTTCCATTGAAAGCATAATTTAGTGCACTCCTAGCACTAAAAGATGAGCCAATGGCAAATCATGGATTTGGGCAAGTCAGTTCTGGTATCATTTGTGGCCATATCATGATGGTCTCCACTGCCTGAGCAAAGGGGCCAGCTCAGGGTCCTAGCTGCAGAAAAGCCAAATTTGTCAGGCCAGCCTATATGTTTGTTTGCTTCTGCTAAAAAGGCTCTTGTTTTTAGTTTTTTCGACACATTATAGTTTTACATTGTTTGCAACTGTTTCTAGAATGCACTGTGTCTTGACTCAGGGGCTGAGGCTGGGCAAGCAGCCCTCTCCAAGTCCGAAGAGAGTTGACGAGGGTTGGTTCAGTCACACAAATTTCCCTTTGGACCAAGAAGGAAAATAAAATGACAAGAGTGGTAAAGGAGGGGCTGAGATGCATGCCCTTCCTGACCCATGCTCGGCTCTGCTTATCTCTACAAAGGAAGTCATGATCCTCCTGGAGGTGCAACGCCTAAACATATGTGCTGCTCAGCTCAGGGAAAACTTTCTTTTTTTTTCCAGACATTGCAGGACCCAAAGGTGATGCTGCTTTTAATGCACCTGTGGCCTGGCACACATTTGGAGCATGCCACCTAACATCAGTCTGTAAGTGTCAGAGCAGCCTTTCTCTATAGCATGTGCCATCAGTACATTGCCTTCGGTAGGCACAGAACTGCAGAGGTGTCCATCTCAGAGCCTGAGGCCCCTTGGTGCTACAGCAGCTGGCATGATAGTATCTCTGCATGGCTTGTAGCACCAGTGACCAGGCCAGCAATGGGCTAACAAGAGCACTTCAACCAGAACAAGGAATCAGTGACCGGGACCTCAGTACTGTACAATGGAGTGAGCAAGGGTCATTTGCTACTATTCAAGTTAGTCATGTAAAAGAAAAGAGAAAGGTTCCTTTTTTATAGAAGGTGGGTGACCCAATAAATTATCAGGGAGCACAGCCTCCTAGAACCAATCCAAGGGTCAGCATTGGCTCTAAAGAGCCCGTACGCAGAAAGCCATTAAAGTATTTGGCATGTAAATTAATCAGCTATGTATAAATATGATAAAACCTCTTCAAGATTTAAAAACCTGTATTTTATAAACATGTGGAAAATGCAAGTTTTTCACATTATATCACTTAATAGAGAGGGATTTATTAAGATTGATGTTTTTAAGGTGACACATAGAAAGAGAAAATCGCCATAGAAAGAGCAAATTGCCATTGAACATTGTTTTTGGGCAGGAAGGTGTACCTTCCTGCACAAAAACAATCACCTCCTCAACGCAGCCATTCTTGCACTATGGCACAAGGGTGCCTGTGTTGGCACTCTGCAGCAAATTTTGGGAATACGGAACATTCCTGCGTTTTGAAAATAACGGAACTCTGTGCTGCCAAATTTGGTGCAGAGTAGTGCTCCGTCATTTTCTTGTAAATCTGGGCCATGAGGTTTTCGTGTAGGGTACATACTGAATTTAAATATTTGTAGGTGTTCCTATATGTGCCAATAAAGAAAGTGGTGGTGGGAGAAATACAATATTTGTCTAGTATCACACAATTTGTCAAGTGGGGAAGCTTGGATTGGCTTCATGTTTTATAGTTTCACATTTTCATGTTATGTTATGTTATGAATAACATAACATAGCTGCCCTGGGCCTCCCAGTGCTATACAGAAAAACCTTTGAATACACGGCTTTGGGACACAAACTAAAATAACCACGTTTTTAATAGCTGCGGGAACGACAGTTCATGGCTGGTTTGACATAGATTCAGTGGTAATGAATTACACAGCTTAGCTCCAAGATACAATATTGATCTTCCTCCTCATTTGGCCTTTTTATTGGGGGAATGACAGCTAGGGCCATGGAGGATGACCTAAGATGTCTGGTAGATTTGTAAAAAGAAACCAGGGTTCACACTATTGGTGGGCCTTTGTCATATAGCGCTCTATGAATGTAACATAAAGATTTACATTGTATCTGTTGCTACAAAGGAAGCCAGTGCAATGTTGATAAATCTGATCTGGGTGATTCATGCCTGGGTAGATTGGAGAGAAGGCGGGCAGCAGTGTTCTGCACCACCTGCAATCTCTTCATAACATATTTGGGTGCACCAAGAAACAGGACGTTCCCATAATCCACCCGAGAGATTATTAAGGCCTGTATGATGAGCCTCTTTGCAATGAACGGAAGTATTTTGAAAATCTTTCTCAACAGGAGGGGGATATTTTTTTTGCTTGATGATACATGGTCAACCATGGATCAAGCCATACTCCTAGACTCTTAATGCTTTCTTTGAGCAATGGAAGATCTTGTAATGGTTGGAAAACTGGGGAGATTAAGTTTGGTTTTGCCTGGTGACCTAGAAACATAATCTCTGTCTTGTCTCTGTTCAACCTAAGTCTACAGATAGACATCCATTTGGAGATTGCCTATAGACAAGTAATAAGCAGAAAATTGGTTGAGTTCTGATCGGTAGAAAATGATACCACAAGCTGGGTGTCATTTCCATATGACACTACAGAGGGTCCATTGGGCTCCACTACTTTTGCCAGAGGGGCCATATAGATATTAAATAACAGAGGGCTCAAAGAAGAGCCCTGAGGCACCCCCCACTTACTCCTAAAACAGCTTGAATAAAGGGAGCGGTCCAAAACTTGAAATGATCTTGCTTCCAAGAATAAGGCAAACCAACTCAGGGCATTGGCTGATACTCCATTTTCCTCATTCTCTGGAGTAAAATATTGTGCTCCACTGTGTCAAAGGCGGCACTAAGATCGAGAAGCACGATTGCCGAGACCAGGCCCTGATCTACATGTTTCCTAACTTCTTCTCTGACTGCGGTTTATGCAGATTCCATACTATGTAATGGTCTAAAGCCCATCTGAGACGGATGGAGAATGTTATTTTCCTCCAAAAAAACTCAAAAGATGAGTTTTAAAATGTCTTTCAAGTACTTTGGCAAGGGCTGGCAGCATAGAGATTGGTCTATAGTTGCCAGGGATGAGTGGATCCAGGCTGGGCTTCTTAAGCAACGGCTTCACAATTGCATGTTTCCATTGTGGAGGAACAGTGCCAACTGATAGTGACATGTTCAGCAGCTCAATTACAACAGGGACTATTATTGAAGCCCCTTGTCCTAAGATTGTAGGTGGGCCGGATCCTGGGGAGACCCTGATTTAAATGTGGTCAATAGTATAGAGACCACTTCAGGAGAGAGGGGAGGAATATATGTAAACCTTGCTGCACCCTTGGAACACTCCTCATCTACCACTTGGGGACTATGGGTATCTATTGGAAATATTGAATAGATCTCTGCAATTTGTTCCTGAAAAAAACAGCTGTCATTGCTATGTTTATGCGAGGCTTCTGTAGTGTCTGTGGGTGCCTGAGGAGAGTGATTTCCTTTGGGGAGTTAGAGCTCTGTTTGATTTTATCTGCATATTATGCACTTCGGGCTGCTTTAATTTCAGCATGAAACCTTCTGATAACCTTCCTATACTCATCTTTAGAGGAATCTCATAGGATTTTCTCCATTTTCGCTCCAGCCGCCCACATTCCTTCTTTATTATGCTAAGATGTTTGGAGAACCAGGGGGCACTTTTTTTCTTATGTCCACTCGGCCTTAACGTGTATGGAAGGATTTTGTCTAAACTTTTGCTAACCCAATTATTAAATGAGTCTAAAGATGAAGCCATATTCCCATTCAATGTGGGTTTTGAACTCTCTAAGATGTCAATCCATTCTTTAGACTTAAGCATATGCTTAGTCTTCAGCATATGCATAGTAAATAGTGCATTGTAAATAAGCCACTAGATGGTAATCTCTTTATCTGCTGTTTTACCCCAAAGGTTAATAGTTTGACATTATCATTATTTTTAAATAATTCCAGAAACTGAAAGTGTTTTACCTTAATCCCTTCGCTGCCAGGCCTCCACCCCCCCCCCCCAGGTTCTAGGCCTATTTTGGCTACTTGGAGCAGTTCATGCTTAGGCCCTCATAACCTTTTGTCCACATAAGCTACCCACTGCAAATTTGTGTCCTTATTTTCCAATATCCTATGGATTCTAGAGGTACCCAGAGTTTGTGTGTTCCCCTGGATGAGATCAAGAAATTAGCCACAATACAGCAAACATTTAGTTTTTTTAAAAACAATGGGAAAAAAGGGCTGCAGAAGAAGCCTTGTGTTTTTTTCCCTGAAAATGGCATCAACAAAGGGTTTCCAGTGATAAAATCACAACCATCCCAGCTTTCAGGAACAGGCAGACTTGATCAGAAAACCACATTTTTCAACACAATTTTGGCATTTTACTGAGACATACTCCATTTTGAATACATTTTGTGCTTTTAGCCTCCTTCCAGTTAGTGACAGAAATGAGTGTAAAACCAAAGACAGAATTCTGAATTCTGCAAGGGGTCATTTGTGTAGATCCTGCAAGGTTTTCCTACAGAAAATAACAGCTGAAATAAAAAATATTGAAATTGAGGTAAAAAAACAGCCATTTTTCTCCACATTTTATTCTGTAACTTTTTCCTGCGATGTGAGATTTTTAAAAGCAATATACTGTTACAGCTGCTGGGCTCTTCTGGTTGTAGGGATAAATAGGGCTTGTAGGTTCATCAAAAACCCTAGGTACCCACAGCCAATAAATGAGCTGCAACTTGCAATGGGTTTATTCTATACTGGGTATACAGCAATTAATTAGCTGAAATATAAAGAGTAAAAAATAGGTATCAAGGAAACCTTTGTAATTCCAAAATGGGCACTAGTTAAGGTATTGAGAAGCAGTGGTTATTTGCACATCTCTGAATGCCACGGTGCCCATACTAGCATGTGAATTAGAGTACATTTCTCAAACACACATCTTTTTTACACACTGTCTTACATTTGGAAGGACAAAAGATAGAGAAAGACAAGGGGCAATAACACTTGTTCTTCTATTCTGTGTTCCCCAAGTCCCCCGATAAAAATGGTACCTCACTTGTGTGGGTAGGCTTGATACTCGCTACAGGAAACGCAACATGGACACATCACATTTTCCAAAAGAAAACTGACCTTTTTTTGCAAAGTGCCTAGCTGTCGATTTTGCCCTCTAGCTCAGGTGACACCTAGGAAAACCTAACAAACCTTGACATTTCTGAAAACTAAACACCTAGGAGAATTCAGAATCAGGTGACTTGTGGGGCTCTCACCAGGTTCTGTTACCCAGAATCCTTTGCAAACCGCAAAATTTGGCAAAAACAAAAACACTTTTTCCTCACATATTGCTGAAGGAAAGTTCTGGAATCTAAGAGGAGCCACAAATGTCCTTCCATCCAGCGCTACCCCAAGTCTCCCGATAAAAATGGTACCTCACTTTGTGGGTAGGCCTAGCGCCCGTGACGGGAAATGCCCTAAAACACAACATGGACACATCACATTTTCCTAAAGAAAACTGACCTGTTTTTTACAAAGTGCCTAGCTGTGGATTTTGGCCTTTAGCTCAGCCAGCACCTAGGGAAACCTACCAAACATGTGCATTTTTTAAAACTAGACACGTTGGGAAATCCAAGATGGGGTGACTTGTGGGGCTCTCCCCAGGTTCTGTTGCCCAGAATCCTTTGCAAACCTCAAAATCTGGTCAAAAAAACACTTGTTCCTCACATTTCGTGACAGAATCTGAGAAGAGCCACAAATTTCCATCCACCCAGCATTTCCCCAAGTCCCCCAATAAAAATGATACCTCACTTATGTGGGTAGGCTTAGAGCCTGCAACAGGAAATGCCCCAAAACACAATGTGGACACATCACATTTTCCTAACGAAAACTGACCTGTTTTTTGCAAAGTGCCTAGTTGTGGATTGTGGCCTCTAGGTCAGCCGGCACCCAGGAAAACCTACCAAACGTGGACATTTCTGAAAACTAGACACCTAGGGGAATTCAGAATGGGGTGACTTGTGGGGCTCTCACCAGGTTCTGTTACCCAGAATCCTTATCAAAACTCAAAGTTTGGCAAAAAATCACTTTTTCCTCAGATTTCGGTGATGGAAAGTACTGGAATGCAAGAGGAGCCACAAATTTCCTTCAACCTAGCATTCCCCCAAGTCTCCCGATAAAAATGTTACCACACTTGTGTGGGTAGGCTTATTGCCCGCAACAGGAAATGCCCCAAATCACAACGTGGACACAGCACATTTTCCTGGAGAACTGTTTTTTGCAAAGTGACAAGCTGTGGATTTTGCCCTTTAACTCAGCTGGCACCTATGGAAACCTATCAAACCTGTGCATTTTTTAAAACTAGGCACTTAGGGGAATCCAAGATGAGGTGACCCAGAATACTTTGCAAACCTTGACATTGAGCGAAAAAAACACTTTTTCCTCACATTTCGGTGATAGAAAGTTCTGGTATCTAAGAGGAGCCACACATTTCCTTTCACCCAGCATTCGCCGAAGTCTCTGAATGAAAATAGTACCTCACCTGTGTGGGTAGGCATAGTGAAAGGAAATGCCTCAAAACTCTATGTGGACACATCAAAATGATCTGTTTTTGCGGGGTGGGGGGGACACCTGTGTTTTTGGTCCTGGGCTCAGCAGCCATATAGGGAAACCTACCAAACCCAAACATTTCTGAAAAGTAGACACCCGAGTCGAGAGAGGTGTGACTTGTGTGGACTCCCCAATGTTTTCTTACCCAGAATCCGCAGCAAACTCAAATTTAGCTAACAAATCAAATTTTCCCCAAATTTCTGTGTGGGATCACCGCACCGGGACCAATTTCCCACCACCCAACATTTCCCTCAGTCTTCCGGTAAAAATGATACCTCACTTGTGTAGGTAGGCCAAGTGCCTGTGACAGGGAAGAGCCAAAAACATGTCAAAATTGAGGGATATCCGAAGCAGGTCCAAAAGATCAGGTTGAAAAAAAGACATTTGTAGGCTGACAAGTGGGGCAGCATTTTTATCGGTATGGATGCGACAATGCGACGATGCGGGGTAGTAGGAATTTCGTGGATTCCTGTAGATTCCAGAAGGTTCCATCACAAAAATGTGGAAAAAATGTGTGATTTCCAGTAAAGTTGGAGATTTGCAGGGCATTGTGGTTAAGAAAATGGTGTGCGTGCATGTGAAGCACACCACCCTGGACTCACCCAGATGTTTAGTTTTCAGACATGTTTAGGTCTTGTAGATTTTTCTAGATGGTAGTGTCCCAAAGTCCAAAAAGTGCAGCCCTCACCAGTCCAAGTAGGACAATTTTTGAGAGTTAGACAAGCTCTCATGGCCTAAATGGAAAACCAAAAGCCCAAATAATCAAAGGTCCTCCTGCTTGCCGTGGGATAAGATGTTTTAGTGTGCGGGGAGAGCTGAATGACTGTTACCCCCTTCAGTTGGGGTGGGAGCATAACCATGCCCATACTGGTTGGCAGCCACCACCCCACTATTTTTTTTTTTATTCCCTGGCATCTAGTAGGCTTTCTGCCCCCCCCGGGAGTGTATTGGAGGTAATTGCCCCATCTGCAAACCAGTGGGCAGAACAAATTTGGCCCCATTTCTTTGGGGTGGGAGTATGGCCATACCCCCACCCTCTTTTTTGTAAAAAAAAACAATCTTCCCTGGTCTCTGGTGGGCTTTCTGCCCCCTTGGGGACAGATGGGTCTTCCAAAAATAGGCTGTTCTGCCCCCAAGGGGGGCATATATGGCCAACAGTAATGTGCCCCCATGGGGAGCGACCCTTGCGCAAGGGGCTGCCACCCGAAACAAAACACACATACACACACACCAATCCCTGGCACCTAAGTGGTTTCTGCCCCCGGGGGGCAGATTGGTCTAATAAAAATAGGCTGATCTGTCCCAGGGGGGGGGGGGGGGGGGCAGAAATGGCATAAAATAAAATTGTCCCCCAGGGGAATGACCCTTGCCTAAGGGGTCGCTCCCCTTATGTCAAACTGACCTAAAATAAAATCCCTGGTGTCTATTGGTTTCTGCTCCACTTGGAGGCAGATTGGCCTAATAAAAATAGGCCAATCTTCCCCCAAGGGGGAAGAAATGTCCTAAAGATAATTTTGCCCCCAGGGGAGTGACCCTTGCCTAAGAGGTCACTCCCCACATCTAAAAAAATGAAACAAAAACAAAATAATTGATCCCTGGTGCCTAGAGGCTTCTGCCCCTCCCCCCCGGTGGCAGATCAGCCTAATTATAATAGTCAGATCTGCCCCCGGGGGGGCAGAAATGGCCTTGAAATGAATTCCCCCCCGGAGAGCAGCCCTTGCCCAAGGGGCCACTCCCCTTATCAGTAAATTAAAAAAAATACAAGCTCCCTGGTGTCTAGGCGGCATTCCTGCTGCCCGATCACTTCACGATCGGACACCAGAAATGCTGAGAGAGACATCAAAGGAAAGGCCTTTCCTTTCCTTTGGTGACTCTCCCACCCCCTCCACGTGATCGGAAGAGAATTGCTTTTGCATTTCTCTTATGATTCACGCTGGAGCTGGGGGCATCCTCTGATGAGGTCAGCGCACGATCACACGCTGACGTCATCAGACGTCACTGGAGGGTGGAAGGGGAAGCGATTCCCCTTCCATCCCTGCCCTGTGGCCGTTACGTCCTTGGCTGCCAAGGGCTTGAAAGATGAGGTTAAATAACTTGATTGAGAGGAATTCATTAAAAATGATTATTTTTTATTCTTCAACTTAAAAAAATTCCAGCCCCCTAGCCCCAAGACAACAATGCCATAAGTGAACACTAACCAGATAGTCAGTTGTCATGGGTGCTCTGTATGTACCTTAGATTCCTAGTATATGTGGAGCTATAAAGTAAACACAATAGGTTTTTGTACAGCACACATCCTGAGCTCACATATTTGAAGGTGTTTTCATATGCTATAATAAAGACAAAGATGGCACAGTGAACAATGTCTTTACCAAGGACCACACAGTCTGGTCATACTAGTAAGCCAGGATTGATTCCTTTTTTTGTAATTTCAAATGTTGCAATTTAGTTCCTAGATGCAAATGTCTTTATCTCTCCAGTTTTTATATTTTGGCTTTACTTCTTGGACCTGGGGTTAGAGACAAAAGCTACACTAAAGTTGTCTCGTTTTGACTTCAAGGTTCGAAAAGGAACTCCGGCTGAGCTACAGTAGGCATCTGGTTTGAGCTTCCAGTGGCTCATCCACATCTACTTTCTCACAACTACAGCCAGCAGCAGATAGTGTCACTGAATTGATTAACCAAGTCCAGTCTTACCATGGTTTACGGTTCTGTTTGTTAAACTGGCACCATCTTCCAAGTGCTCAGAAACTATTATGTGGTGTGTAGATGTATAAACGTGTATCAATATACTGTAAATTCGGTGATATTAGCTGGATGCAGTGCCTAATTTGTGAAAGAATAAGAGTAATAACCTGGGCTGAAGGATTGCTCAGATGCCCACAGCCAACACAATCAAAGGTCAGGGATGCAGATTACCAAGGATCTGTAGTATTGACTCGATCCTCATACCTCTTTACTCCACCATCAGATACTCCCTGCTCCTCTGTCTCACTCTTGCCATTTGTTTTCCTCCTACCTGCTTTCTCCAATTTTCACAGTTTTTACGGCTTTCTCTTCACCTTTATTTCCCCCTTTTCTCTTTTTCTCTCTCTTGCCCTCAATCAAAATAGGTTAAAGAAAATAAGTGCCAGCCCCGCAAAATGTATGCTGGTGGGCCCCAACAGCTCAAGTTAAGCACTGACAGGATTATGAGTGTAAACTAGGTGAGTGTGAAATGGCACAAGTATGGTAGCTTGCCTGTCATAATCGTGGCTCAGGCATTCTAAGTAGGGCTTAGACCACATTTTATTTCTGCTATTTGTAGGGTGGCCAGGTTTCAAAACCAAAAACCAGGACAATCATTAAGTGTTAGCAAAGAAATAAAAAGACAAGTCACTTACAGAGCACTATGGTATCACCTTACTCTGGCTATATTGTTGTATAGCCATTTTAGTTATAGCTCCATGCATGTTATTTTAGCATACTAGGCCTGCAGCTGTGCACTTTAAACTAGATGTATTTTATTCAGCTTCATTTTATTATTCTTACAATAGCCACTTTTGTGGTATTGTTTTATTTCTCTCTATCTAGCTGTTTTTGCCTAGGCCAGCACTGCGTTCTCAAACAAGACATCCTTACTCACTCTGTGCTTCTTTCAAGGCAGTAGTAAGATAGGTTGCCTGTGAACGTGGTACAAGTTTTGTCTCTGACTTTCATAGAAAAAAACAGATCCATACGTAGGGACATTTTCTCAGAACATCAGCTGTTTTATTATAAAAACACTTCCCTGTCCCTTACATGTTAGAGGGAGATTCCAGCCAGAAAACCACGACTGTATGCTGATTGCTGAATGCTTCGCTACAGCTGCTTATGCAGACTTCAGGCCTTTTCTCAGGTATGGGGGATGATGTCTTACCAGGGGAACCTGAAGGGCAGAATTAGAGCTTACCATGCAGTGCTCTATGATAGCCTAGGTAGGAATTAGTCTATTGACTCTAGTGACAATATGGTAGCATTATTTCTATGCTTTCTCTCCTTGTCACAGTTTTAATCTTGTCATGCTGTATCGTCCTGGTTAATGCAGCCCATGCTTTGCTATCTAAGATGCAGTTGCTTCATTAAAAAATTCTAGAAACATTTACTGTCTCTGTTTGTCATTGTGTATGTGAGACTAATGTAACTGAGGGAAACGGATGAGACCTGAGTGACCACGGTTTCCCTGAGAAATCAATTATGTCATGTGCTCGGCTGCCCAATCATCCCTGCCCTTGGGGAGAAATGAGCCACTGCTAGTTAGCTGGAGCAAAACCTGGATTGGGGCGACAGGTGTCACCTGTAGTGGGTCAGACTCAGTCTCCCACACCACAGGTGATTCTGCTGCTCAAACTCCAGTAGTCTCATTAGAGTAATGAGAGCCTACCGACAAAATCAATATTCTATTGTTTTTTGTGGTGATAAGACAGTAAAAATTAAATAGAAACACTATGCATCGCTTTAAGATTGCTCATTTCAGCACAGATAATTTAGGGTTGTAAGTAAACCTGGGCTACGGGGATCTGCTGTGCTGGAATAGCATAGTATCTGATCTGCCTTGCTGTGTGCTCACATTTAAGCATTTTCACCAGCACTTTCACAATCTGTAAGCATACCATGAATTGAAAAGATTGTTGCAATTGGATTACTTAAAAAGGCAAAGACAAAAACGTTTGACATGCTCAGCTTTTGCCCGTTCTTTTTCGGCAGTGGTAACAAAAGGCAGCATATCTGCTCATAGCATATCTGCCAGGTTTACAAGGTCCATGTGTGACTTATTGTCCTTGTTTTATAATGGGATAAGCAAGACTATAAGTAATGCAAAGAAAAACCCTAAACAGCAGAGGCAGCTAGTCACACATATTTCTTTGAAACTTGACTGGGCTGTGGTAAAAGAATACCTGTCTTCACTGACGGATTGCCTGCTTTTTGGACCACTTATGTTGCTCCTGATCATCAGCTGGGGTGGGACTCGGTCCCTGAGCTTACTGTGCGCTCAGAGGGGTGGGGCTGAATTTCTCTCATGCTACATAGTGCCAACGCTAGCCTGCAGCACAGACCCGTCTTTGCCCGTCATAGCCCAGAGGAGGCTTCGCTGGGTCATCCCCGTTGGCTCCTGCTGATTTAAGGTGAATATACAACTAAGGGACTGTCATTAGTGCACTAAACAAGATATTCAGCCCATATCTCTCACTAAGGAGCGAAGTTGTCTAGTGTTTATCTTTATGCATGATGGGAAAAAATTAATTACCAAGAGGGGAAGCTTTCCAAATATCTGCCCCAAAGCTAACGCCCATAGACCAAATGTTGGAAAGGGAAATATGGGCGATGAACACAGAAATTGAACTTTCAAAGAGAAAATGATCTTTAAGCACAAGCCCTCTCCTCCATGCTTTGCAATCTACGCTGGTGGACACTGCATCTAAAAGTGTTGACTCTAATCTTTCTTTGGTTCCTCCATCAACACCTACCACTCCTTTAAATGTTCCACCCACAAGCTTTAGCCTCCCAGCTTTTCGGAATTTAAAAGCTTTCCCAGCTTCTTGAAATTTAAAAGCTAAGAGTGCAACTGACGTAAATCCAAAAGACAAATCAGTGATGGCTTCTGACTTTACATCTCCTATACACCAAACCACCACGCATGAGAAGTCTGTCCATTGTGCTACCTTTGATGTGTGAAGTGGACCCCCCCTTGAAGCTTTGATCATATGGCATCTATTATGGAGTGCTATCTTGAGAAATTCAGGTCTATCCTAAAGACAGAATTTATACCTCTATATGCTCGTCTCGATCGGTTAGAGCAAAAACTAGAGGTTTTACTAAAATGTCTGCCACCATCAATGTTAGGGAATTGCACAAGCTGTGCCACAGAAGTAGTACAACAGGAAGCTTTACAGTCACAGCCAAGTAGTCTCCTATTCACAACTATGTTGTGCTCCAGAATCTGTTCACAACCAGGCCGTTGAAGTCCATCCCAAGGGGCGTCCTCTGAGCAAGAGAGGCTGTATAGGCAATGATCATGGCAGACCTAACACGTTTTCCCAAAACAACAGGTCTTCTCCATTGAGTCAAATTACAGCTCTCTCCCTAGGTTATTTCAACAGGCTATTTTTGCCTTAAAAGCCGTAAAAGTCCAATGGTCTTGAACAGGATAATAGTCTCAACTTCCATGCCTGGTCAGCAGTTGTTTAACATTCCTATCCAGAATTCTTTTGATGTACTCTCACACTTAGATGACCAACACTGACAGTGTACAAACTCTGGAGGTATTTCCCCAGGCAAAACATTGAAGGTTGGAGACCAGCAGAACAGGCTGTGTGTGGCATCAGTGGTTTCTTCAACTTTGACCCCATCAAATGTATATTTTACTGTCCATAAAGACATGGGCTCAGTGGTGAACTTGAGTCACAGTTTGTCTGGATCAGACCTAGAGCATTTTTCTGGGGGGCAATTCAGGCTAAATTTCAAGTCTTTCTAATATCCTACCATGGAACACCGCTGTCTTGAGGTCCAAAGTGGATGCTCCTGATTGGTTAAAGTTTATTAAAGTTTATTGCTGAATTTGATGTTTGCATTTTCGAGGAAACGTGGTTGACCCAGCCAATATATAAATCCGGTTATGCCACTTTTTAAGCTAACACAATTTCTTCTGCAAGTGTAAGGGCATAGGGAGGCCTATTAACATGGATACAAATTTATCTAAACCTCTGTATAGAACAAGTGAGCATAGACTCATGTTATATTAGGGATAAAAATCAAAATGTAAGAGTGAAAGTGTCTTTACTATTCTAACATTTATTTAAGGCCTAGATCTAAGAATGTGGAATTGCAACCTTTAGTCTCTCTTTGGTGCTCTGTCACCTCAATTAAGCCCGAAAGTATGATCATGATAGGAGGAGATATGAATAACACTGTTTGAATCCATAGGCTTGATCTGGTCACAGAAGGGGAGGACGAGATTTGGGGTATACCATCCCTTAGCACTAAATCTTACATCCCATGCACAAAGCAGCCTCTCAGCTTGCCCGCTTCTTTATCTCAAATAGATTAAGAGCATGCAACGGAAGATCCATCTTTGATGAAGACGGGCTGCCAACTTTTAGGAGGGGGTCAACCAGAAGCAAAATTGATTATATTTTGAGTTTTGTACACACATGGACCAATTTATAGATTTGAAAAGGTATGAAAGAGAAAATAGCGATCATTATCCCTTACATTTAAAGCTCTCAGGAACCCTTATTAATGAATGATGTGTCCCCATAACTCAATTTGTGTCAATTAAATGGCATATTGAGAATCTACCTAAGATTTATAATCTATTTACCACAGTCCTAAATTGCTACATTCACACCCTCCCCTCTGAAATTCCAATTGTGGACATCCATAGTAAATTGGTTGACACTTTAAAAACGTTCTTGTCAAAACCGACTGGGAGGAAACTCTTCTTAAGTAAGAATAATGCCCCTGATAAGAACACTTGGTTCACTAGAAATTTGTCGAAAAGCCAAGAAAGATCTTGTAACTGTACTTGAATCCAAAACACAAGTTGAGGTCTGAAAAGCTATAGTTTACTATAAGGTAACACTAAGACAAGCGCGGAGAAACTGGGATGACTCCAACTAGAGTGATCTAGTTGTGGTAGACAGGTCTGGAGTTAATAGATTATTCTGGAACATCATCGCCCATGGGAGTGCATAGTCCAAAGCACAGGTTGACTGCTATTTGAACCAGGCAGTTTGGGAGGATCACTTTACTAAACTTTACAAAAAGTGGCCTAGTGATCAGGAACACCCTCTACTGTCAGACGTAGCTCCAGTAGGTTTACAATTCTCCCTCATGAAGATTAAGGGCCTGATTTAGAAATTGTCAGATGAGCTAGTATGTCACAATGGTGACGGATATGCCATCCACCAAAATCTAAATCCCATAGGAAATGATGGGATTTTTAGATTTTGGTGGACGGGTGATCTGTCACCGTTTTAACAAAGTAACTCATCTGCAATATCTAAATCAGGCCCTCAGGCTGCTATAGTTGCATTAAATCTAGGCAAGGCACCCAGGTTCGACAAAATCCCAGGTGAACTTTTATCCCATGATCTATCAAATTGGGTCCCATATATCAATTTTCTCTGCAACGCTATAACCTCAGGTGCTCCGCTCCCCGACACCTAGAAAGGGGTGGAGATAATTCTCATTCCCATATATAAAAAGGAGGACCGTATGAACCCAGGTAATTATAGGCCAATAATCCTTATAGACATTCTCCAGAAGGTCTATGTGAGACAAATACTCAACAAATTAATAGAATGGATTGATGATACAGAGATCTTGACCCCCTATGAGGCAGCGTTTACAGTGAAAGTCAGTACCATAGACCAAGTTTTGATGCTTATTTTAATTATCTGGACGTATACTATGCTGAGAGACACCCATCTTTACATAGCGTTTGTAGATCTTAGGGCTGCATTCGACTTAGTCCCCAGGGGGTTGCTATGGGTCTCTCTTAAGAGGTTGGGGGTTCCAGATGCCTTACTAACCCTGTTAATAAGTCCTCCCTAGGACAATTATGCTGAAGCCCCCTGAGGTCACGAGGGGCAATTAACTGACCATATCCCAGTATGTAGAGGGGTGAGGCAGAGGTGTGTATTGGCCCCCACACTTCTCTCACTCTTTGTACACAATGCTATAGGGTCTTTACTTAATGGTAGTATAGATGCTCAAAGTTAGGTGGGGTTTGTGTGCCAGCTCTCCTACTTGCAGACAACACCTTGCTAATCTCCCAAACTCCAATGGGCTTGCAGCAACTATTGAAGAATTTTCATGCGTTTTGCACATCTAAGGGGCTGGAGATGAATGCATCAAAAACAATACACATTGCAGTTAGACCTCATAAGTCTTTTAGAGGTGCTATACATTTGGACAAGGAGAAACTGGAGCATGTTTTTAGATTTGAATATCTGGGTATTATGCTGGATAGTAAGCTTTTATGAGCCCCGCACATTCAAAAGCACAGGGCCATGCTCCAGCATCAAGCAGCAGCCATTTATAAATGACATCATTTACAAGAGCTATACTCCCCACCATGGAAGTGTAAAAATTAGAACGCTCAACCTGCATCTTTTTATGGCGCTGAATACTGGGGCCATGCAAACTCCGAGATACTGACTCTGAGCGAGAATAGGTGTGTTCATTCTCTGCTGCATCTTCTTCAGAGTACTCCCGTGATCCCAGTGTTTTTTGACGTAGCTCTCCAAAGGGTGGGCTGTACTGCCAGGTTTAAACCCTTTATATACTGGGTGAGGCTTTGGTCTACAATGTCTTCAAAAAACAACGAAAAGACAATTATCGGGACTATGTTACAGCTAATACTTTTTGTAACTCCACTCTGGCGATGTTATCACAAGAGTTCTTGCCTGTCAAGGATACCTCATGTTATGAGCCTTTTCGGGATAAACAGCAACATCAGATGGCAAAAAGTCTATACTTGAAGTTCTGTTATGGCACATTAGAGATAACATCCTTTACCTCCACATGGTCAGTTGGAAGCACAATAGACTCTATCGAAATATGTCCAATGTGCTCAATACCTTGCAAGGAAAATATCAGTCATGTGCTCTTCTTCTGCAAGGCTTATGTAATCCCAACAGCAAAGTGTATTTGACCATTATGCATTAGGCTTGGTTTTAGGCATTACAATGAAGCTCTAAGGATTTTGAAGAGTGATACATCAATTGATACTGTGTCTTCCCTGAGTAAATACTTGTTCGCAATGGGGTTATTGAGGACAAATAAGGAATTAAAGCTTTAGTTGCAGGATGTATTGACTCATAGGCTGTCAGCATTTTAGCAGCTTAAAATTGAAATATTAGTTTTAAATGATGTACAGCGTCTTCTAAACTGCACTTTTATAGTCTTAAATAGCTCGATATTATGTTTGCACTTGCAGTTTACCGTGCGCATTACCAGTGTAAAAAATAGAGATCACAGGTTATAAGACCCATTTCACTATAGTGCGTTAGCCTGGCAGAGCCTCCTATAGCTTTGAATTGTTAATACGTTTTTTTAACAGTCTTTTTAAATGTTTTACTTCATAGGGCGGCATGAGCACTTTACTATGTATGCAGTCAACTCTAAAACTGTAGAATCGTGGGTGCTTTGTCTCTTGACTCACTTCAGGCGTATATTGTTTGTCACTTTTATTGCATAAGTACTTGAATTCGCACCATTTTAAGTTAAAGCTGTAGGCATTCACTATCCTGCGGAGTGTCCACCCGAACAGTAAACCATGGTATGGGCTGGGCACTAGGGGAATTTGTGTTTATTCTAACAATTTTATTTATTTGCATGAAGGCTTTTTGATTGAAGTTGATGTCACACTTTTTATGAATTGCATGTTTTACGGATGCATTTCCGAATAAACATTTTAGAGTAAATGGATACCTTTCTTCGGACTCTGCTAAATATATGACTGGGTCCGACAGAAATGTGAGACAGATCATGTTTGTGATCATCCAACCTCACAAAACCACAATAGGTATTTCAGTTAGTGAAAAATGTCAGGATGCAAGGACAAATGTAATAAAAGCAAACACTGTCAAAGCCAATAGGTCTGGTGTTGTCTGTCAACCATTTGGCAGTTCTTGTTTAGTTTTTCATGGTTTTTACAAAACTTGATTGTTTGAGAAATTGCCAGGTGTTTGTTAATCCCAAAAAACATTGGCTAAAGGCGGAAATGTTTTTGGCACTGTGGTAACTCATAGTGAAGTCAGCCAATGGCTGAAGTGGGCTAAAGTATTGATCCTTGATGTATGCTAGAATGGGCTGGAGAAATATATGAATGACACAACCGCAGACAAATGCACAAAATCTGGCTGAAAACCCATATGATTAAACATGTCAATCAAGGTTCCTCCCTCAGCCCTACACTGTTCAATATCTACATGGCCCCCCTCGCACAAACGGCCCGCCAATACGACCTCAACATCATCTCCTACGCCGATGACACACAGCTCATCCTCTCCCTCACCAAAGCCTTGCACACTGCCAAAACCAACCTCCCGAGGGCATGAAGGCCATCGCCGAATGGATGAGGAACAGCAGGCTGAAGCTGAACTCGGACAAGACGGAGGTCCTCATTCTCGGAACCACCCCCTCAGCCTGGGACAACTCATGGTGGCCGACCACACTGGGAACCCCTCCAACTCCCACCAACCATGCACGGAATCCAGGATTCATGCTCGACTACTCCCTCTCCATTGCCAAACAGGTCAATGCAGTCTCCTCCTCCTGCTACAACACCCTCCGCACGCTCTGCAGGATCTACAAGTGGATCCCGACTGAAACAAGAAGAACCGTGACACAAGCCCTCATCAGCAGCAACCAAGACTACGGCAACGCACTCTACACAGGCATCCCTGCCAAACACCTACGACGCCTCCAGCGCATCCAATATGCCTCTGCCAGACTGATCCTCAACGTACCCCGCCACAACCACATCTCACACCATCTGAGAGACCTCCACTGGCTCCCTGTGGACAAGAGGATCACTTTTAAACTACTCATCCACGCACACAAGGCCCTCCACAACACCGGACCTGCCTACCTTAACGGCAGACTCAACTTCTACACCCCCGCCCGCCAGCTCCGCTCCACGAATCTCGCCCTGGCTGCCGTCCCGCGCATCCAGCGAAAGACCTTTGGCGGCAGATCCTTCTCCTACCTCGCCACCAAGACCTGGAACTCCCTCCCTACCAACCTACGCCAGACCCAAGACCTCCTCACGTTCAGAAGACTCCTCAAAACCTGGCTCTTAGATCAGTAAACAGCCCCCCCTGTACCCCCAGCGCCTTGAAACCCTCACGGGTACGTAGTGCACTTTATAAATTTTATGATTGATTGATTGATGTCATACACATAACTTTATTACAGTCAAAAGGTTTTCGCTAAAACAGACCTAAAAAGCCAACGTTCTGCTATTGGCTGCCAGAAAGAAAGAAGTAAAGAAAGAAAGAAGCAAAGAAAGAAAGACAGAAAGAAAGACAACGAAAGAGAAGAAAAGAAAGACTCAACAAATGAAAGGAAGACAGCAAGAAAAGAAAGCAGAAATTAAAAAAGAAGAAAATAAAAAAGGAAAGAAAGCCAGCGAAACAAAAAAGAAAGAAAGTAAAAAAGAAAGAATAAAAGAAGGGAACAGAGAAAGAAAGAAGAGAAAAAGAAAGAAAATACAAAAATGAAAGAACAAAAAGAAGAAAAGAAAGAATGAACAAATAAAAGAAAGACAGCAAGAAAAGAAAGCATAAATAAAAAAAAATTGAAAAAATGAAACAAATGAGGGAAACAAAAAAGAATGAAAGAAAGAAGAAAAGAAAGAAAGAAAGAAGCAAGGACAAAAAGAAAGAAAGACAAAAGAAAGGAAAGAAAGCAGGAAAGCAAGCAAAACAGTAAGAAAAGAAAGCAGTAATGAAAGAAAGAAGAAAAGAGAAAAGGAAGAAGAAAATTGGAATAAAGGGGGAAAAGAGAAATTAAGGAAATAGATAAAGAAAGAATGAACAAAAAAAGAGGAAAAGAGAAAGAAAGAAAGGAAAAAAAGAAAAAGGAAGGAAAGACAAAAGGAAAAGGAATGAAAGAAAAATGAAAGAAAGAAGGAAGTTAAGAAAACAAGACAGTAATAAAAGTAAGCAGGAATTAACAAAATTAAAATGAGAAAATGAAAGAAAGAAATGGAACAAAAGAAGAAAGAAAGAAAGAAAGAAAGAAAGAAAGAAAGAAAGAAAGAAAGAAAGAAAAAAAAAGAGGTTGCAGAAAAACTGAAAAAAAGAATAAAAGAAAGAAAAGAAAGAAAGGAAAAAAGAAAGAAAGCAAGAAAACAGGAATGAAAGAAAGACTAAGAGAAAAAAGAGAAAAAGAAAGACCAAACAAAAGAGGGTAAAAACCAAGACAGGCGGAAAGAATGAATGAAAGAACTAAGGAAAGAGAAATAGAAGGAAAGACAGAAAGTAAAACAAAAAAGAAAGAGAGGAGCAGAAAGAAGTGAGAACAAGGAAGGAAACAAAATAGGAGGAAGAAAAGATTACAAGAAAGAATTAGGGAAACATTGAAAAGAGAAGGAAATGCAAGAAAGAAAAAGGATAAGAGAAGGGCAGAAAGTGGAAAACAAAGATTGAAGGAAAGAAATAAGGAAAGAAAGAAAGAAGGAAGGTGGAAAAAAAGGAAAGAAGCCTTGGGCAGACATTAAAAAATGATGTAAAAAATGGCATTGTGATAGCTTGTGAATTTAACTGCACCATTTTTTGGGCCTCCCTGCGTCGGAACGCCTCCCTTGCATACATTATGCCTGATGAGGGCATATTGTGGTGCAAGAGGTCGCAAAGTGGCGCAATGCAAGCACTGTGTCACTTTGTAAATCTGGCACAGGGAAAAGGCCACCTTAGAGTAACAAAAATGACACTAGGGTGGTGCAAGGTGGTGCAAGGGACTTGTAAATATGTCCAGTAGCACCTAACATTGAATCCAGTCAGACTGCAGTGCATGCAACGAATGATATTCGAAGGAGATTATTTCAAACATGGGAGTCAGTCACCTTCTCACTGTATCTTTTCTGCCCAACCATATTAATAGGCCAAGATTGCAGTCCCCCACGGTGTGAGGTCAGGAAACAAATTATGCACAAAACACAGATGCTGAGGCTGGTGGTGAGTTCTATCAACATAGACTTAGAGAAACAGAGTGAGGGAGCAAAAGGAGGTAGAAGAGAGAATGATAAAGAGAGACACACACTGAGTGAAAGATAGGATCACATAAGGACAAAGGCATATTTATACACATATTATAGCTAAGGGGTAAAAGTATAATATGTTATTTTATGTGTATTTGTAAAGTGCACTGTCACCCACAAGGGTATCCTGGTGCTGAGCAGTTGTGTATGCCAGGAGGTCCTGCCTATGGTAGAGTGTTTAATTGAAAAGCCAGGTCCCCACCATCTTGTGGAATTCAAGAAAAACAGGAAGGCTCTGATGTGGAGTGGAAGGCCATTCAATGCTTTGAGAGTGATTTAGGTGAACACCTGTCCTCTTAATCTGTTTCTGAGTATGTGGGGGATGGGTGTGAGTAGGGGTCTTTAGAGTGGAGGTGTCTGGGTGGTTGAAGAAAGGAGGTTCATTTGTTCAGGTAGGTGAGGCTTAAGTTGTGTAATGCCTTGAATGTGTGTGTGAGGAGTTAGAAATGAGCATGCTTGTGTCTCATGAGACAGTGGAGCTTCGTGAGATGTGGTGTGATGTAACTTCTGTTTTGGAGGTTGAGGATGAGTCTGGTTGCCAAGTTCTGAATGGTTTGGTCTTCATATTGAGTTGCTTGGTGTATCCGGCATAGAGGGTGTTCCTGTAGTTTAACTTGCTGGTGACTTTGGCATAATTGACTAGTTTTCTTGTGTTGCTTAGGAACCATTTGAAGGACATAGTCTGCATCTTCAAGATTTAGAAGCAGGATGCAGTGATGGAGTTGACTTGTGTGGTCATGTGCAGTTTACTGTTGATGAATATTCAGTGGCTCCTGGTGTGGGTGCTGGGGCCAAGTTCGGCCAGTCACCAGTTGTAATTTCATGCTGAAGATCACCACTTCTGTCTTGTTAGTGTTGAGCTTGGACAATTGGCTTTCATCAAGTTAGCGACTTTTGTAATGCAGGCAGTGAACTTGTTTCATGTGGTGGGGAGACAGAGAGTATGAGTTGCATGACGTCTGCTTAGGAGAGGAGGTTCATGTTGTCTGCGTAGATAACGTTGGCCAGAGGCATCAGGTATGGTACAAAAATGCTATTGAGGGATTCTGGTGAAACCATAAGGCTAAAAGGCTATACAAGGCTAAAAGCTGAATAGCTTGTAAATGTCACCATCCAGAACTCCACGAATGAAAAAAGGACCATTTCACATGTAACCCCTCATGTATTTTTATAGGACGTGTATATCTAGGGTAGTTTGGAAAAATCTGATTTATGCAAGTGCCTTTATCAGAGAGCACTGATTGGAATTCAAATGTTAGGTTTACAGTTTGTGAAAAAGTGTTATGAAAACAATGGGCAATGAGAAGTGGCAGTTGATTTTTGCAATTCTGTTGCTGCAGCATCTACTACATAATTATAGATTTCTCATGTTCACCACATAATTTGGTACATAATTTCAAATGAAGTGCAGATTTCACAAAAAAAGTTTCTGTTTTAAAAGGCTGAGGTGTCAAGATGGCGGTAACATTTTCGTAGTGCTCTGGACCCCTTCGTCATCCGCCTCCTGTAGGGAACATCATCCGACCCCATCAACATTATCGACGCTCCCTCGAGGTTCCACTAACCCACCCGAAAACGAGCGGTGAACTTTCCGACCCTCCGGGCCTGAAAATAACAAAATTTCGTCCACGGCTGCCACCGACCAAGATGGCGACCGGGAGATAAGGCTGGGACTCAGACTGCCGGAGACGGAGAAGTGGCAACAGCTTGGGAACGCCTGCGATACCTGGGTGCGGATCCTTGGTGCGGAGGGGGCATGCTTCGCGGCTGGAGATGGCCCCGGAAGAGCCCTGGGCCTGCAGCCACGCTGTCCCCGACCCCCTCTCCCCCCCTGCTGCCCGGGGGCCGGGAAGAGGGGAGAAGATATCCTTCTGGCCCGGGGCCCTGACACGGGCCGGGCGGCGATCCAGCAGCGGGGAGATGCCTCGTCGCGGGGCGCCGGGAGCACTGCTGGATCGGGCAGATGCCCACTGACCTGCTGGGGCACGGAGAAGGTGAGCCGCCGCTGGGGACCGAAGTGCGGGGCTGAAGTGTGATGCACCTGGATGAGGCGCTTTAAAACGGCTGAGCGGTGCGCACAGTGGCGTGGGCATGCAGCAAAAGAGACTGGAACGGTGGGCCGGAACCTGCGGCCTCACTGCTCCCTTCCTTCCCTGGGGCCTATGGATCGGGGGCAGAGGTGAGAGGGGGACCCCTACGGCCAGGGGCCCAGATGCTGGGATGCACGGCAATGGCCTGGATCGGCCAGAATCCTGGACCTAGGAACAATTAAATGCCTCAATGCGGGGCGCGGAACACCCGAGACCCGAGGTGACTAACGCACACCCACTGACCTCCTAAGATAGGGAGAGAACAGGACTGCCACTGAAGACCAAACCACTGGGCGACGCTGGACAGAAACAGGCCATAGGCTGAGATGACCACCTGGAGATTGAGACACGGAATCATCGCCACAGGGCGGGAAGAATACACACCCTCTCGATCTCCCCTCTGCTTCTGTCACCGGAGTGAGGGCCTGGCTTTGGAGGAAGCTGCGCTGCTGATCACGGGGACTGGTCTTCTTTCCTTCTCCCTCCCACCAGTCTTTTCACCTCCCGGTCCCCCTCCACCCCCCCGAACCCCCTCGGCCGGACATGGGACTGGACCCGGGGCCGCCTTGGGAGACAAACTGGATCACTGCAGAGATGAAGATGACCCTGGAATGAGCCAACCAACAAATGAAAGATAAACTAGATACTGAAAGACTGCGACTTTCCGAATCTTTGAAGTTGTCTGATTGATCCGTGATGTGTGGAACGGCACAGAAGAGTTAAATTGGATCTCAAGAGATTCTCTCCTGGGCCTGAACTAAGGTGTGACAGCCCCGTCGGACTGCGCGGTCGATCGGCCGCTGAGACTCTTGTGGGGCCGAAACCTTAACCAGACTCCATGGGCAAAGACAAATCAGCCAAACAAACGATGGCACAAACTCGCATAGACCAATTTACCACAGGCGCAGCGGGCTCCCGGACAGAGGACCCTGCCCCAAGTGGAGGTGGCGAGCCGCATGACAGCGTCCGGTGACCTGGCAGCAATCCTTCAGGTGATCCAGGCTTCCCAAGTGGCTGTCGAATCCAAAATAGGAGAGGTTAGGGTGGATGTGGCCCTGGTCTGACAGGACCTTCGCAATGCCACGGCCCGAATTACAGAAACCGAATCCAGAATCCCGACGGTGGAAGATGAGGTGACCGCCCTTATAGCCCAAGTCTCAGCGCTGGCCACGCGCACATCGGAGCTGCATAGGAAGGCCGAGGACGCCAAAAACAGATCTAGACGCAACAACCTTCGCATGGTGGGTCTCCCTGAGGCCACTGCGGGATCATCCCTGGCCACATACCTTGAGGACTGGTTCAGGTCCTGGGTGCCAGCAGACCGCCTCACGCCATGGTTCGCAATCGAGCGGGCCCACAGGTCACTGCCTTCAAAGCCCCCGCCCAGCTCCCCGCCCAGGCCGGTAATAATCCACCTCTTCAATTTTAAAGACAGAGACATGGTGATGCAGAAAGCACGCTCCAGATGGGACCTTCTCTGCAATGGGGCGAAGGTCCTTCTTTTCCCGGACTACACATACGAAGTGCAGCAACAGCGCTGTTCATTAACTGAGGTGAAACAAAAACTGAGAAAAATTGACATTCAATACCGTCTCCTGTTTCCAGCGAGACTCCGAGTGATCTCCAGTAATAAGACCTACGTTTTTGAACAGCCGGCCGCGGCGTGGACCTGGCCGACGGAAGAGCTCTCTCTGGGCATGCACAAGCTGGGACTACGACCACCGCCCAAGACAATTCCAACTCACCAAAGGGGGCAACAGTCAGACCGACACCAACGTACGTGCTCTAGGCGGCGAAGGGGGAGACGTCGATCCCATTCTGAATCCCTTTTAGAGACCCGCTGGCCGGAGCCGCGAAACCCACAACCACCAGAGAACTCTGAAAACACTCCGAAAAGCCAGGGCCCACAAGATGCAACCCAATCCCAACTGGAGACATTGTAAGACACAGACTTGTCCTGCAGCCCGGTTCTGTGATACCACAGATGAGAAACTGTTCTGGGAAAGAAGCGAACCATCAAGAAGAATAGCGCTATGCCTAATTTGATTACCTACCAATTACTGTATATCTATCCATGATCCGAAAATATGGAGGGGTCCACCACCACTACCACAGCTCTACAGGTTAAAGATCCACCTTACCAGTTTTAGAAGTGAGGTGTTATATATATGGGCGACAGATGCTTCTGGGGGAAAGTATGGGGAGGGGAGGGAGTTGGGGGTAAAGGGAGTTCAGGCCTAGTTTCGGAGGCCAATGTTAGGGTCTTTATGCTAATGCAATGTTTATTCTTGTTAGTTAGTATAAAAAGCAGAGGACTCAGGGATACGGTCGACACAATGGGGACGTGTGATCCGCCAACAGGGAGTTCAAGAGGCAGGCTCCCCAGAACCTCACTACTCAATAGTGAAAAGCTGGGGCATCCACTGTGAAACTCTATTCAAAACCACCCATCCCCCATGAATCAAACACAAATTATCTCATGGAATGTTAATGGTCTCCTTGACAAGATCAAACGTACCACAGTGTTCACCTTTATACATAGAAATACTGACCAGAAGTACTCCTGCTGCAGGAGACACATCTCCTAGGTGATAATTGCCCCTTCTTGGCCCGCCGTGGATTTGATAGGGTATATCACGCGGGGTTTACACGTGGATCACGGGGGTAGCCATATTATTACACCGTTCCTTTCCCATGATACACATCCAGATATGGAGAGACAGACAGGGACGTTATGCAGCCATTACCGGCAAGGTCGAAGGGGTCACAATCAATATAATCAGTATCTATGCCCCTCCTCCTTGATCAGCGGAACTCTCTAGGCACTCACCAAACTACTTTCAGACCTACCCCCTGGGCGTACTATGCTGGGAGGCGATTTCAACGCAACCCCAGATCTGACCATAGATGTAGCCGGTCCGCTCTCCGCGTATAGACACACATTAGCAACGGAGATCAATGGGTGGCTCTCTGCGACAGGGCTCTGTGATGCCTGGTGGATATGGCACCCGAGATGGCGACAATTCACCCACACCTCGGCCGCCCATGGCTCCCAATCCAGAATAGATCTGGTGCTTCTCCCAAGCACAGACTACATAGCCCTTTTGCACATTGAAATATTAGCTAGAGGAGTCTCTGATCACGCCCCGGTCCGGCTCACCTTGGGCCCCGTACAATCCCAGTTCCGCCCTATGTGGCGGCTAAACACATGGTACCTCCAAGATAAACATTATATGGAACAACTGCAACTGGCGCAAAGAGAATACTTTCATTTAAACAAAGGATCAGTGACCTCAATGGGCGTTCTATGGGCGGCGGGTAAAGCGGTGTTACGAGGTACGGCTAAAAATCTGATACGAAACCAGGAACGCACCAAAATTAAGCAAATTGCACAGCTAGAGCTACGGGCGATGTGTCTGGAAAACGAAAGTGCAATAAACCCAAGTGAGGGGCTGATGCAACAAATTCTCCTAATTCGGGAAGAAATCGGAGATCAATCCTTATTGAAACACATATGGAGGGCCAGCACGGGAAAAATCTATGGATGGGGGGGACAAAACCGGGAAAATGCTATACTGGCTGGTCTCCCGCCAACATGCCTCCAGGATTGTCCCCGAAATTCATGACGGAGAAGAGAACCTCGTTACAGGACAATCCGAAATTGCGAATGCCTTTGCCATTTACTATCGTACTCTGTACCAGGCGTCTACACGAATAGACCTACGTCAGGCCCGCCGACTATTAGATGAGGTTCCCCTCTTGCAGTTACCCACGGCAGAAATACAGATCTTAGAAGAACCCATTAAGGGTGGAGAAATTGGGGTGGCGATCACGACACTGGGTACGGGCAAGACGCTGGGTCCCGATGGGTTCCCCTCATTATATTACAAAGCATATAGGGAAGACCTGACCCCACACCTGATGTGCCTTTTTGCAGAGATAGAAAAAAACAGATCCTTCCCCCAAAAGCTGGATATGGCCACAATTGTAGTGCTCCCCAAAACTCAACCCCCCTCGTCACACTGTCCAGGACAATAGGCCAATATCACTGATTAACTCCAAAATTAAAATCTTCGCCTCCATTCTCGCCACTCGTCTCAAAAGGGTCTTACCGCAACTAATCCACCCAGATCAATGTGGGTTTATGGCAACCCGCAGTACACAACACTGTATCCGTCGATTACATGTGGCTCTGGCGGAGAGACGCCGATTGCCCAGAAATCTCACCCTTTTTCTTATCGACTTCGAAAGAGCCTTCGATTCAGTTGATTGGGGATTTCTTCTCCTGGTGCTCCGATGCGCGGGTCTGGGACCGCAATTCCACCGCCTGATCCAAGTGTTATACACTAACCCTGTGGCCTGTGTGCAGGTCAACGGGACCTTGTCCTCCACGTTTGATGTCCGCAGAGGCACACGGCAGGGATGTCCCCTATCCCCTCTTTTATTCACCCTGGCCATTGTGCCTTTGGCTCTGATGATCAGGACAGACCCAACATATCAAGGATGGAAATGGGGCCCCTCCTGAGAAGACAGGATAGCGTTATATGCGGATGATGTCCTGTTATACTTGGAGGAACCTAATATAACTGGTCCAAGAAGTCTCTGCCTTTTACGGCAATATGAACAAATATCGGGACTCAAGATGAATTCCACCAAATCAATTCTGATCCCATTGGTGAGCTCACGTGACTGCTTTGACTGGCAAGTGCAGGCTTAGTTTGAAGTATCTAGGCATCTGGGTGTCCCTTCTGCCTGAAATGACATGGGCCAAAAACCTATCTCCTTTGCTAACACAAGTCAAAACAGATCTGCAGAGATGGCAAACCCTACCACTAAATGTGATGGGTCGAGTGGCCTTATATAAAATAATGTTCTTACCGAGGATCTTATACATATTTCAGAACTTCCCCCTCCCTATTCCTCACTCCTGGTTCAGAAGCCTCAAAAGCATCACAGGATAATTTCTCCGGCGGGGCGCCAGGCACCGAGTAGCGATGCAACACTGCCGAAAGGGAGTATACGACGGGGGCCTGGCCACCCAATTAATTGTGATCCATGATTGGTTCGCTGGGGGTTGGGAAGACCCATCCTACTGGACAGAACTGGAAATCCTGGGTTTCCCACGTATCCTCGACATGCTATACGGATCACTGCTACCCCTTGATATGGAAAAAATAACGAAGGTGGTCTTCTTGGCATGGCGCACCGCATTGCAGTATACCCACTGGAATGCCATTGTCACCCACCAGACTCCGTTATGGAGAGGGAAATGGTTAAGTGCCCCGGCTGCGCTGGAAGGATTTGCAGAATGGGACCTAATAGGCATTGCCCTGGTGGGAGATGTATGTAAAAGGGGAACTATGAAATCATTTCAAGACCTACAGGTAGATTTTCTGCTAAATCAGAAACAATTCTTCAGATACCTCCAACTAAGACACGCCCTGAGGGTCCACTTGCCCACCACGGGCCCCATATCGGAATTTAATCCACTCGAAGCCATATTGCTCATGGGAAACCTAGAGGGGAAAGGCATTTCTCAAATGTATAAAACTCTAATTAACAACGCCCCTGATAACTTAAGTCTAATTAGGACCAAGTGGGAGTCCGGGGTTGGAGCCCTGGAGGAGGTGGAATGGAGGGAGGCCCTGATGGCACCCAGGATACTGCCGGTGTCAGCTAGACTCCGCGTGGTACAATTCTACTATTTGTACAGAGTGTATGTGACACCGTCCAGACTGCACAGGATGGGAGCCCGCCCCTCTGCCAAATGCCCAAGATGCCCAAGCGATCCAGCAAATTTCTTCCATATGGCATGGACCTGTCAAATAATACAGAAATATTGGGATGGGGTGACCTGGGAACTGGGAAGGGCCCTGGGACAAGAAGTACAAAAATCTGCAAAATTAATCCTAATGGGAATAAAGGAAGAGATGGCGAGAAACACCCGCAAAGCGCGCCTTAACGGCCACGGCGTTATTGGTCGCCAAGAGAGATATTTCTGCTGCCTGGTGCTCCCCCGAGGGCCCATCACTCCGGAAGTGGAAAAGGGGGGTGGATTGGTGTGCAAACCAGGAGAAATTGGCATTTGAATCTAGGGGATGCCCACAAAAATTTCAGAAGATATGGGGACGATGGTTCGAATTATTGACATAGACCAGAAGGATCACATAACTAGTAATCTTGTAATGAGACCTGACTTGTTGCCAGAACTGTTGCCAACTTCACGGCCAGTAGTGCTGTTGACTGTTAACATTGAAGATGAGATGATGACGGAACTTCATAAGATACATGTGTCTTTTGCTTTGTACTTTTCTCTTTTTCCCTTTTTCCTTTTAAAAATAATAAAAACTGTTTATCAAAAAAAAGTCTGAAAGTAATATTACCAAAAGTATGCAGCGTAATTTGTCTTTTTTGCTACATAACTTAGATCAACTTGCTGCATAACTCTAGTGGCCCTGACAATGGTAGATTTCTGGAGAGTTATGTGGGGGCTCTCATCATGACTCTGCTCGATCTCTGTTTTTCACAGGACACTTTACAATTTTTCCCATATTTCATGGTTCCCTGTGTGAAGTATGAGTTTTTATACCACTGCATTTTGTGATAGATAGATAGATAGATAGATAGATAGATAGATAGATAGATAGATAGATAGATATTTCTCCTGAAATCTGTCAAAATTTGTCTTTCTATGTCTTTGCCTGTCTTTCTGACTTTTAGTCACCAGTATTTTTCTCACCCCCTATATCTTGTTCTTTCTGCACCTTTCTCTGTTTCTCCCTATCTTCACTTCTGCATTTGTCTTCCTTCTACTCTCTTGTTGTTTTTCTCACTTTGTCTTTCTATATGTTTGTATCTCTCTCCTGATGTATTTCCCCGCCTCATCATCTTTCAGCCCTTCCATGCTTTCTCTATCCACAATTTTTAATATTTCTGTCTTTATTTCTCTCCCTGTCTATACATTCTGAGTATTCTCTTGTTCTCCCTGTCTTTTTTCTTCATCACGCCCTACCTTTATCTGACTTTGTCTCTCCCTATCATATCTTTCTGTTTATTCTCTTATGTGCTCCCCTCTCTCTCTCTCTCTCTCTCTCTCTTTCTCTCTCTCCCTCTCCTTCTCTCTCTCTCTCTCTCACACACACACACACTCTCTTTCTCTGGCTCTTTCTCTTTCTCTCACTCTCTCACTCTCTCTTTCTTCCCATCTTTCCCTGTCTTTCTGAGTCTCCATGTCCATGGCCACTCTTAATGTCATGGGTGAGTATCTTTTGCAGTCTAATAGATAATTGGATCATATGGGAAGGAATGAGCCTAAGAAGGCCCTAGTAGATGTGATTTCTCTCTCCCTTGAAAGTCTACTAGTGCTACGATATGCAGAACAGAAATGCAATATTGTTTAGAGCACTGTAATAGCTTTGAAGTTTGGGCATCATTCTATCTTATTGAAGAAAGAAAGTAAGAATAAAAGGAGAGCACTAGTTACATGATTGTATTGTATCCTATAAATGCTTTATGGTTTAGGCAAAGTCATATCACAAGTCAAGATATTCAGGAAGGCAGGAATACATCTGCAGAACCCCTGATGCAAGTTTAGAGGTGTAATCTAAGGAGTCATCTGTATTGTGCTGTTCAGGTTTAATGTCATTACTGAGGATATACTTAATAGTAGTTAGTCTGTACCTGGACTTTTTAATAATTCATATTATATGATAGCAGAACACCCCCTAATGCGGCCAGTCTCATGTCTTTTTTCTTGTTTCTGTGAAGAACTATGTATTGAGACCCCTTAAGCTGCTGCAACATAGAAGTCATTGGTTTGAGCCACCATTAAATCTAACTCAGTCTCTCATCTGTCGAGGTTGAAAATTTGAGCATGGTTAAACTGGGTCATAGTAATACCAGATAGTTACCATATTTTGAATTTTAAACCGCAAAATAGGTGCTTACCTGCAAATAAGCAAATAGAACAAAACATCCGCAGACAGCCAGGCAAGAAGCAAAATGCCTACAAACACACATGATCAAAGACCAGGCACACATGCACCCGTGTACACAGACCTTTTGAATCCACATAAAAACCTGGCCTTCGCTCCTAGACACAAACAAACCAAGAGGCTTTTGGGCCCATATCTATGAAAGAGTGGGGCATTAGACCTGTAGCACCACTTTTTCTGTACCCCCATACCAACACACAACAACACCATGGTTGCACCGTATTTATAATATGGCTCAGCATGGTGGCCGTTAGCACAATAGCACCCAAATTGTTCACACTATTGTGGTGCTTTGCTACACTAGCATCAAAAATGTTGAAGCTAGTGTAGGAAATTGCAAGGAGGCCCATAGATTTCTATGGGCGCATCATTTTAAATCCTGCTCTGACAAGGTTTTAAAGATTACGCCAAAAATGGCGCACTGAAATTTGTTAAATTTCACAGCGCCATTTTTGCAAGCCTCCTAGCGCCAGAACATCCCCCTTGCATACATTATGCCTAGTGCAGACATGATGTGACGCAAGGGGTTACAAAGTAGTGCAATGCATGCATTGTGCCACTCTGTAAATATAGTGTGGGGAAAAGGCCACCTTAGCGCCACCTTAGTATTAAAGAAAATGACACTAAAGCAGTGTAGGAGGCTGGCCTGGTTTGTAATGGGTACCTTGGGTACTTTCACCTTCTACCAGGTCCAGTTATCCTTTATTAGTGAAATGTAGTAGTGTTCCAGCAGCTTAGGCTGATAGAGGTAGCTGTAGCAGAGCAGCTTAGGCTGAACTAGGAGACATGCAAAGCTCCTGCAATACCACTATGTTTACACAGTACTTATAAAAAAAAAAGACAATACTCAGTGTTACCAAAAATAAAGGTACTTTATTTTAGTGACAGAAGGCCAAAAATATCTTAGATGCAATACTCCTTCTGGCGGTAAGTATTATACACAATATATACACTAGACACCAAAATCAGGTAAGTAAATAGTCATAGGATAGTGCAAGCAATAGGAAATACCATAGAATGCAATAGGAAGAAATAGGTCTAGGGGCAACACAAACCATATACTAAGAAAGTGGAATGTGAATCACAAATTCCCCCCTAGACAAGTGTAGTGTGTAGAGAATCGCTGGGAGAGAAAGAAAACCACAAATGTGAGTAAAATACCCCCACCCCAGAGCCCAGGAAAGTAGGAGTAAAGTACTACAAGTTTCCTTAGAACGCACTACAAGTCATGATTAGAGTTATTGCAAGAACCAAGCAACACTTCAAGCAACAAATTGTGGATTCCTGGACCTGAAGACCTGTGAAGAGAGGAGACCAAGTCCAGAAGTCGCAGAAGATTCCCGGAAGGACAGGAGCCCCTCCCAACCTAGAAGATGGTGCGAAAGAGGATTCTCCGGTTGGAAGAAGCTTGCAGAAGAGCACCAAAGAAGATGGCTGCGGGTTCCTGCATGATGCAAAGGATGTCCCACGTGGAGATGTTGGATGCAGGAGAGTTGCTGTGCTGGATTCATCCAACAAGCCTTGTTTTAAGCAATGTCAAATATTTCATCAAAATGGGACTGACTGGACCTAGGAGGGACCTGGGTGCCTGAACTCGGACAGAGGAGACAGAGGGGACTCCCAACACTGGAGAGAACCCACAGATGACCAGGCAGAACCCACGGAGGTCCCAGGACACCAGGACAAGGAGGGTAAAAACTGTGCTTGCTGCAGCACTACAAAAGAAGGTCCTATGCCGCCGAACAACTCAGCTGGTTGAGCGTCGCAGGATAGAGTGCTGAGGACCTGGCCCAGGCTGTGCATGAAGGATTCTTGCAAATAGTGCACAGAGGACTCAAGAGGTGCAGATGACGCGGTGCACAGGGGTACTGTCACAAATTGGGAAGGCAAGCTCTTACCTCCTCCAAAACTAGGACAGCAGGACATTAGGACAGTCTGTGTCGAAGGGGTCCACCACCTGTGTTCCAAGGAGCACGCTCGTCGCCAGGAGAGGAGTCCAAGAGAACCAGTCATCGTCTTAGAACGTGTCTGCTGGTGCACTCCACAGGAGATTTCTTCGGTCCTTCTGGGGCAGGGTGAAGACAGGGAGTCCCCAGAGCGTGCACACAGTGGAAATTGTTGAAGTTCCTGGCTGGAGCTGAAGTTGCAAAGTCAAAGTAACCCGTCTGAATACTTTGTTGCAGTTACAGGGGTTCCTGGAGCAGTCTGCGGTTGAACCGAGGTCAGAGGATGAAGCAGTAGTTGCAGAGGATTCCTGATGGAAACTTGCAAGCAGAATCTGAGGAGAATCCCACAGGAGAGACCCTAAGTTGCCCTGAGAGGGGGATTGGCTACTTTACCAGGTATGCAACTATTAGGAGGGGTCTCTGACGTCACGTGCTGGCACTGGCCACTCAGAGGACTCCAGAGTGTCCCCACACCTTGGAAAACAAGATGGCTGAAGTCTGGGACATACTGGAGGAGCTCTGGGCACCAACCCTGTGGTGGTGATAGATAGGGGAGTGGTCACTCCCCTTTCCTTTGTCCAGTTTCGCACCAGAGCAGGGACTTGGGGTCCCTGAATTGGTGTAGACTGGCTTATGCAAGGAGGGCACCATCTGTGCCCTTCAAAGCATTTCCAGAGGCTCTGGGAGGCTACCGCTCCCAAGCCTGTAACACCTATTTCCAAAGGGAGAGGGTGTAACACCCTACTCCCAAAGGAAATGCTTTGTTCTGCCTTCCTAGGACTGAGCTGCTCAGACTCCCGGAGGTCAGAACCCTGTCTGTGAGGTGGCAGCAGCTGTAGCTGTAGTGCAAGCCTGAGAGAGCTGGTTTGGCAGTACTGGGGATCCATGGTGGAGCCCCCAGGATGCTTGGAATCGGCTCCCCAATACCATATTGGGAATGGGGGGACAATTCCATGATCTTAGAAACCTTACAAGGCCATATTCTGAGTTACCATTGTGAAGATACATATAGGTATTGACCTATATGTAGTGCACACATGTAATGGTGTCCCCGCACTCACAAAGTCCAGGGATTTGGCACTGGACAGTGTGGGTGCACCTTTGCTAGTGCAAGGGTGGTCTCACACTTAGTAACTTTGCACCTAGCCTTCAGTAAATGAAGGTTAGACATAAAGGTGACTTATAAGTTACTTAAGTGCAGTGAAAATGGCTGTGTTTGTCTGAGCTCCTTATGGGTGGCAAATTAAATGCTGAAGCCCATAAGGATCTCCTGGAACCCTAATGCCCTGGGTACCTAGTTACCATATACTAGGGACTTATAAGGGGGGTCTAGTGTGCCAATTGGAATTGGTGAATGAAGTCACTAGCCTATAGTGACAAATTTGGAAGCAGAGAGAGCATAAGCATTGAAGTTCTGGTTAGCAGAGCCTCAGTGACACAGTTAAGCACTACTGACAACACACACATTAGGCCACAAAGTATGAGCACTGGGATCCTGGCCAGCAGGATCCCAGTGAGACAGGCAAAAACATACTGACATACAAGTAAAAATGGGAGTAACATGCCAAGAAAGATGGTACTTTCCTACAGGCAGCACTGAGGGCCAGATGTACCAAAGGATTTCACCCATTCTGTGTCTATGGGAAAAAGCTTTCGTACATATGGCCCTAAGGGGGCTCTTAAATATGCCCTATGATTTGTTATATTTGTTGCCTATACAGAGCTGCAGGAAGTCTGTAAAAGTGGTAGGTGGTAGGTCTGGCATGAGAGTGGATAAAGGGAATATGAGAAAGAAGGAGTTAGGAATATGTCTTATAAATGGCACGATTTTACTCAAAATGGAGCAGTAGTTGGAAGGTGTCTGCTTGTCAGAGAAAGCAGGAGAGCAAAATAGTTTACAGTATTAGAACCAACAAATTCAAAGCGCCATGGCCGCCATGAGCATGAGCGCAAAGGAGAGACACAAAAGGAAAAGAAGTTCACGTGCAGTCAAACGTATTGGCAAACGTGCAATTATCCATGTAACAGGGTCGATGGCCAAGGCAGTAACAAAACTGCCCGAAGGAGGGACAAACATAAAGCATTTACCAATGATAACAATGGATTTTTGAAAGGCAAGCCAAAAAACGAGTGATGATAATGGGCTTGGTTAAAAGCCCACAGATAGATTACAACACGTCAGAGTGCTTGCGCTCTCAACCTAAAAATGAGAGCAAAGAAGGTAGCAGAAACTCACACGATGAAGGACAGGGGCCCTAACTGATGCTTACAAATGACTAACTGTTAGATCAATGCCAGGGGGAGCTGTGTACAGTGACCACTAGCTAGAACCCACAGGCTGACACAAACGCAACAAACACAATTCACTCCCATTGTTCCATACAACACATATACAATCAGACAACAACAGGCACAAATTGGTATTCATTTTTATTTTTGTTTTTTAGGAGAATCCCCAAATCTCCTTTAAATTTGTATTTTGGTTATGTGCACTGTTGGCTGTTGTAAATGAACCAATGACCTTTGTGATGGATAATCTGCCACAAGCTTAGCAAAAATCTTATGGCGGAGACCCAAAGTTGCCTTAAAACTTTTTGGCCAGGGTTACCGACCTTACATGCTATATGTGCACCACTGCACACTGCTCCGAGACAGTAGAGCCCACCGTGATACGCCCTCGGTGTCCAATCTGCATCGATTCGGTTTGAATGGTACCCCAATACAGTCAGCTCATGTTTCCAACACAAATAAAACTTTAATACAAGTCATCATGTACATACTACATTTATTGTACGTCACATCCTATGATGCAGGTACGTCGTAGGATGCACTAATACCCTTACACTGAAAGCACTTATCCTGCGAAGTATTCTACAGGGGAATTAGAAAGTTCAGCAAGGTTTTAGGCACCCTCGTCTTCTGAACGGAAATGAAAGTTTCTTTTGTTTCCGGGGACGAACATGAACACTGAGCCTCTAATGCTTGCTTGCCTGGGCTCTTTAAATCTCACCTATCGGCATAACAAAGCTTTATGTGGAAGTTCTTCCATATGCCATATTGGTCGCCTCGAGAAACGAAGTAGTTTGTCTAGATGGCTATCAATTAATACTCTATATAACTAATGATTATTGAGGAGAAAATCATTGTGCTTTCTAACTAATTTTACGACTTTGCTAATGATTCTGCGTGACTAATGCTAATGCTCTAACGAAGTTTCTGCGTGTCTAATAGTGCTGTTTGACAAGCGAATGAATACCACTCCTGCAATTTACTTGCTGTCCTTCTCTGAGAGCCATTACTCTTGAAAATGTTTTACACCTTTGTAATATTTACTGTATACTAATCCGTTCAGTGATAAATGCTTGCCAGGGGCCTTGAATCATTCTGTGCATGCAAATGGTTTGCACATAAAATCATTTTCTAAGCGTCATGCTATAAGTGGATGGTGGCAGATTATATATATACTGTACACGCCTCATCGTAAAACATACAAGAGAATTTTTTTTCCAAAGTTTAAGGTTATTTTTTTCCATTATATATATATATATATATATATATATATATATATATATATATATATATATTTCAGAAATGCTTGATTATGGAATGCTATCTAAAAGGTAGCTTCTCAATTCAGAGTGCCTGCTGGATGTATTAAGTATTTGCCATCCATTTACGCCCATGGTAGCACAATATTTTGAACTCGATATTGTGATAGTATACTGTACTGTGCAATGAAGTTGCAATAGAAGTAGTTGCTCTACTGCGGATGTTAGGGAAACAGCCTTTACAACGCAGGCATTACCACACATTGCCTTTATCACACATTTCTCATGCAAATCTTTACCACAGTTAGAAATTAGATCTTTGGTTGGCAGACAGGTTTCCCCCTGTCCAAGTAAGGCCTCTCACTCTAGTCAGAGTAAAGGAAAATCATACTCAGTTAACCCCCACTCACCCCTTTGGTAGCTTGGCAGGAGCAGGCAGGCTTAACTGAGAGACAATGTGTTAAGTATTGATAAAACACAACACAGGTTTACAAAAATAGTAAATATTTTATCTAAATAAACAAGACCAAATACTATAAAAAGCTACAATAGACCATTAGAAATATGATCTTAGCACCTAAAACCACAAAATATAGTGCCTGGAGAAACAAATGCTTTAATTTTGGTGTTAAGCATCATCGTGACGGAGTCGTTTCCTATAGTGCGACGCCACTGGCGCCATTTATGGAGTCGTACGGACTGCCAGGTACAGTACCTTAGTAAAACAAGTAGAAAACAGGCTCTTTACACGGAGTTGGGGAGCGAGGCATCGCTGGACCCGATGCGACATTGGTTCCAGTGCTATGGGGCAGAGGAACAGAGGCGTCATATAGTGGTGTCAGGTCCTTACTGCAGATCGGTGGAGGTGAGGCGGCGTTGGTTGCAAGGTGTCGGTCCCTTGGTACCTCCGGCAGAGACAAAGGTGGTCATTTCGAACTTGGCAATGCTGGCGGTGGCGCGTAAACCCACCAGTGGGCATGGTGGACCACACCGCCACATTATGAACACCATGCGGCCCTCACTCACCGCCAGGCTGCCTCCGTCAGGCAGCCTGGCGGCGGTCAGAATCATTATCCGACAGGGCAGCGGGGAAGCGGGGCAGTACGCCTCTCAGATAATGATTCCTCAGCCTCCAGCCTTTCCCTGGTGGGTTTCCCCCGCCAGGGAAAGGCTGGCGGAATGGGTGCACCGGGGTACCCCTGGAGGCCCCTGCACTGCCCATGCACTTGGCATGGGCAGTGCAGGGACCCCTGTGCAGTGCTCCATCGCGCAGGTCACTGCCCGAACTCTGCGCGATGGGTGCAGCTGCACCCACCAAACAGAGGCATTGGTGGCGGCTCCATGGAGCCGCTGTCAATGTCCCGGCCAGGCATTCCTGTGGGCCAGCGGGCGGAAACAATGTTTCCGCCCGCCTGCCCACAGGAATGTACGTTATACAGCCGGCGGGGATCCGGGGGCGCTGGCGGTCAGTGGTTTGACCAACAGCATGAACACAGCGGTTTCGATCGCCATGTTCATAATGAGGGCCAAAGTCTGCCGAAGTCACGATGCTGTGGGCGACCTCAGAGAGTCACTCTCATGTCACAGGGTCAAAGGTGCCGCAACGGAGTCGGGTGTCATGAACATCGTGCTATGACACTTCAACCTCAGAAAAGTCGTGCAAGATCAGTGGCTGCAGCAATGCGAGGCCTTGGGAGTCATTAGGGTCATTGCCCTTTTGCAAGGTCCACAGCTTCAGACACAAGCGGCATCGCAGGTTCCTTGCAGCGGCATCGTCTGGTGTTCTGGTGTTGTTTCACAGGATTTCACCAGAAATTCACTTCCAGGAGCCCAGGAACTAGAATGGCACCCTCTGGCAAGATAGAGTCCACAGCATGTCGATTCAAAGCTGGATGGTGAAGACTGTGCTGTCCCTGAGGCTTAAAAACAGGAGGCAAGCTCTTCTCAAAGACTCTGAAAATATCTCTCAAGCAGGAATGCACACCAGAGTCCAGTCTCTGTCCCTTCTCACAGACAGAAGCAACAACTGCAGGATAGCACAACAAAGCACAGTCACTGGCAGGGGCAGCACTTCTCCTCAGATCTTCAGCTCTTCTCCTTGGCAGAGGTTCCTCTTGATTCCAGAAGTGATCTAAAGTCTGGGGTTTTGGGTCCACTACTTATACCCCTTTCTGCCTTTGAAGTTGGCAAACTTCAAAGGAAAGTCTCTGTTGTTCACAAGATCCTGCCTTGCCCAGGCCAGGCCCCCAGACACATGCTAGGGGGCTGGAGGCTGCATTGTGTGAGGGCAGGCACAGCCCTTTCAGGTGGGAGTGACCACTTCTCCCTCCACTCTAGCACAAATGGTTCATCAGGATATGCAGACTAGGGCCCAGCACCCTTTGTATCACTGTCTAGAGGAGATGCACAAAAAGCCCAACTGTCAAACTGACCCAGACAGGGAATCCACATACAGGCAGAGTCACAGAATGGTTTAATCAAGAAAATGCCTACTTTCTAAAAGTGGTATTTTCAAACTAATAACCTAAAAAACTACTTCACTAAAAGATGTATTTTTAAATTGTGAGTTCAGAGATCACAAACTCCATATTTCTATATGATCTCAAAGGGAATATGCACTTTAATAGTATTTAAAGGCAGCCCCCATGTTCACCTATGAGCGAGATAGGTGAAAAATGAATTTGGTATAATTTCACTGTTAGGACATGTAAAACACATCAGTACATGTCCCATCTTTAATATACACTGCATCCTGCCCATGCAGCTACCTAGGGCCAACCTTAGGGGGGCCTTACCTGGATAAAAAGGGAAGGTTTAGGCATTACAAGTGGTTACACTTGCCGAGTCGAACTGGCAGTTTTAAAAATGCACCCACAGACACTGCAGTGGCAGGTCTGAGCCAAGTCTACAGGGCTACCCATGCAGGTGGCACATTAAGTGCTGCAGGCCCACTTGTAGCATTTGATTGACAGGCCCTGGGCACCTCTAGTGCACTTTATTAGGGACTTATTAGTAAATCAAATATGCCAATCATGGAAAAGCCATTACATAGAATTTCACATAGGGAGCACTTGCACTTTAGCACTGGTCAGCAGTGGTAAAGTGCCCAGAGTTACAAAATCAGAGTCAAGCACACAGAAACAACCTGGGGGATAGAGGCAAAAAGTTAGGGGAGACCACACCAAGGATGTCAGGTCTAACAACCATGCATATGCCTTTACCACGCATGGTAAGTATAAAGGTAAGCATATGTTTGTGTGTGTAGTGTGCATGTATATGTAAATTCACTGAAAAAAACAAAGGTTAGAGGGGCATTAGAGTTAGGAATTAGCATGTAAAAACCTTAGAAATTCACTGAAAAACAAATGTTACAGGGGTGTTATAGTTAGGTTCAGAATGTAACCATATAAAACCATAAAAATTGCAGCTGTTATAGTTAGAGTTATTTCAAGAAACTATAACTCGTGCCCTAAGATAACTGTAACTCACGACCCCTCCATTGCCAGTTTTGTCATCAATACTTTTATTGCACATGTTGTAGTTATAGTATGAATGATGCCATAGAAGATGTCATATATGATGTAATTTGTGGGGGGAAATAGCTGTGTCTGGTGAGGGGGCACATAGCTGTGCTTGGAGACAGTGCAAGCTATATATAGCAACCTTAGGGCACATGTTATAGTTACTTGAAATAACTATAACTACAATAGCTGAATTTTTATGGTTTTGTTATGGTTCAGGCCAGGCCCTGCGGCCAACCTCTCTCATGCATCCAGCCCCCCGCGTAACCCCATGCAGGTTTGGTGAGTGGGTGTATTTTTTTTTGTTCTGCTCCAGATCTGCTGTTTTGCATGGGGGGAACGTTTCTGAGTGTCACGGAGGATCTGTGAATCAGCCACAAAAAAATAGTAAATCTTTGCCCATGAGATCTTCCTCAGGGACCACTCAATCTGTACTATAGGTTCAGGATACCTCTATCCTGATCCGTTATATCACTTTTCACGTACATTTTTTCCCCCTTGCACCGAGCTGATAAACAAAATTATGGCTCCAACTTTTCTCTCAGGTTGCGGCCAGTCATTCAGAGTCTTGCTTGGGTGCCAGGATCCATGGATCGGCCGCAACAGATCCATGAAGGATCCACTTCCCTAGGTATCTATATTTCTTTTTCCTTTAAATCTCCGAATCTACTAAATGGATTTACACCTCTGGACAAAGATCTAGCTTTCCGCCAAATTTGGAAATTTGGTGTAGTTCCGTTCAGCGGTTCGGGATGTATTTGTATTTGAAATCCCTTTGGGAATTTACAAGAGAAAAACTTGTTTTGGGTCCCCTCTTTTTGTAGGCCCCACTTGACGGATCACCCCAACACTTTAAAGAGAGCAGCTGAACTAATTAGTGTCCGAGTTTTGAAAGGTTTTTGAGGATTGAAATGTCGCAAATGTTATTGGCAAAACAAACGCTTCATCTATGGGAATTAGATCCTACCTGTAACTTAACTATCTAATATATGTGTGGATAGATTAATAGATAGATAGATAGATAGATAGATAGATAGATAGATAGATAGATAGATAGATAGATAGATAGATACATAGATTTATCTACTAGTGCTATTGGACCTAGTTTCCTTGAAATACCTTTTTTTGTTTTGCTAATAACTTTGGCGTCATTTGACGAATCTTCATAAAACTTCAAAACTAGTTTGCCAGTCACTTCAGCTGCTGTCTGAAAATATATGGGGTGATCCATCAAGCAAGGACTAAGAAAAAGGGGGTGATCCCTAAACACGTTTTCCCCATGCATTTCCCATAGGGATTTTAGATATGACTCCAGCCTGAGCCGCTGAATGGGATTACACCAAATTTGGCAGACAGCTAGATCTTGGTCCAGAAAGAGTGCTTTTTGTAATTTTGTGTAAGGATTTATGTGTATCTAGAGACTGGATCCACCAAGGTGGATCTGCTGATCTACACGCCAACACCAATGCTGTGAACATGAGGGGAAAGTTGCAGCTGCCATTTTTTGCTTCAGGACTCAGTTCCCGGGGGAGAAATAAAATTTGAGTAACAGAAGTGGTCAGGGTAAAGGTACCCTGACCCCATGGGATGGATGGAGAGATTTGTGAGGAACCTGTCATGGCCCAAAAATGTTTTTTAGCAAGCGAACCCCTGTGTGCTCCATGTCTAATCCTCAGATCCAGACACCAATTCAAAATATACATACACCCACTCACAGACCCACAGACCTACTCACACACTTACTCACACACCAACTTGCACACCCACACAATCACTCACACAGCCACGTAGATACCTATACAGCCACTTACACACCCACTCACACACCCACACATCCACTCACACACACTTACACAGCCATACAACCACTCACACACCCACTCACAGACCCACAAAACCACTCACACACCCACTCACAGACCACACACTCATTCACACACCCACTCACATAACCACTTAAATACCCACATGACCACTCACCCACCCACTCTCACACCCATAAAGCCACATACAAACCCACCCATAGACCCATGAAACAACTCACACACCCACTCACTGATCGACGCAGTCACTCACACAGCTGCACACACACACACAGCTGCACACACACACACACATGCACACACTTACACACTGCCACTCACACACCCATATAGCCACTCACACACCCAATCAGTCACTCAAACAGCCCCTCAGATACCCACACACAGGCAGTGATACACTTATTGAAATTGCAATAGCATACATTTGTATTAAATGTGTTTTTTTTTTAGTATTGAATGTGAGTTTTTGCTTGGGAATGGATCCGCAAATCAACTGTGATCATGTGAACTGTGAACTTCTGATCATCCAGCAATTGATCAGAAGAACTTTTATTTGTCCAAGAGTTTGTGACCAATCCATGGGTCCATAAAATAAATTAAAAAAAGAAAGACCTGGTGCATTGCATTCATAGAACGATTAAAGAAGTTACCTTACCTTAATTGCTAGTTTTAACATATGTAATGAGAATGAGTGTTTGAATAACATGTGTTTATATGCTTGTGAAAATGTATATTAATACATTGAACTTATGGGTCAAATTGTATTACAATTTATATTAAAAAACTGAAATTCACTATAAAAAATGTTATAGGGACAGTGTAGATCGGAAATAGCATTACATAAACACAGAAATTGAATAAAAAAAAAAACAAAGGTTACAGGGTTATTATACGTAGGAAATAAAACTAAAAAAAACTTAGAAATTCACTGAAAAAACAAAGAGGTTACAGGGACGTTATAGTTAGGTTCATATTTTGTGCACACAAAACCATGGAATTTCAGCAGTAATAGTTACTTGAGGTAATTATAACTTACCCCCCTCCCCACAATGCTCTGCTTATGGCATTACATATTACATCACTGATGGCATGGTTCGTGACATCACTGATGACATGACTGATGGCTTATGATGACTAATACTGGGTGCTCTCTTGTGTCTGGACAAAGCTAAATCAATCTGAAGAGGTATAATGATAGCGAAACACATTCCAGGGGTTGGTTCTGCTCATTCCAGGTTCACTTGAATGCTATTTTACCAGTCAAAAGCAGTAATACTGTGCCTGAAGTAGTGAAAGGTTTGTGACATTTTACAGCTGGGCGTGGATGACACTGTGCTAACCCAATGCTTAAAGATGTTGCTTTATAAATGGCAAAAGACTTTGGCCCTCATCATGACATTGGCGGTAAATGCCACCTACCACCATTCTGATGGCCGCCAATATACCTCAGCAGTGGCAAATATCCATTCCCCATATTATGACACTCACACACCAATCCAACAGAATACAGCCAAATCAAATCAAATCATTAACATTTATAAAGCGCGCTACTCACCCGTGCGGGTCTCAAGGCGCTAGGGGAAAAAGGGGGGGGTTATCGCTGTTCGAACAGCCAGGTCTTTAGGAGTCTCCGGAAAGCGGAGTGGTCCTGGGTGGTCCTGAGGCTGGTGGGGAGGGAGTTCCAGGTCTTGGCCGCCAGGAAGGAGAAAGATCTCCCACCCGCCGTGGAGCGGCGGATGCAGGGAACAGCAGCGAGTGCGAGGCCAGAGGAGCGGAGGAGGCGGGTGGGGACGTAGAAGCTGAGGCGTCTGTTGAGGTATTCCGGTCCCTTGTCGTAGAGGGCTTTGTGTGCGTGGGTGAGAAGTCGGAAGGTGATCCTTTTGCTGACAGGGAGCCAATGCAGGTGTCTCAGGTGTGCGGAGATGTGGCTGCTGCGGGGTATGTCGAGGATGAGGCGGGCCGAGGCATTTTGAATGCGTTGCAGGCGATTTTGGAGTTTGGCTGTGGTCCCGGCGTAGAGGGTGTTGCCGTAGTCCAGGCGGCTTGTGACGAGGGCGTGGGTCACGGTTTTTCTGGTGTGGGCGGGGATCCAGCGGAAGATCTTGCGGAGCATGCGGAGAGTGAGGAAGCTGGCGGAGGACACGGCGTTGACTTGCTTGGTCATGGTGAGAAGAGGGTCCAAGATGAAGCCGAGGTTGGGGGCATGGTCTGTGGGGGTCGGTGCGGTGCAGAGGGCCGTGGGCCACCAGGAGTTGTCCCAGGCAGACGGGGTGTTGCCGAGGATGAGGACTTCCGTTTTTTCAGAGTTCAGCTTTAGGCGGCTGAGCCTCATCCAATCTGCGACGTCCTTCATACCCTCTTGTAGGTTGGTCTTGGCGCTGGCGGGGTCCTTGGTGAGGGAGAGTATAAGTTGGGTGTCGTCGGCGTAGGAGGTGATGATGATGTCGTGCTTGCGTACGATGTTGGCGAGGGGGCTCATGTAGACATTGAAGAGTGTCGGGCTGAGTGATGAGCCTTGGGGTACGCCGCAGATGATCTCGTGGGTTCTGAGCGAAACGGAGGGAGGTAAACTCTTTGGGAACGGTTTGAGAGGAAGGAGGCGATCCAGTCCAGGGCTTGGCCTTGGATCCCGGTGGAGCGGAGGCGGGTGATTAGGGTGCGGTGACAGACAGTGTCAAAGGCAGCCGAGAGGTTGAGCAGAATGAGGGCAACTGTTTCACCGTTGTCCATCAGGGTTCTGATGTCGTCAGTGACTGAGATGAGGGCGGTTTCAGTGCTGTGGTTGGTTCGGAATCCGGTTTGTGAGGGGTCGAGCAGGTTGTTGTCTTCCAGGAAGGTGGTCAGCTGTTTGTTGACGGTCTTCTCTATTACTTTGGCTGGGAAAGGCAGAAGAGAGATGGGGCGGAAGTTTTTTAGGTCGCTCGGGTCAGCCGTAGGTTTCTTTAGTAGGGCGTTGACTTCGGCGTGTTTCCAGCATTCGGGGAAGGTAGCAGAAGAAAAAGAAGAGTTGATGACGGTCTGGAGGTGCGGGGCGATGATGTCGTCGGCTTTGTTAAAGATGAAGTGCGGGCAGGGGTCCGAAGGGGCGCCGGAGTGGATAGAGTTCATGATGGATTTGGTTTCTTCCGTGTTGATGTGGGACCAGTTGTTGAGGGTGATGGCCGTGGATGCCGGTTCGGTGGTGTATGGATGGGTCTGGTGTCCGAAGCTGTCGTGGAGGTCGCTAATCTTGCAATGGAAGAAAGTGGCGAGGGATTCGCACAGATCCTGTGAGTGCGTGACGGCGTTGGCGTTGGCGCTTGGGTTGGAGAACTCCTTGACGATGCTGAAGAGTTCTCTGCTGTTGTGTCTGTTTTTGTCCAGTCTGTCGGTGAAAAAGTTCCTTTTGGCAGCGCGGATCAGGTGGTGGTGTTCGCAGGTAGCGTTCTTGAGGGCGGTCATGTTGTCAGCGGTGCGGTCCTTGCGCCAGGCTTTCTCAAGGGCGCGACAAGTTTTCTTTGATTCTTTGAGGGTGTCAGAGAACCAGAGAGGTTTTTTGGTGTTGGTCTGTCGATGCGTGCGTTTGAGGGGAGCAAGGATGTCTGCGCAGTTGGAGATCCAGTTTGTGAGGTTGAGGGCTGCGTCGTTGGGGTCGGTGGTGAGGGTGGGTTGGTTGGCGGCGAGTGCGGAGAAGAGTTGCTCTTCGGGGATCTTGTTCCACTGTGGACGAGGGATGGGTTGGGTGCGGAGGTGGCGGGTCTCGCGTCGGAATGTGAAGTGGATGCAGCTGTGGTCGGTCCAGTGTAGGGTGGAGGCATGGCTGAAGAAGACGTGTTTGCTGGCAGGGAAGATGGGGTCAAGCGTGTGTCCGGCGATGTGGGTGGCGGTGTTCACCAGTTGTTTGAGGCCGAGGTTGGCGAGGTTGTCGAGCAGGGTGGTGGTGGTGGTGTTGGGGTCGTTGTTTTGTTCCAGATGGAAGTTGAGGTCACCTAGGAGGATGTAGTCCGGCGAGGCGAGGGCGTGCGGGGAGATGAACTCGGCGATGGCGTCGCTGAAAGGGGCGCGTGGCCCGGGAGGACGGTAGACGAGGGATCCTCTGAGGGTGGTCCTCGGATCGGTGCGAATCTGAAAATGCAGGTGTTCAGCGGCGAGAGGGGTGTCTTCGTGGAGGTGGTGACACTGATGGAGTCTTTGAAGACGATGGCGATACCTCCTCCTACCTGGTTGGTGCAGTCTTTTCTGGAGATCTTGTAGCCTTCGGGGATGGCAGTGGCGATGTCAGGGGCCGAGGAGGCGTTCATCCAGGTCTCCGTGATGAAGGCGACGTCCGGTGCTATGGAGTCCAGGAGGTCCCAGAGTTCAATGGCGTGTTTGTGGACGGAGCGAGCGTTGACTAGGATGCACTTGAGGTGGTTGATGGCGCGTGGGCTTGTGGTCGTGGTTGTTGCGTGGTGGAAGGTGCGTTTGCAGGAGTTGCAGGCGAAGGGTCCATGGGTGCGTTTGGGGTGAGCTTGGAAGCAGGTGTTGGAGCGTCCTGGGTTGAGGGCGTGGAGGGTGGTGGGGTCGTAGCGGGTCAGCGGGCTTGGGGGAGCTGGGGACCAGGGGTCGTGGCGCTGGGCGCAGGCCAGGCGCGGACGGGCTTGCCTCTGGCGCGCCTCTGGCGCGCCAGTGGCGCGCCCGCTGCGCAATCGCGCAGCGGCCGCCATATGAGGTAGGAGGGGGGGGAGGGGTCAGGTGGGGGTGAATGGGAGCTGGGGGGCGTGCAGGAGGTCGCGGCGGGAAAGCGCGAGGGAGGGGGGGACAGGTAGAGTGAGAAGAGCTGGGGGAGGGGGATTTAAGGGGGGAGGGGGGTGAGTGTTAGGAGGTTTAGGAGATAAGGGAGAAAGATAGGAGTAGGGTTGAGAAGATAGGGGAGGGGGGGTTGTAGAGGTGGGTGAGGGTGAGAGGTAGAGTGAGGGGATAGGAAGATAGGTAATAGAGGGGGTGAGGGAGGGGGGAGAGATAGAGAAATAGATAGAGAAAATAGATAGGGAAATCGATAGATAGGGAAATAGATAGAGAGATAGGAAGATAGGAGGAGGTGGACAGTGAGGGAGTTAGATAGTGGGATAGAGAGATAGAGAGATAGGTAGATAGGAGGAGTGAGGGAGGTAGATAGGGAACGGGTTAGATAGGAGAGATAGAGAGGGGGATGCGAGTGGGGGAGGGGGATGAGGCAGGAGCAGGAGGGCAGGCGCGGGGAGAAGAGGACGGAGGAGGCAGAAGAGCCGAAGACAAGAAGAACAGAAGACAAGAAGAACAGAAGAACAGAAGAACAGAAGAACAGAAGACCGGAAGGAGAGAAGAAAGGAAGATCAGAAGACCGGAAGGAGAGAAGAAAGGAAGACCGGAAGAACACAGAAGAACACAGAAGAACACAGAAGAACACAGAAGAAGATACAGAAAAACGAAGAACAGAGGGCAGAAGACCACAGAAGAAGATGAGGAAGAAGAGAAGAAGAGTGAAGACGGGAGAAAGAAGAGTACAGAAGAAGATTACAGACGAGGAGCGAGGAGGAAGAACAGAAGAACAGAGAAGAAGAAAAGAAGCAGGAGCAGGAGAGAGGGTGAGTAGCGCGGGGCAGAGCGAGGGGCTGAGAGGGGTGGGGTACTTACTGTGAGGTGGGTCTCAGGAACTCAGGAACTCAGGAACCTGGAGGAGCTGCAGCGGCAGGGGGAGCGACCTACCCTTGGGTCAAGGGTCGCTACCACTGTCGCGCAGCGGCCGCCATATGAGGTAGGAGGGGGGGAGGGGTCAGGTGGGGGCGAATGGGGCTGGGGGGCGGGGGCGTGCAGGAGGTCGCGGCGGGAAAGCGCGAGGGAGGGGGGACAGGTAGAGTGAGAAGAGCTGGGGGAGGGGGCTTTAAGGGTGGAGGGGGGTGAGTGTTAGGAGGTTTAGAAGATAAGGGAGAAAGATAGGAGTAGGGTTGAGAAGATAGGGGAGGGGGGTTGTAGAGGTGGGTGAGGGTGAGAGGTAGAGTGAGAGGATAGGAAGATAGGTAATAGAGGGGGTGAGGGAGGGGGGAGAGATAGAGAAATAGATAGAGAAAATAGATAGGAAAATCGATAGATAGGGAAATAGATAGAGAGATAGGAAGATAGGAGGAGGTGGAGAGTGAGGGAGTTAGATAGTGGGATAGAGAGATAGGTAAATAGGAGGAGTGAGGGAGGTAGATAGTGAACGGGTTAGATAGGAGAGATAGAGAGGGGGATGCGAGTGGGGGAGGGGGATGAGGCAGGAGCAGGAGGGCAGGCGCGGGGAGAAGAGGACGGAGGAGGCAGAAGAGCTGAAGACAAGAAGAACAGAACACAAGAAGAACAGAAGAACAGAAGAACAGAAGAACAGAAGAAAGGAAGATCAGAAGACCGGAAGGAGAGAAGAAAGGAAGACCGGAAGAACACAGAAGAACATAGAAGAACACAGAAGAACACAGAAGAACACAGAAGAAGATACAGAAAAATGAAGAACAGAGGGCAGAAGACCACAGAAGAAGAGGAGGAAGAAGAGAAGAAGAGTGAAGACAGGGGAAAGAAGAGTACAGAAGAAGATTACAGACGAGGAGCGAGGAGGGAGAACAGAAGAACAGAGAAGAAGAAAAGAAGCAGGAGCAGGAGAGAGGGTGAGAAGCGTGGGGCAGAGCGAGGGGCTGAGAGGGGTGGGGTACTTACTGTGAGGTGGGTCTCAGGAACTCAGGAACCTGGAGGAGCTGCAGCGGCAGGGGGAGCGACCTACCCTTGGGTCAAGGGTCGCTACCACTGTCGCGCAGCGGCCGCCATATGAGGAAGGAGGGGGGGAGGGGTCAGGTGGGGGCGAATGGGAGCTGGGGGGCGGGGGCGTGCAGGAGGTCGCGGCGGGAGAGCGCGAGGGAGGGGGAGACAGGTAGAGTGAGAAGAGCTGGGGGAGGGGGATTTAAGGGTGGAGGAGGGTGAGTGTTAGGAGGTTTAGGAGATAAGGGAGAAAGATAGGAGTAGGGTTGAGAAGATAGGGGAGGGGGGGTTGTAGAGGTGGGTGAGGGTGAGAGGTAGAGTGAGAGGATAGGAAGATAGGTAATAGAGGGGGTGAGGGAGGGGGGGAGAGATAGAGAAATAGATAGAGAAAATAGATAGGGAAATCGATAGATAGGGAAATAGATAGAGAGATAGGAAGATAGGAGGAGGTGGAGAGTGAGGGAGTTAGATAGTGGGATAGAGAGATAGAGAGATAGGTAGATAGGAGGAGTGAGGGAGGTAGATAGTGAACGGGTTAGATAGGAGAGATAGGGAGGGGGATGCGAGTGGGGGAGGGGGATGAGGCAGGAGCAGGAGGGCAGGCGCGGGGAGAAGAGGACGGAGGAGGCAGAAGAGCCGAAGACAAGAAGAACAGAAGACAAGAAGAACAGAAGAACAGAAGAACAGAAGAACAGAAGACCGGAAGGAGAGAAGAAAGGAAGATCAGAAGACCGGAAGGAGAGAAGAAAGGAAGACCGGAAGAACACAGAAGAACATAGAAGAACACAGAAGAACACAGAAGAACACAGAAGAACACAGAAGAAGATACAGAAAAACGAAGAACAGAGGGCAGAAGACCACAGAAGAAGATGAGGAAGAAGAGAAGAAGAGTGAAGACGGGGTAAAGAAGAGTACAGAAGAAGATTACAGACGAGGAGCGAGGAGGAAGAACAAAAGAACAGAGAAGAAGAAAAGAAGCAGGAGCAGGAGAGAGGGTGAGTAGCGCGGGGCAGAGCGAGGGGCTGAGAGGGGTGGGGTACTTACTGTGAGGTGGGTCTCAGGAACTCAGGAACTCAGGAACCTGGAGGAGCTGCAGTGGCAGGGGGAGCGACCTACCCCACTCACAAAAATCCCTCAAACCAAAGGTCAGTGCAAAAGTGGAGGACCCAACACCCACACCGTTACTCCAATAGTACCAACACATTACGATCCACAAATCACCAAGCCAGACATTCAACGGCGGTAAACAATTGGTGGTACATACCGCCACGCTCAGAATGGACACCCATATACAAAACAACACTACATTGACCAATACAAAAATCACACACCTGACACTTATACACACACCACACCCACTCACAGCACTATAAAACACACACCCACATTACCCACCCTTTACCACCAACAATTACTGCCAGGAGATTGACACGAACAGCACAGAGACAACTAGACACACACACCACTCACACCCACACATCCCTCAGGCACTCCACATCACACACCCCACCACATTACTCAACACACTCTCACCAACACACACCACACAACACCCATTGCACTCCCGTTTCACTGTAGAGGAGTTAAGGGTCATGGTGGAGGAAATTGACAGGGTAGAGCCACAGCTGTTAGGAGCACAGGTCCAGCAAATATCCATTGCCAGGAAGATGGAGCTATGGCGGAGAATTGTGGACAGGGTGAATGCCGTGGGACATCACCCAAGAACAAGGTATGACATCGGGAAGAGGTGGTTCCACCTACAGGGGGAGGTATGTTCCATAGCAGCAAGGCACCAGCTCGCCATACAGAGGTCTGGCAATGGCCCCCCACCTCCTCCCCCACAACTCACAGCATGGGAGGACCAAGAACTGGCATTCCTGCACCCCGAGGACTCGCTGGAGTAGCCGGAGGACTGGACACTGGTAACTCAACATTTACTACTTATCACCCCCATACCTGCATACCATCACACCCCCTCACCCTCACTCCCATCACTCCACTACATCCCACGCACTGCTTCTACACATATGACTAACCCCAATGCTAAGCCCTGCATGGTATACCAATGCATGGACACCCCTCCCAGTCCTGCATGGACACCCATCACTAAAGCATGCACAGCATAGGGAAACTAACATTCCTTCAATACATCACAGTACACACGCAAAAGGTGGCAGGGCTAATGACAGAGGGGAAGCCAGGGATGTACAAATGTCTCACACATGAGGCATAATACATCACTTACATCCCCATAGGTACCCCAGCCAATGTCAGTGAAGAGGAGGTGCCACGATTATCCAGTCCCCTAACAGAAGGTGCCCCCAGTGATGACAGTAACTCTGGACTTCAGGATCTGGATGACCTACCTGGCCCATCAGGGACCACTGAACAGCCGGTTATCCAAGCCCACTCACAGACCACCACAGAGCCTCCCCCATCAGGATCCAATACCACAGCACCCACCCAGCATTCACACACCTCTGTCCCCAGGACACGTCAATCAACAGTGTGCTCACCTGTACAGGGACCCCAGTTCACACCTCTCCCCCAAGACAATCAGGGACCTGGGGTCAGTGGCAGTGGGTACAGTGTTCAGATGACAGATGCACAGACCAACAGGGAGACTGGAAGGACTGCTGTGTGCCACAGGGAGGACAGGACCAGGACCTTTCCAAGATCCTGGGAGCCTACCAACATTCCCAGGGCATGATGGGCCAGATCCTTGCAATGTGCAGGAAAACAGGAGGCTGCAGGAGGGACAGGATCAGGGGATCAGGGAGGCCTTGCAGGCCATTAACATCACCTTGATCTCCATTGCGGGGGTGCTGGCAGACATGGCCAACATTATGAGGGAGGCAACAGCACACCAGCGGGCCCCTACCACTAGCCAGTCCATTGACCAGCCCTCCACTTCAGCTGCCGCTAGTGGCCAAGAGGCCCCCCCACGGGACCCACAGGCTACAAGCATCCCTCCCCCTGCAGAAGGTGAACCACCCCACAAACATACCCTGTGACCCAGACAGAAGCCAGAGACACTTGCCAAGACCACCAGCAGGAAATGAGACTCTCCTGATTGTCCCCCTTGTGTCCCACACTGTCACCGTGTCCACCTTGAACTGCCTTTGCTCCCCTTCTTATGGCCACTTGGACACTGCACCTGTGCTACAAACAGACTAGAACAATACCCTGGACTTTCCTCCATCATCACTCCATTTCATTGCACTTTCCCCTCAATTTCTTAGCACTACAATAAACATCCTTGAACACAACTCACATACTTGTATGTTGTGTGTTGAAACAGTATATTTATAGAAAGAGTTACATCCGTTGCAAATGAACTGTACAGTGTCAGAGCATAGAAATAATGACCTGTAGCTGGCTGTAGTCAGAACATCAGTACACAGTTGTCATTGAACCAACATCTTTAAAATGATCATCTATAGGTGACAGTAAATAGAGGTAAAAAGGGGTTAAGGCCACCATGCCACAGCCACACAGAATACAATAGTCATAGAAATGTGAAGTTGCACTGTCTCACCTGTGGGTCATTGGAAGTACTGACGGATAACTGATGTTCTGTTGTACTCATCCTCATCTTCAGCCTCTTCATCCTCACTATCATCAGGGTCTACTGCTGCCTCAGGGGCATCTCCAGTCTCCTCCTCCTTCAGAAAAGGTACTGAAGCTTTTCTCCACCTAAACTTGGGAACTACTAAGAGTTCTCTTTTCTTTTTTTGCATATATATATATATATATATATATATATATATATATATATATATATATAATGCAAAAAACAAAAGAGAACTCTGGGAAGTTCCCGATTTTAGGTGGAGAGCTGCTCTAGTAAGGAGCACCCTGCAACACCAGCGACACTCTAGATTTGCTCACCTCAAATGTCTGTTTTTCTAGCAAAGTTTTTAAGCATAGGATTAGCACAGTGTCAGCCATGCTAAGCTAGAAAGGCCCTCATTATGACCCTGGCGGTGAGTGATAAAGTGACGGTAATACCGCCAACAGGCTGGCGGTAAGTACCGCCAAATTTTGACCATGGCGGTGATAACACCCATAGACAGCCAATGTACGACACCAACCGCCACCCTGCAATCCGCCACCTTTTCCGGGGCGGTACCAACGCCATCAAAAGCCTGGCGGAAACACATCACAGAAGAGAAAGAACTCACCATCGGAGACACAGGGAAGAACAACGTCATCATGGAACCCGAACTGCAAGATTTTCCAATGATCTTCTACCTTATGCTCCGCCTGGAACACCAACACCGATGAAGACGACGATGGTGAGTACAGCCACCTAGCAAGACTTTGTCACTATCTAGCTCGGCGAGGATAGCACTTTGCTAATCCTATGCTTAAAGACTTTGCTTGATAAGCAGACATTTGAGGTGAGCAAATCTAGAGTGTCGCTGGTGTTGCAGGGTGCTCCTTACTAGAGCAGCTCTCCACCTAAAATCGGGAACTTCCCAGAGTTCTCTTTTGTTTTTTGCATAATTTATGCGTCGCTCTATCCCTGAAAGGGTTTTGGTTTGATATATATATATATATATATATATATATATATATATATTTTACTAGTTAGTTATATTTAGGACCTAGTTTCTCTATAAAAAACATTTTTTATTTGCCAATATCTTTGCGCTGCTTCACGAATCTTCAAGAAACTTTCACAAACAAATTGCTAGTCCCATCAGCTGCTGCCTGGAAAGTTTTGGGGTGATCCATCGGGGCGCGGGGATGAAACAAATTTTCCCCTAGGGATTTTGAACAGCAATAACGCAAAAACGAAAGGACAGAATTACACCAAATTTGACAGGAAGCTAGATCCTGGTCCAGAAAGAGTGATTTTTTTTTTTTTAGGTGTAATTCCATTCAGTAGTTTTTTGAGAAATTAAGGGGAAAACAAATTTGTATATCTAGGAACGCAAAGGATCTGCGACCCCTTTCGATCTTGTGCAGAGATCTGATTGGCTGATAACACTTCAACGACAGAAGCTGTTGAAGTGTTGTCAACCATCCTGGGACTCAGCTATAGCCGAGTCCCAAAATAAAAGTAAAACAAAAAATAAAAGGGGCCAGGGTACTAACACCCTGACCCCTTAGATCTGGTGGTGGGGTCTCAAAGGGGCCCCTTCCAGTGCTAAAAAGCATGTTTTTTTATTTATTTTACGAGCGGAGACACAGTGGATCTGCGAATCTGCTTGTAAAAACAAAAACAAAAAAAACATCGTTCGGTCTCCCCCGCTTCGTTAATTTAATGCCCCCGGGTGGGCCAAGTCCTGGGGTTTTCTTTAAAAAAAGTGGGGGGACTCCTGACCCCCTCCAGTGCCCTGGGGACTGCTACCTTCCCAGGGCTCTTTTAGTGTATCGGATGGGGCCTCCTGGCCCCCTCTTGCTGCCTGGGAACAGCCACCTCCCTGGCGCAATCTCGTACTTAGTGCAGGGTGGGGCCCCCTGGCCCTCCTGTGCCCCAGGGACCACCACCTTCTGGGGCTTATTTTTTTGTATGTGGGGGGGCCTGTGGCCCTCCACTGCCCTGGGGGTCCACCAGCTCCCCAGGACTCCTTTAGTATGCTGGAGGATGCCTCCTAGCCCCCTCCTCCTGCCCTGGGGACCACCGCCTACTGGGGCAATCTCGTACTGAATGCCAGGGCTACACTTTATTTAGAGCCAGGGGCTGCCCCAGGAATCACCACCCCGGGACAACACTATGGGGGTCATTCCGACCCTGGCGGTCCATGACCGCCATGGCGGAGGGCGGCGGAAGCACCGCCAACAGGCTGGCGGTGCTTCCTGGGCTATTCTGACCGCGGCGGTAAAGCCGCGGTCAGAAAAGGGGAACCAGCGGTTTCCCGCCAGTTTTCCCCTGGCCCAGGGAATCCTCCATGGCGGCGCTGCTTGCAGCACCACCATGGGGATTCCGACCCCCTTCCCGCCAGCCTGTTTCTGGCGGTGTCCATCGCCAGAACCAGGATGGCGGGAACGGGTGTCGTGGGGCCCCTGGGGGCCCCTGCACTGCCCATGCCACTGGCATGGGCAGTGCAGGGGCCCCCTAACAGGGCCCCACAAAGATTTTCACTGTCTGCTTTGCAGACAGTGAAAATCGCGACGGGTGCCACTGCACCCGTCGCACACCTGCAACTCCGCCGGCTCCATTCGGAGGCGGCTTCCTCGTTGCAGGGGCTTTCCCGCTGGTCCGGCGAACGGCCTTTTGGCGGTCACCCGCTGGCCCAGCGGGAAAGTTGGAATGACCGCCGCGGTCTTTTGACCGCAGTGCGGGCATTCGGTGGTAACCGCATGGCGGGCGGCGACCGCCGCCCGCCGCGGTCAGAATGACCCCCTATATTTGTAACTGGGGGGAGGGCGCATGCCTCCCCACTGCACCAGCGGGAAATGTTTACAAAGAGAAAGGGGGTCCCTATGGGACCCCTGGGGACCACCACCCCCCTGGAGCTAACTACTCATTTGAGGGGGCCCCTTGGCCCCTCTCCTGGAGCCAATGAAGGTCCTAGGGACCACCACCACCCAGGTCCAGCTCCTGCTATATGCTGGGGGTGCCAACCCCCGGGATATAGCTTTTTGCTGTGGCTTGGCTGCAGCACCGCAGTTGCAGCCAAGCCACAGCAAACACTTTGGGTTTGCAGGTCCTTCTGTCAATATCTGAAGTTTCATCTCTGTCCCCTACATGGCTGAGAGATGAAATGCTTCAGCAAGCAGGGAGCTTCTGTAAAGGCAGCTCCATGCTTGCTAAAGCATAAGCACTGCTCGGGAATCCTTAAGGCTTCCCCCGCTGTGCCAGGTAGCCCATAAAGGCTTTTTCATTAAAAAAATCTTCACACTGAGTTTGGGGGTTCGAGTCCAGCTGGACTCATTTCCATTTTTTTAAGAAAGAAAATTGATTATACTTTTAAAAAAATACTGAATGCTGTTTATCTTAAATCCAACAAATATATCTCATTATAAGTATATGAGATATTAAAGCCTAAAAAACTGTCTCTTTCTCTCTCACTTTTTTCTCTCTTTCTGTCTCTTTTTCAATCAATTTCACCCCCCACACATCCACTTAGACACTCACACATGCACTCACAGATCCACTCAGACACTCATGCACACAATCACAGACCCACTCAGACACTCACACATCCATTCACAGATCCACTGATACCACAGGACCTGGCCAGAGGCCAAGTCGTGTGGCCAACCGCCACTGCGCACGGCCAAAGGCCGTGCGCAGCGGTGGTTGGATTAACATATAGGCCCTCATTATGACATTGGCGGCAAAAACTGCCTACCGCCATGGTGACGGCCGCCAAAAGACCGTCACCGCGGCTACCAGCCATCTGCCGTATTATGACCACAGCCAGATTTCCGCATTATGGCGGAAATCCGGCTGTGGCCATGCCAGTGAATGGCGGTAAGGTGGCGCTGCTGTCAGCAGCAGTGCCACGCCAGTAGACCGCAGCCAGCCGTATTATGACCAATAATATGGCCTGGCGGTGTTCTACTAGCTGACCCTGCTGCTGGCAGCAGCGCCCCATCCCCTCTCCTGCCAGAGGCCCCCCTGAACACAGGTAAGTGGGTGCTCCGACAGGTATTGTATGTGTGTGTGTGGGGGGGTGAATGTGCATGTGTGTATGCGGGTGTGTGTTGCGTGTTGAAGGTGTGTGCATGTATGGAGGTGTGAGCGCGTGTATGTTGTGAGATGTGAATAAGTGTCTGATTGTATGAATGAAAGTGTGTGCGGATGTGTTTGTGAATGGATGTATGCATGCGTGGGTGCATGTGGGAATGGGTGTATGTATGCGTGTGTGTGTGTGAAGGGGCGTGAATGTAGGGGGTTTAGAGAGGAAGTGGGGGTGGGGAGATATCTAGAGAGGTGGTGGGGTCGGGGAGGGGAAGACCTCTATCAGTGACAGGGAGGGGATTCCCTGTCATTGATTGTGCCTACCGCCATGGTTTTCGTGGAGGTAAGGAAGCCACGGAAACCATGGCGGTAGGTGGTGTCATATTCCGGCAGGCAGTACAGTGACGGCCGCCAGGCTGGAGAATGAGATCTCCAACCCGGCGGCTGTTACCGCTTTGGCAGTCAGTGTGGTATATTGGCGGTTTGGCTTCAGCCAAACCACCAATGTCATAATATGGTGGAACGTATTGCCAGCCTGTTGGCACTACTTTCCACCATATTACCGCCGACTGCCAGGGTCATAATGAGGGCCATAGTAATAAAAATTACTATATGTAAAAAAAAAAAAAACATCAACATTCACTGAAAAAAAAAAAAGTTACAGGGACGTTATAGTTAGGAAATAGAATTTAAAAAAACATGGAAATTCACTTAAAAAACAAAGGTTACAGGGACGTTACAGTTAGGCTCACATTTTAAACATACCAAACCATAGAAATGTATAGTTATATTTAAGGTTACTTCATGTAACTATAGCTCGTAGGTCTAAGGTAACTATAACTCACGTCCTCGCCATGCACTGCCAATTACCCCATAAATTACGGCAATCATGCCATCTTTCATGACATCATTGATAATATCTAGTAACATTTGCAGTAAAATTTTACTGTGCATGTCATGGGCATGAGTTATAGTTACCTTAGGGCACGAATTATGGATGCATGAGGTAACTCTTACTGTAACTGGTGAATTTCTATAGATTGGTATGTTTAAAATGTGAGCCTAACTATAACGTCCCTGTAACCTTTGGTTATAATATCTGTAGTTATAGATGGAATGACCAGAGAAAGGGATTTTGTGGATTTTTGTCCTTTAATAACTTTGCCCCTGTTTGACGAACGTGCATGATACTTTGCAGACCTGGTTTCTTTTTGGGAGGACGGAAGGGGGTGCAAAGAAAAAAGGGGGGATCGCAAAACAGGCTTTAAATCTAATGTATTTCCATAGAATAACCGTCACCTGGATTTTTGTGAAATTTGTCAGTATTACATGTTAGAGGGTGCAGATGATTCTATGGGGTAGTGCAGGTAATTAGGACCTGTTTTAGAACTTGCCGGATGGAATATTCTGTCACAAACATGACAGATATCCCATCTGCCATATTATGATCCCCACAGGATATCCGTCACGTTTGTGATAGAGTATTTCCCTCCGCCAAGCTCTAAATCAGACCCTTAGAGTAAGTAAACGTTAAGTTATAAGGTGTTTCCACTTAGTGATATCTTTTAGCATAATCCTACTAAAAGTAGCAAGGAAGTCCTGGTTAGGTAGCAAATCCCCCTCTCAGGGCTATTTAGGGTCTCTCCTGTGGGTTCCTCTTCCGATTCAGCTTGCAAGTTTCCTCCAAGAATCGCCTGCATCTACTGCTTCAGCTTCTGACTGTCGGATCAACCGCAGACTGCTCCAGTAACCGCTGTAACTGCAACAAAGTATCCAGAAAGGCTACTGTGACCTTTCAACTTCAGCTCCAGCCAGCAATTGCAACAGTTTCCAGGGTGCGCATGTTCTGTAGACTCCGTGCCTTCACCCTGCACCTGAAGGACGGAAGGAACTCCCTTGGAGTGACCAAGTCACTTCCCTGCTCCTGCAGGCACCTTCCAAGAAGACAACCAATTCTCTGGGACTCCTCTCCTGAGGACGAGCGTGCTCCCTGGAACACAGGTGGTGGACCCATCCGACCCAGACTGTCCTGAGTTCCAGCTGTCCAAATTTGGCAGAGATAAGAGTTTGCCTTCCCGGTTTGCATCAGTACCCCTGTGCACTGCTTCATCTCTAGCTCCTTGCGCTTCTGTGCACTTCTTCAAAGAATCCTTGGGCCACAGTGTAGCCCAGGTCCCCAGCACTCCATCCTGTGACACACAATTCGCTCAGTTGTTCTCTGGCATTGTTGGACCTTCTTTTGTTGTGCTGCACCAAACGCAATTTGTACCTTCTTTGTCACAGTGTCCTGGGACTCCCGTGGGTGCTGCCTGGTCATCTGTGGGATCTCTTCAGTATTGGGAGCCCCCTCTGGCTCCTCAGTCTGAGTTGAGGCCCCCAGGTCTCTCCTGGGTCCAGGCAGTGCCATTTTGACGCAAAAAGCCTGCAGCAAACATCTCGACGTGGGATAACTCCTGCACATCGCAGGAGCCCGCAGCCATCTTCTTTGGTGCTCTTCTGCAGACTTCTTCTAACCGGAGAGTCCTCTTTTGCACCATCTTCTAGGTTGGCAGGGGCTCCTGTCCTTAGTGGAATCTTCTGCGCCTTTTGAACTTGGGCTCCTCTCTTCACAGGTCTTCAGGTCCAGGAATCCACCATGTGTTGCTTGCAGTCTTGCTTGGTTCTTGCAATAACTCTTATCATAACTTGTTGTGTGTCCTGAGGAAACTTGCAGTACTTTACTCCTACTTTCTGGGCTCTGGGGTGGGGTATTGTACTTACCTTTGGTGTTTTCTTACACTCCCAGCACCCCTCTACACACTACACTTTCCTAGGGGGGAATTTGTGATTCACATTCCACTTTCTTAGTATATGGTTTGTGTTGCCCCTAGGCCTATTGCATTCTATTGTACTTTCTACTTTTTGCACTATTCTATGACTATTTACTTATGTCATTTTGGTCTTTAGTGTATATATTGTGTATAATACTTACCTCCAGAAGGAGTATTGCCTCTAAGATATTTTTGGCCTTGTGTCACTAAAATAAAGTACCTTTATTGTTGGTAACACTGAGTATTGTCTTTTATTTTGTATAAGTACTGTGTTAATATAGTGGTATTGCAGGAGCTTTGCATGTCTCCTAGGGTACTCACTACAAACCAGGCCAGCCTCCTACAACACCACTAAAATGTACACCACACCATTCTATGCTAGTGCATTGGATGCCACTCCACTATATGCTATTTCACTCTACCCCACTTCAATGTACACTATGCCACTTCACTCTACACTACCTACTCTATGCTAGTCCACTTTACGCTATTCTACTCTACGTCACTCCACTGTACTCCACTCTATAAAATTCCACTGTGAGCCACTCCGTTCTGTGCTATTACACTGTATGCAACTTCAATCTTTGCCCCCTGTATGGTATTCTACTCTACCGCACTCCAGTGTACACCACTCCACTGTACTACACTATTATCTATTTCACTTTATACCACTCCAATGTACACTACTACACTATGGTGGTCATTACAACCCCGGCGGTCGGTGTTAAAGAGGCGGTAAGATCGCCACCAGGCCGGCGAAAAAAAAAATGGAATCACGACCGTGGCAGAAACCGCCAACATAGACAGCCACTTTAACACTCCGACCGCCATGGCGGTACAAACAAACAGCATGGCGGTCACCGCCAACAGACAGGTGGAAGACAATGTACCGCCCACAGTATCACAACCTACCAATCCGCCACCTTTTCCGGGGCGGATTCACCGTGAACAAAAACATGGCAGAAACAGGACTTCGACGGGAAAACACTCACCTCTCCACACCCCATGAGGAATCCGGACGCCATGGAACCCGAGCTCCAGATCCTGCCAGCCCTTTTCTTCTTGCTCCTCTACCAGGAGCAAGAACGCCGGCGGCATAGACCACGGTGAGTACTGCACCCACGACACAGGGGAGAGGGGAGGGAAAAAACAGGGACACACACGCAACACCCCCACCCTCACCCACTACAACACACACACTAATACAGCATGATACATTACAGTTACGCCCCCCAAACCCCCCGGAAGAATGCAAAGACAAAAGGAAATGAATGTAACCATTGTAATTTAATAAAATCCAGTAAGCAAAAAAAAATATATACTCTAAACAAATATATACACCAAGAATAGTAGTCCAGGTAGTGCTTTATTGAAGTCCGTGGAACACTGGGCCCACACGGCATGGGCAAGGCCCACACTCAATCCCCGAACATGACGGAGAGAACACTGCAGGTGCATCAGATAGCAATAAAACAGGGACCTCAGGGGAAAGGGAAAGGGGGGCACCTCAGCCGGTTGAGTGCACAACTCCAAATCCACGAGGGGGCCACATGCCCACGGTTCAATCCTGGGGAATGCAAAGCCACAGTCTCTCAAGCCTCTACAGTGGGTGGGTTGCCCACTGTTCCATCCTGCGGAGTGGAAAGCCACAGTCTTTCAAGTGGATAACAGTCTCCACTGGTTCTGGAGGGGGCCTTGTGCCCAGAGTGCTTCATCCTGCCAAGGACTGAGGTAGTGGATGTGAATCTCCACTGGTTCTGGAGGGGGCCTTGTACCCAGAGTGCTTCATCCTGCCAAGGACTGAGGTAGAGGGTGTGAATCTCCACTGGTTCTGGAGGGGGCCTTGTGCCCAGAGTGCTTCATCCTGCCAAGGACTGAGGTAGTGGATGGCTTACTCCACTGGTTCTGGAGGGGGCCTTGTGCTCAGAGTGCTTCATCCTGCCAAGGACTGAGGTAGTGGATGCCTTCCTCCACTGGTTCTGGAGGGGGCCTTGTGCCCAGAGTGCTTCATCATGCCAAGGACTGAGGTAGTGTATGTATCTCTCCACTGGCTCTGGAGGGGGCCTTGTACCCAGAGTGCTTCATCCTGCTCGTGATGGCCTCAGTAGCGTCAGTGCCCATGGCGCTCATGGGCCAGCGCTGCCTGTTGCGGCGGTGTCCTTGGCAGCGGTGCTTGTGGCGGCCGTGTCCTGTTCAGCGGTGCTTGTGGCGGCGGTGTCCTTGGCAGCGGTGCTTGTGGTGGCAGTGTCCTGTTCAGCGGTGCTTGTGGCTGCGGTGTCCTGTTCAGCGGTGCTTGTGGCAGCAGTGTCCTGTTCAGCGGTGCTTGTGGCGGCAGTGTCCTGTTCAGCGGTGCATGTGGCGGTGGGGTCCTTGGCAGTTACTCAGCTGCTGGCGGTACTTTATGGCCCAGCGGGGTTGGTGCTGGCGGTCCCTTATGGCCCAGCGGGGCTGGTGCTGGCGGTCCCTTATGGCCCAGCTGGGATGGTGCTGGCAGTCCCTTATGGCCCAGCGGGGCTGGTGCTGGCGGTCCTTTATGGCCCAGCGGGGCTGGTGGTCCTTTATGGCCCAGCGGGGCTGGTGCTCGCAGTCCTGTCTCGCCCAGCGGGGCTGGGCTGGCTGTCCTTTATGGCCCAGCGGGGCTGGTGCTGGCGGTCCCTTATGGCCCAGCGGGGCTGGTGCTGACGGTCCTTTATGGCCCAGCGGGGCTGGTGCTGGCGGTCCTGTCTGGCCCAGCAGGGCTGGGCCGGCTGTCCTTTATGGCCCAGCGGGGCTGGTGCTGGCGGTCCCTTATGGCCCAGCGGGGCTGGTGCTGGCGGTCCTTTATTGCCCAGCGGGGCTGCTGCTGGCGGTCCTGTCCTGGGCAGCTGGGCTGGTGCTGGCGGTCCTGTCCTGGGCAGCTGGGCTGGTGCTGGCGGTCCTGTCCTGGGCAGCTGGGCTGGTGCTGGCGGTGGCCTCCTGTGCAGCAGGGCTGGTGCTGGCGGTGGCCTCCTGGGCAGCGGGGATGATGGCGGTGGCCTCCTGGGTAGCATGGCTGGTGCTGGCGGTCCTGTCCTGGGCAGCTGGGCTGGTGCTGGCCTCCTGGGTGCTGGTGGTGGCCTCCTGGGCAGCGGGGCTGATGGCGGTGGCCTCCTGGGCAGCGGGGCTGATGGCGGTCACCTCCTGGGCAGCGGGGCTGATGGCGGTCTTCTCCGCTGTGCCGACCTTCCCAGACTTGCCGGGTTTCTTGTGCCCGTTGCCCACCTTGGAAGGTGTCGCAGCTGACTCCACACTCCCACCTGTACCCCTGGGAGCGGCTTTGGTGGCTGGAGTCTTCCCCCTCTCCCGCCAGGCACAGGGCAACTTTTGATGCTTGATAGGTGGGGGACTGTCCGTGCTGTATCTCCGTGCCACACTGGCTGCCCTGCTGCCCGGTGCACTCCAGATTCCGGTGACTGCAGGCACCACTGGTCCCGGAGATGTTGTGGCTGAGGTGCTAGGTTGGGACCTGGAGAGTCGGGCCCTAGAATACTGACGGGGTGGGAGAGGTGCGGGTACGAGGTCAAGGGTGGACAGGAAAAGTTTCTTGGGAACACTGGGACGGGAAGCTGGAGGGGGTTTGGGAGTGGAGGAAGAGGTTGTGGTTGTAGGCGGTGCTCGTTTGGTGACTTTGGGTGAAGGTGCATGCGCTGTAGACTGTCGTGAGGTGGATGGCTGTTGGGTGGGTGTGTGGCTGCGTTTGTGTATCTTGGGAGGTGGCGTCACAGACACACTGGGAGAGGACACACGGGATGTGTGAATGGTAGTGGGGGTGGTGACTGCATGAGAGCGGGGTATGGTGGTGTGTGTGCTGGTGATGGAAGAAGTGGCTGTAGATGTAGTGCATGCAGGTGTGGGTGAAGACGAGACTGGCAGGGAGGAGGGAGAGAAGGAGGAGGGGGACACAGTGGAGGCAGTGGATGTTGGAGTGTCTGCATGTGTGTGATGCTTGCGTGAGTGAGTGTGGGATGTGTGGTGCTTATGTTTGCCTGAGCTTCCCTTGTGTGTTGACGTGTGTGCATGCTGGTCTGAAGTTGTGCTTGGGATAGGCTGAGGTAGAGGGGATTGGGTCTGGGTGAAGGAAGTTGGAGGGCCAGAGTCTGAAAAGCTTGCTGAAGGGCCGCCTGACCAGAATGAATGCCCTCCAGGAATGCATTTGTTTGTTGCAACTGCCTTTCTACACCCTGGATGGCATTCAAAATGGTAGACTGCCCAACAGTGAGGGACCTGAGGAGGTCAATGGCCTCCTCACTGAGGGCAGCAGGGGTGACTGGGGCAGGCCCTGAGGTGCCTGGGGCGAAGGAGATGCCCACCCTCCTGGGTGAGCGGGCACGGGGCAAAGGCTGAGGGAATGCTGGGAGGGCGGTGCTGGCGGGGGTGGCAGATGTACCTGTAAATGCGGGGATACAGATGTGGCCGCCACCACAAGGGAGCTCCCATCAGAGGATAAGTCCGTATCACTGGTGTCAGCTCCTGTCCCCGCCGTGGAGCTCCCCTCGCCCTCCATCCCACTGGTGAATTCAAAGTCCGTAGTGTCGCCCTCCAGGGCCATGTGGGATGAAGCTCCCTCCTGCTCCAGTGCCACTGCTTCTCTGCCTGATGATGCTAATGCACACAAGAACAGGGAGACCACAAAAAGGGGGGGAACAACAGAAGAAAGACATGTTGAGTGCATGCATTAACGCTACTGTTGGTGGACACGACAGACACAGAAGCCCCCTGCACTACGCCGCGCACTGGGGTCCACTGTTCAATCCCTGGGGCATGGCCTACAAGGCTATGGCCGACATCTGCACACATGGATGTCACAGGAGCCTGACTTGGTGTACTTGGCACTGTACACAGGTGGGGTGGGGTGCCACAGGGTCTGCCAGAACAAGGGGACCTAACGAGCACACTCGCCCTGGCCTAGGGGAACCCACAGCCCACCTCCCCTACCCAGACACCTCCACTGCGTGCAAAATCAGCAGAATGAGAGTGTACTCACCCTCTTGTGGCTGCTGTGATGCCCTCAAGCGCCCATCCAACTCCGGGTACGCCACTGCCAGGATCCTGAACATCAGGGGGGTCATGGTGCGACGGGCACCCCTCCCACGTTGGGAGGCCATCCCCAGTTGGGCCTCCGCCGTCTTCTTGCTCCAGCGGTGAATGTCCTCCCATCTCTTATGGCAGTGGATGCTCCTTCTGTGGTAGACCCCCTGGGTGCAGACGTCCTTGGCGATGGCACGCCAAATATCCTTCTTCTGGTGGGCGCTGACCTACATGAATTGCACAGGGGAAAAAGAAAAGTTATTACCAACTGCACCGTCACAGTCATTGGCCCCCATCCCTACCCTTGCCATGTGGCACATGCACTCACCGTCGTTTCATGCACGCCTCAATCTCCCCCCCCATCTTTCATCCACCCCACTCCACACAGGCATAGCCCATACAGCATGCTCCCAGTGTACTTACCTGTTTGTCTGGAGGACTGTAGAGTAGCGTGTACTGGGGAGGACCCCAATCCACGAGTTTCTCCAACTCCTCCGATGTGAAGGCAGGGGCCCTTTCCCCAGACGCACAAGCCATTGTCTCTTCCAGACCGAGGTCACAGCAACACTTGGAGTGTAGGTCCTCTCCTGTCGAAGATCAGGTATCGAGTGATTGAACAGATAGAAAATGGCGGTCACGTCCGCGGGGGTCCGTACCGTCACCGCCAGCGAACATCGTCATTGGCTCCTGGGACCCATAGGGTCCAATGTTAACCAATGCAGAATTGCGCCGCGGCCTTTTGACCGCCTACCGCGACGGTGTACAACGCCAGCACAGTTACCTCACATTCCATTTTCCCACTTTACAGGTCAGGCAGCCGTCATTTCAGGGGCCCTTATGGCTTAATTTTTAACTGCGTCACACATACCTAGTCCTTGCCTCAACACTCATACTGGCCAAATTTCTGATTATGATTCGTGTTATGTGTAAGCTGTGGGTATGAACCTCTGAGTTGGTTGACTCTGTGCTCGCTGTTGTCCTTCATAGGCACCGTCCGCTGGGACATGTGAGGAGATGGCGGCATCCTCCAGTGTACAGACCGCTGGTGGAACTGTCGACAATGGAGGAAAGACATGTGATCATCACCTACAGGCTTGATCGTGCCACAATCCTGGAACTGTGTGCCCAGCTGGAGCAAGACCTGATGTCAGCTATCCGCCATCCCACAGGAATCCCCCCTCTAGTGCAGGTGCTGTAGGTACTCCATTTCCTTGCAAGTGTGTCATTTCAAACAACAGTGGCCATAGCATCAGGGATGCCCCAGCCTATGTTTTCCAACGTGTTGTCCAGAGTGTTGTCTGCCCTGCTGAAACACATGCAGAGCTACATCGTTTTCCCTCAGGTGGAGGATTTGCCTACAGTGAAAGGTGACTTCTATGCCCTGGGACATATCCCCAACATCATAGGTACCATTGATGGAACACATGTGGCTTTGGTAACCCCCGCAGGAGTGAACAGGTGTACAGAAACCAGAAGAGTTATCATTCCATGAATGTGCAGATGGTGTGATCCCATGTGAATGCCAAATTCCCTGGCTCAGTGCATGACGCTTACATCCTGTGGAATAGCAGCATCCCTTATGTGATGGGTCAACTCCAGAGGCACCGTATGTGGCTATTAGGTGAGTACCTGGAAGCAAGTCAGTGGGAATGGTTGTCTGGGTCTGGGGATATCCCTACAGGTTAGTGTGTGTCTAACAGTTGCCCTCGCCATTTGCAGGTGACTCTGGTTACCCCAACCTGTCATGGCTACTGACCCCAGTGAGGAGTCCCAGGACAAGGGCAGAGGAACGCTACAATGAGGCCCATGGGCGGACTCGGAGGATTATAGAGCGGACCTTCAGCCTCCTGAAGGCGAGGTTCAGGTGCCTCCATATGACAGGTGGATCTCTATTCTACTCACCAAAGAAGATGTGCCAGATCATCGTGGCCTGCTGTATGCTTCACAACTTAGCTTTGCGACGACCGGTGCCTTTTCTGCAGGAGGATGGTCCAGATGGCGGTGTTGTGGCAGCTGTGGAGCCTGTGGACAGTGAAGACGAGGAAGCAGAAGAAGAGGACATCGACAACAGGAACTCAGTTATCCTGCAATACTTCCAGTGAGAAACAGGTAAGAATACAAACCTGCCTACTACATGTACTTTAACACTACTACCTCTCTACTGTCTGTCGTTTTCACCCAGTGTATGGTCACTGAGTTGCCACTTTCCCTTACGATTTCACAGATGTGGGTCCCACTGTGTGACATCTGCTTTGTTTCCTCATGGACTAGAGCTGTGTGACATAGGTATGTTGACATTACAATTGAAAGAGCATTTTGTCACTGTAATTGCTAATACACTATTTCGAAATCACAGACAGACTCCAGATTGTTTTGTGCTTTAAGGGTGTTTATTTCAGTGCTCAATATTGGAGGGGGTTGTAAAATGGTGAGGGGTGCTTGTGGAGGAATGTCCATGGCAGAGTGCAGTCTATTAGCCTCACAGGAGCATTGTCCAAATGGGCATAGGAAGTGGAGCTGGGGCAGTTTGAGGATGGACAGGGTGACAAGGTGGGACAGAAGGATGACATTAAGGGTGGTCTCATTTCTTGGCAGGGGTCTTGGCATCGTTCTCTGTCTTTGTCCTGGATCTCATGGACCGTTTGCAGGGTGGTTCTCCCTCTGCAGGGGGTGGGGTGCTGGTGTTGTGGTCCTGTGGCGGTGCCTCCTGTCCACTAGCGCCGGCGGAGGTGGTGGGCAGTTCATCGTCCAGGCTAGTGTCAGAGGCCCCTTGTTGTGCCACAGTGTCCCTCCTGGTGTTGAGGACTTCCTTCAGAACCCCTACGATGGTGCCCAGGGTGGAATTGATGGATCTGAGTTCCTCCCTGAAGCCCAAATACTGATCCTCCTGCAAGCGCTGGGTCTCCTGAAACTTGGCCAGTACCGTTGCCATCGTCTCCTGGGAATGGTGGTAGGCTCCCATGATGTTGGAGAGGGCCTCGTGGAGAGTGGGTTCCCTTGGCCTGTCCTCCCCCTGTCGCACAGCAACCCTCCCAGTTCCCCTGTGTTCCTGGGCCTCCGTCCCCTGGACCGTGTGCCCACTGCCACTGCCTCCAGGTCCCTGTTGTTGTTGGGGTGGTGGGTTAGCCTGGGTTCCCTGTAGTGGTGGACACACTGCTACTTGACGTGTCCTGGGGACAGAGGTATGGGCCCGCTGGGTGGGTGCTGTGCTGGTGTTTCCAGAGGGGGGAAGCTCTGTGGTGGCCTGTGACTGTGTCAGGGGAACCGACTGTCCAGAGGTCCCAGATGGGCCGGGCTGGTCATCTAGATCCAGTTGGACAGAGCTGCTGTCATCACTGTGGGCCTCTTCTGTTGGTGGTGTGGACGTGTGTGGACCATCCCGTCCGGTGGCGTTGGGTAGGGGTCCTGCAGGGGTATAAAAGGATGTTTATTACATGTGTGTGTGCCATGGTGTGCAAAGGGTGGGTGACCCTGTACCCCAGTGCTTGCATTCCTGTGTGGGTCCTTGTGTGATGGTGGTTTAGGGGGGTGTATGTGTATGTGCAGTGGCCATGCTTTGGTGATGGGTGTCCATGCTTTGTTGTTGCATGCAGGGCTTGGTGTTAGGATGTGTGGTTTGTGATGTTGGGACATTTGTGAGGAGTTGGAGTGATGGGGGTGAGGGTGAGGGTGGGGGTATGTGATAGCATGCAAGTAGGGTGGGGGATGTAATAGTTAAGATTTGACTTACCAGAGTCCATTCCTCCATCTACTCCTGCGAGGCCCTCAGGATGCAGAATCACCAAGACTTGCTCCTCCCATGGTGTTAGTTGTGGGGAGGAGGTGGGGGTCCGCCGCCAGTCCCCTGTACTGTGATGTGCTGTCTTGAGACCACGGAACGCACCTTCCCCCGTAGGTCGTTCCACCTCTTCCTGATGTCATCCCTATTTCTTGGGTGCTGTCCCACTGCGTAGACCCTGTCCACTATTCTGTGCCATTGCTCCATCTTCCTAGCAATGGAGGTGTGCTGCACCTGTGATCCGAATAGCTGTGTCTCCACCCGGACGATTTCCTCCACCATGACCATGAGCTCCTCCTCAGAGAACCTGGGGTGTCTTTGCCGTGCCATGGGGTGGTGTGGGTGATGTATGGGGTGGTGTGTGTAGTGATAAGAGGGGTGATATTTAGTGGTGTGTTGTGTGAGGTGCGTTGAAGTTATGTGGGTGATGGTATTTTGTGCCTGTGGATGCTTGGTAGTTGTTTGTAGTGTCGCTCTCTGGCCTTCTCTCTGTAATTTTGTCGTGGGGGTTTGTGGGTGATGTGGGTGGGTGTTTTATATTGTAATGGGTGTGTGGGAGTGGTGTGTGTATGTGTATCAGGTGTGTGTATTTCGAATTGTCCAATGTGGTAGTGTTTTGTAAATGTGTGTGTATTTTGAGAGCGGCGGTGTGTACCGCCAATGGAATACCGCGGTTGAATGACCGCCGCATGGATTCGTGTGTCGTGATAGTGTGGGCGTATTTCTGTTGGCGTGACGGTGGAGGTTTTGTTATCGCCAGTTTATCACTGACCTTTGTTGTGGCGGACTTGTGTGGGTGTCTGAATTTTGGCAGATCACGAGCAGTGGGTCATAATGACCGTGGCGGAATTCCGCTGCCGCAGCGGTGTGTTGATGGTCTTCTGCACAGCAGTAAACGGCTTTTGCCGCCAATGTTGTAATGAGGGCCTATATGCTATTATACTCTATACAACTCCACTAAATGTCACTCCAGTCTACACCACTCTAGTTTACTCTCTTCCACTCTATATAACTCCACTCTACACAATGTTACTATACTCTATGCCGCTGTTCTAGACTCTACTTCACTTTATCCCCATACACTCCACTGTCCAAACTTTCCTCAATTCTATGCCTGTACACTCTATTTTACAACCCCTCCTCACAGTTTCCAACACTGTACAACCCAGGACTCCACTCTACCGCATCAGATGCCACTCTAATTTATAACAGTTTACTCTACTCTATGCTATTTCAATGTATATCGCCCCACTCAACGCTAATCCACTGTACCCTACTCCACTCTAGACCACTCCACTCTACACCACTCCACTCTTCTCTTTCGATTCTATGCCACTCCACTCTTCCGCACACCACAGTAAAGTATTTCACTGTGCGTTATTCCACTGTATGCTACTCCACTTTGCGGTAATTAACTCTATGCCACTACAGCATACGACACTCCACTCTAAACAGCTCCATTGTATGACTCTCTTCTCCTCTCTATATAACACCACTCAATGAAAGTGTACCGCATTTCATGGCACTTTATGACATTCTACTCCACTCCATCCCTGTACACTCCACTGTCCCACTCTATATTCCACTCCAGGAATGTACAATCCACTGGATAACACTCTAGTGCAATATTAAACATTTTTGCATATGACACAGCACTCCACTCTACTGTACCAGACCACACCCCAATTTATAACAGTTTACTACCTACACTATGCCAGTACACTCCACCCCATGCCACTCTACTCTATGCCACACCAATACACTCTAGTGTACTTTACTCCACGCTATGTTACTCCACTCCGCTCTACTCCACTGTATGAGACTTTACCTCATTCTACATTACTTTGCAACAATCCACTCCATGCAGCATCACTGTTTCACACATTACTGTGCACATCCACTCTACAATACACCACTAGATTGTATGACACTCTCTGACCCTTTACTCCTGTCTATACCCCTTCACTCCACTGTACAAGACTGCACAATACGGTATGCACTGTGAAACATTTTACTCTACTATACTCTATGATACTCGAGTCCCCTATATGACACTATATTCAACTCTTTTTATGTCACTGCACCCCACTCTACACCACTCTGCTCTGACTCAGTACTCCACTCTACTCCACTACTCCATCGTACACCACTCCACTGTACGCTGCCCAATGCCATTTTACTCAATAACACTGTATGTCACTCTACTGTACAACAGTCTACAACACTGTATTGTACAGCACTCCACTCTACACAAATCATCTAGACTGTATCCAACTCTACTCTAGGTGTAGTCTACATCACTTTTCAATACTGTATAACACTCTAATACACTCTACTGTACAACAGGGAACTCCAAATTATGACACTTTGGCCCTCATTATGACATTGGCGGTAAATCCCGCTTACTTCCACGCTGACGGCCGCCAACATACCGCTGCGGTGGTGAATATCCGTTCACCATATTATGACACACACACGCCAATCCGACAGAATACAGCCACATACACTAATCCCCCACACCAAAGGTCAGTGCAAAAGTGGCAGACCCAACACCCATACCGTTACCCCAACAAAACAACGCCCATCACATTATGACCCACAAATCACCACGGCGGACATTCAACAGCGGTAAACCATACCTCTGCGCCCAGATGGACACCCATATACAAAACAACACTACATTAGTCATTACAGAAAACGCACACCTGGCACTCATACACACACCACACCCACACCACTATAAAACACACACCCACAATACCCACAACCCCTTACGAACACCAATTGCTACCAGGAGACTGAGAAGAAGAGCACAGAAACAACTAGACACACACACCACTCACACCCGTACATCCCTCACGCACTCCACATCACAAACCCCTACCACATTACTCAACACACTCTCACCACACAACACCCATGGCACCACAAAGGCACCCCAATTTCACTGAGGAGGGGTTAAGGGTCATGGTGGAGGAAATTGTCAGGGTAGAACCACAGCTGTTTGGAGCACAGATAAAACAGATATTCATTGCAAGGAAGATGGAGATATGGCAGAGAATCATGGTCAGGGTGAATGCTGTGGGACAGCTCCCAAGAACAAGGGACGACATCAGGAAGAGGTGGAACGACCTACGGGGGAGGTATGTTCCATAGCAGCAAGACACCAGCTCACCATACAGAGGACTGACGGTGGACCCCCACCTTCTTCACCACAGCTCACAGCATGGGAGGAGCAGGTCTTGGCACTACTGCATCCTGAGGGTCTCGTTGGAGTAGCAAGAGGACTGGACACTGGTAAGTCAACATTTAACACTTATCACCCCCTATCTGCATGTCATCACACACCCTCACCCTCACCCTCACTCCCATCACTCCATTCCATCCCACACACTGCACCTACACAAATGACTAACTACAATGCCAAGATCTGCATGCCATACCAATGCATGGACACCCCTCCCAGCCCTGCATGGACACCCATCACTAAAGCATGCACAGCATAGGGAAACTAACATTTCCACAATTTATCACCATACACAAGCAAAAGCTGGCAGGAAAACACCAACGATAGACTGGAAGCCACAGATGTACAATATGTCATAGACATGAAGCATAATACATCATTTACATTCCCACGGGAACCCCAGCCAATATCAGTGAAGAGGAGGTGCCACCACTATCAAGTCCCCCAACAGAAGATGTCCCCAGTGATGACAGTAACTCTGGACTTCAGGATCTGGAGGACCTTCCTGGCCCATCAGAGACCACTGGACAGCCGGTCACCCAAGCACAATCACAGTCCACCACAGAGCCTCCCTCATCAGGATCCAACACCACAGCAGCCACCCACCCACACCTTTGTCCCCAGGACACGCCAATCAGCAGTGTGCCCACCTGTACAGGGACCCCAGGCCACACCTAGCCCCCAAGACAATTAGGGACCTGGGGTCAGTGGCAGGGGAACACCGTTCAGGTAACAGGGGCACAGGCCAACAGGTAAACTGGGAGGACTGCTGTGTGCCAGGGGTAGGACAGGACCAGGGAACCGACTCTCCAGGAGGCACTCTCCGAGATCCTGGGAGCCTACCAACATACCCATGATATGATGGCCCCGATCCTTGACAACGTGCAGGAGAACAGGCGGCTGCAGGAGGGACAGTATCAGGGGATCAGGGAGGACTTGCAGGCCATCAACACCCCTATGATCTCCATAGCATGGGTGCTGGCAGACATGGCCAACATCATGAAGAAGGCAACAGCACAGCAGCAGGCCCCTACCACTAGCCAGTCAACTGAACAGCCCTCCACTTCCGCTGCTGCTAGTGGCCAGGAGGCCCCGCAACAGGACCCACAGGCCACCAGCATCCCTCTCCTTCACAGAAGGTGAACCACCCCACAAACGTTCCCTGTGACCCAAACAGAAGCCAGAGACAATTGCCAAGACCACCACCAGAAAAAGAGACTCTCCTGATTGTCTCCCTTGTGTCCCACACAGTTGGGTTGGTGCAGTCATTGACCAAGTGTATCCTTTGTCTCCCCGCACCTTTCTTGTTTTGTCATCCTGTCCTTGTGTGCATTAGCATCATCTGGTGGAGGAGCAGGGGCACCGGCGACAGAGGGAGCTGCATCCCACAGGGCCCTGGAGGCAGAGTCCACTGATGCTGAGGGAACCAGTGGGACAGAGGGCAAGGGGAGCACCACAGAGGAGACTGGAGGAGATGACACAGACTCAGATACCTCCTCTGATGGGAGCTCCCTGGTGGTGGCGGACACACTAGCTGCAGGTACAGCCGCCACTCCCTGTCCCAGCACGGCCCTCCCAGTAGCCCCTCAGCGAGTTGCCCATGCCCGCTCACCCAGGAGGGTGGGCATTTCCTTTGCCGCTGGCACCTCAGGCCCTGCGCCAGTAAGTCCTGCTGCCCTGAGTGAGGAGGCTATTGAACTCCTGAGATCCATCTTTGTAGGGAAGTCAACCATTGTGAATGCCATACAGGGGCTGGCATCCCAGATGGAGCAATGCAATGCATTCCTGGAGGGCATTCACAGTGGATTGGCGGCTCAACAGAGATCGATTCAGGTTCTGGCCTCCTCTCTGATGGCAGCTATTGTCCCTGTTTCTACTGTCCCCCCTCCAAATCCCACTTCTCAGTCCCATTCTCCTCACCACCAACCTATCCCAGGCGCACATACAGACGAGCATGCACACAACACAACACAACACACAAGAGTGGCACAGGCAAACACAAGCACCACACTTCATCCCACAGGCACTCACACAAACACCATACAGTTGCAGACACGACAACATCCATTGCCTCCACTGTCTCCCCCTCCTCCTCCTCCTCCCTCCCAGTCACGTCCATGCTGCTCAAATCTACAATACTTCACTCCAAACACGACACACCATGCCACACCACTGTATATCACTTTACTCTACTGTATGCTAAATCACTTCACTCAACTCAAATCCACTCTACAAAACTTCACTTTGCGACACTGGACTCTATGACACACTCCTTCACTGTACAGTACTACACCTCACTTTACAACACTCTATTCAATGACACTCCACACTGCGATTTGAAAAACATTTTTGTAAAAAAACAAAAGCATTTACATACAATGAAAAATACAAAAGTTAAGGGTAATTTATAGTTAGAAATACTTTATGGTTTCTTTCTATATAAACCCAACTTAAAATACACAAACATTAAAAATTGCAAAGTTTTAACTATAACTTTGTGAGAAAGTGCCTTTTTTGCCATGGTTAGCCCATCACTTTTCACCTGGAACATGATGTGGTTTCAGACTGTGAATGCCCTTGGCCCCTGCTAAACAGGTTCCCAGGGATAGATCTCTTTCCACAAAACTGTACTGTGGTTGACAACTTCAGTCACCCTTGTAAGTCCCTAGTAAATGGTGCCCGTGGTACTTAGGGCATAGGTACCGAAGAGGGCCCCCCAGTACTGCAGCACCAATTGTGCCACTCTGAGAGGCCCCACACCAGCCTTATGCAGACTGCCATTGCAGGTTGCATGACAAGGCGTTCCCAAAATTGCAAACTCAACATGGCGCTGAGCCTGTGTGCCATGTCCCCTAACACTGTATGAAATATAGTTGTCATGCCTCTAGTAGGCCTTACAGCCCTAAGGCAGGGTGCACTATGTTACATGTGAGGGCATTTGTGCATGTGCAAATATGCCCCTACTGTGTCTTTGTCAATTCTTCACAAAATAAAATGATGGACGGAGTGTTGAAACTTTTTAAACACTCACCCCAGTCACAGATCTGGGTTTAAACCATTGTTATTTTGCTTGCCACGTCTCCCCAGCTCGAACTGCCAAGCCAGGTCCTCCCAGGGTCAAAACTGATTTGCATATGTCTGGGTCCAAACTGGGGTAGCATGGTGAGCAAACAAATGCTGGATGAAACCCAGATATGTGACTGGGGGTGAGTATTTGCATTGTTCAGCACTCCGTTCATCATCTTTTGGTGTTGCTAAAGTTGCCCTAAGTGTGAAGGGTATGTCCAGATGTGGTAGCATGCTCACTGTGCCACTGGAATCAACTAGCCTGGCTGATGAAAGGTGATACCCTGAAACAGGTCCCAGGATGCTTGTTTTTGGTCCAGGGAGGAACTGGCCTGGCAGTTTGGGCTGGACTGTTCCCATGAGGAACAGGGTCAAGACTGATTTGCATATGGCTGGGTCCAAACTGGGGTGGCATGGTGAGCAAAAGATCAATGGAATAAACCCAGATGTGTGACTGGGGGTGAGTGTTTGCAATGTTCAGCACTCTGTTCATCATCCTTTTGTGTTGCTAAAGTTGCCCTAAGTGGGGAGGGTATGCCCAGACGTAGGTCCCATGCTCACTGTGCCACTGGATTCAAGCTAGCCTAGCTGATGAAGGGTGATACCCTGAAACTGGTACCATGTTGCTTGTTTCCGGTCCACGGAGGACCTGGCCTGGCAGTTCGGGCTGGACTGTTCCCATTAGGATCAGGGTCAAGACTGATTTGTATATGGCTGGGTGCAAACTGGGGTGGCATGGTGAGCAAAAGATAGACATATTAAACCGAGGTCTGTGACTGGGATGAGTGTTTGCATTGTTTAGCACTCCGTTTATCATCTTTTTGTGTTGCTAAAGTTGCCCTAAGTGGGAAGGGTATGCCCAGACATGGGTCCCATGCTCACTGTGTCACTGAATTCAAGCTAGCCTGGCTGATGAAGGGTGATACCCTTAAATCAGTCCCAGGATGCTTGTTTCCAGTCCAGGGAGGACCTGGCCTGGCAGTTCGGGCTGGACTGTTCCCATGAGGAACAGAATCAAGGCTGATTTGCATATAGCTGGGTCCAAACTGGGGTCTCATGGTGAGCAAAAGAACGATGGTTTAAACCCAGATCTGTGACTGGGGGTGAGTGTTTGCAGTATTCAGCACTCCATTCATCATCCTTTTATGTTGTTGATTCTTAGACATAGTAAGTGTACAGAGAAGCCAAAGTATGTGCATGTGCTGGACACTGCACACTACAAGTTCCCCAGCTACATGATGGCCTCCCTGAACCCTGGGTTGTTTGGCATCAACCAACTCAGTATAATAAATCCTCACTGGTGCCAGTGTTGGATTTATTATAAAATGTACCCAGATGAAGGTGCCCCCAGAAAACCTAACAGTCCTGGCATGGTGTCTGACTGTTTTTTAGCCAGCCTGCCATCACCAAACATGATTCTGGACTGCTGGGGTGAGAGCCTTTGCTCTCTGGAGCCAGAAGACAAAGCCTTTCCTGGCCGGAGGTGTCATATCTCCTCCGCCAGGCAGGCACCCAGCTCAGACAGGAAGCTTCAAAGGCTATACTGTGTTTGAAATGAGACCCCTAGCCTCTGCTGCTACCAGCAGAAGGCAACCCCCCACTTTAGGTGGGAAAACTGTTGAGAAAACAAAGAAGAATAGAAGTAGTGACCACCCTCAGCCAGCACCACCACTCAGGTGTGGCAGGCAAGGTGCCCCTCCATTTCATTTTCTCCCATCTTGGATGGAAGGAAAAATAGCAAATTAGGGTAAAGGTTGTGTTCCCCTCCAAAAGGAGGTGGTCATATAGTGGGTGTAGCCACCCTAAGGTAGGTAGACCATTGGCTACAAACAGGTACTCCCCTTAATGCCCTCTAAATACTGTATTTAGGTGGCATCGCCTGAACTTTAGATTACCAATGACCTAAGAAGAGCTGGACACTGCACAAGTCGCATCAGCAGAGAAAACTGCCAACATAAACTAACTCAGTCCCAGCCCTACCGGCCTGTGTGCAGCCCTCAAAGAACCTGCACCAAAACACGACTTGTCCTGCAGCCCAGGGACCTCCAAAGTCTTGGGAGGACTGCCTGCCTTCTATAAAGACCCATCCCCTCATTTATACTTTTTGACACTAAACTGCACTAACGCAGTTTAGCATCAAAAGGTATACCGCCAGCTAGCGCCCTCCCAAGATGCCGGATGGGCGTCATATTTATGGTATGACGGTAGCCGGCGGTAAGGTCCGGCTAGTGTCATGAAAAACAACGCTAGCCAGGTGGGGGAGGCATAGGGGAACAGGGGGTTTAGTGTCAAAGGATGACGCTAGTACGGGCAGAGGCATAAAAATTACTCTAACCAGACTACCTTCATTATCTGATGTTAAAACCCCATGGACATGTCTTAGTTAAGAGAGGAGTTATGCCCACCACCCCACTGGCCATTCCCAAGGAACATATGTCCCCTGAGCATGGCCATTGGGCCCAGTGTCATGTAGGGGGGCCCAAGTTAGCCCCCCAAGGCACTACAGAAAATAAAAAATAATACTTACCTATACTTACCTGGGATGGGGTTCCCATTCCTCAGCTGTCCCTCTGGTGTGGGTGGGGGTGTCCCTGGGGCTAGGGTAGGGTACCTGTGGGCTCCTTCTATGGTCTCTGACCATGGAAAAGGCCCCCAGGTACCCTAATGCCTGCCCTGACCCAGGTGTTAAATGATGGTGCTAAGCTAGGTTAGCGCCATTATTTAAGGCCCCCACCGCCCCATGCTTGATTTTGGCATGGGGGGATAAATAGACATGTCTAGCGCCAAAATGTAAATATGTAGTAAAAATATATGACGCTATTTCAGTGCAAACTGATTATAAGTATGCCCCCAAGATCTCCCATGGACAGCGGACCTGCTCAAAAGGAGCTACTTCAAAGAAAAAGAAGGCTGCCTGTAGAATCGCAAAACCGCCTCTGGGCCCTCCTCTGCACCTTACCCCCATGGCACGAGACCAAGTGGCCCACCAGTCCTTTGAAGTTTCCACAGTGCTTCTGAGGAAAAGTTCACTGTCGGCTAACCACTTCTGGACTTCATAGCAACCCCTGCAGCCTCAATCCAATGGCCACCCTCGGTATGACCTGCCCGATAAGCTGTTTCTGATGCCAAAAGACACCCCTGCTCTTGGAGCCAGTGGGCCTTGGGGAGCTGGACCTCCAGTTTCCCTGTGACCCCTGGCATCTCAACTTACCTGGGCAGCTGTGGGTTGTCTTCGCCAACCTTCCTGACCAGAGTCTGCAGCTTGTTTCTGAAACCAATCTCCTCCATTAGATAACATTCAGCACCCAATGCTATGTTGGGACACTGTACCTGGCCGCCCCTAGGCCGCTGAGGGTGTAAGTTTGGTGCTGCCCTGTGGGCCCGCGGTGCTTACCTCAACCCCCGGAGACCAACCTCTGATGCCGCTTTTACTCACCTGTGAGCATTGCATCTTCATGCACCCCAAGTCTCTATTGGTTAACATTGGGCCCCTGACTCTGATTTCAACTTCTGCACCCGGCTGCCCCTGTGCCACTGTGGGTGCACTGTTGGAGCTAATTTGAACCTTTCCTGGTGTTGACCTAAAACCCCGAATACTAAATCTGTAAGTTGTGTACTTACCTACAAAGCTGCATTCTTGTTTTCCCTCTCAAAGGTTAACTTTGAAGATTCTGAAAATTGCACTGTGTTGATTTTTTAAACTAAAGAATTTTTACTTTAAAATCTGCTTACCTTGAATGGTGTTTTTGTAAATTGGACTCAAGGTCTTTGAGTGTGTGTCTTCATTTATTGATACTGTGATGACAACAAATGCTTAGCATGACTCCCAGATAAGCCTCACTGCTCGCCCACACTACCACAAAAAAAGAGCTTTGGGTTTGTCTATTTTTGCCCCTGGATACCAAGGTCAGGTTGCCTGGACTTTCTGCACAGTACACATCATTTCTGTTCACTATATAGAAAGCCAGCCTCCTGCAAAGTTCAAATTTATAGTTTATGCACCAATTTCAAATTACTATGTCACGCACCTCCAAAACACAGCCTTGCCACCTCACTCACCACACTACAATAATCATAGTTCATGCCTTTTCCATGCTCTGTTTATACCCTTGCATACCACATCACTTATACCATGTGAAATCGTAGCATTCATAACAACTCTTATAACTTCTCAAATTACATTATTTGCCACAACACAGTGCATGGTAGAGTGGTTAGGTATAGTTAGAGTTGTCTGGTTAGCAAGTTGAAAATAGTGTGTAACAAGGTCTGCTACTTATAATAATTTGAAGGTGGTGAATACATTTTCAATGAAAGTTATAACAATAACTTTAGAGTTTTTAAATGTTGTATGGTTTACACTTGGTTTGTGTAGAGGAATAGGGAAAACAAGTGTTCCTACCTATAACTAAGCTTTAACCTTTGTTTTTTTTCATTGAATGTAGCCCACACACACACACACACACACATATATATATATATATATATATACTTTACCTAATGGTGGTCGCCACTAGGTAGTTATAGTTAGAGCCTAGTTTCTTTTGAAAAAGCGTTGATTGTTTTGCTAATAACTTTAGCGCCATTTGAGGAATCTTCCCAAGCTTTTCCAAACTCATAATTTGCCAAGTTCAGTTTCTGTCTTGAAAATTTGAGGGTGATCTGTCAACCGAGGTCTGGGAAAAAAAGGGGCCCCAAAGTGCGTTTTCCCAGTACATTTTTCCGTAGGACCTTTAGATACGCCTACAGCTCGAACCACTGAACGAAATTACACCAAATTTGGTACGAAGCTAGATTATGTTACGCAGATCACGCTTTTTGTGATTTGGTGCAAATCAGTTCACTAGTTTTGGAGACATTTAAGTGAAAACATACAGATATGTAGGAAGGCAGATCTTCAGTGGATAAACCGTGGGTTTATCCACGGATCCATGCACTGCAGGAATAATCTGGTTGGCTGCCTGCAACCTGAGAGAAATGTTGCGGCCGCCATTTTCTTTTGTCGCTAACCATGACTGAAATGTGGAGGGCAATTGAGTTGATGGGGTCAGGATACAGATTGCCTGACCCCATGGGGGGTGATATGGTTGTGGTGATGGGACAAATAATGCCTTTGAAATGTGGAAAATACTTTTTTTAAGCTTCGTGAGATCCATGGATCAACCCGCGGGGCTCCGTGTGGCCCACGGTGTGAATGCATGGGTGGATCCACGGAGCTCGGGAAATGTAAAAAAAAAAAGACTAAGGCCCATATTTATACTTTTTGATGCAAAAATATTACCACCGGCTAATGCCATTTCGTTGCGCTGTGCGGACATCAAATTTATACTTTGACACACAGAGGCGCAAACCACAGGTGTGTCATTTTTTTGGACTCAAACCACTGAGTCACGTCGTAAAAGGAAAATGACGTTAACGCAGCAAAAATGACTGTGAACCGGTTTACAACGTCGCAAACCGGATACGTGCCGTTTTTTGACGCAATTGTGTCAAAAAGTGCAGCAAACACTGCTAAATGTGCGTAGGAGAGACAAAATGGATCCCAGATGCTTGCACAGATCTCAGGAAGATGACAACAGACCAGGAACCAGCCAGGTGGACCCACAGAAGACCCAGGACAGGGAGAAGAAGAAAAGAAAGTGTTGCTTCAGTGCAGAGGAGCAGGAAATTCTAGTTAAAGAGGTGACGGAACACCAGCACCAACTGTTTGTCACCTCAAAGTTGCCAATCTGTAGGAGAGAGGCAATATGGCAACAAATTTTTGACAAGATCAACAGTGTGGCAGAAGTACGGTGAACAGTCATTGACTGCAAGAAACGCTGGCATGACTGCAAGCGCAGGACCAAGGAAAAGATGGCCAGGAACAGGAAGGCAGCACTTTAGACCGGAGGTGGGAGTCCAGCACCGCAGGAGGCCCTGGATCACATGGAGGAGATGGTGGCAGCCGTCATTCCTGAGGAGATCGTCACAGGGATTCAAGGACAGGACAGCGCAGACTACCAGGAGACAGCGCACATGCAGGGTAAGTCGCATGGGGAATTAAAATGCCCAAATGTTTACTGTAAGCAGGGGGGTGGACATACCTATTACACAATGCATGTAAGTCATGATATTCATGGAGTGGAATGGGTAAAGGGCCAGGCACGGAGGCATGGCCCATTCTGAGGAAACCTGGGGCACACTACTACACAACACCAACAACCTTTGCATGGGGGTATGCTGCCATGCCAAGGATGTTGCAAAGGTCAAGCCAGGCCAGGAGGGCAGGGTACAACATAAAACTGGCAGCCCGTCACACGTCAGCCAGTATTCTCCCTACAGTAACTAGGGGCCAAATAACAACCTCTGGCAATTCCTGCAAGTGGAATGAAACATCGACAACAGTTGCTATTACCACCTCTGCTGTGCGTGCAGGTCAAGTAGCTAATGGCAGTAACATCCCAATGGATCAAACACACCCAAATTAGAGGGTTCAGTCTGCTGAAATCAAGACAAATGTCCTAATCCAGTCAAATGTGATTGTCCAAAGTTGCTACAAACATCAGCCATTGGCATTAACATTAGGAGGTACTCAGCACTGATGCCATAGCCATGCTGCGTATGTCAGGGTCCACTCTGTGCCTGGGTCACAATAGCTCCAATGACCCCATGCAACATCCCAAATGTCATACTGCTCAGACAAAAGCATTGAGGGGGAGGACACAGCGGGAGCTGGCAAAAGAGGTGCGGGTGGAGATGCAAACTATGGCAGCCAGCCTAGAGGGGGTGCGTTCGTGCATGATGTCAACTGAAGAACAGGCAGCAGCTATGCAAGGGCGAACAACAATCTTGCAGGAAGTTGAAAAAAGGTTGAAGGAAATCAGCACAGCTGTAATAGAGGTGACCCAAACCTACAACAACAATCCTGTCAACATGTGCACAAATGCAATATTGAACCCCTCAGGGCCGACCTGGCTGCCTACCACCGTGATGTGGCTGCTATTCTTAAGAACCAGCAGTTCCTTCTTGCTGCTGTACTGCCCTTAAGACCCCCACAGTTAGCACCTACCGGGATGTCTGACTCCACGTCTTCAAACACTGAGGTGTGTGTTGCCCCTTCACAACCACCACCACCAAGGGCAGAGGAGACTACACACACATCAGAAGATGAAGACATGGAACAGATCACCTTCACCTGTAAGAGTACCCGGTTGCACTTGTCCCTGACACATGGCCACCTATTACCAAGGTCCTGTGCTTTGTAACATGCCAGTCTTGCAACAACTGTACTCAAGCACTGTTCTTCAACCCACTGTTTATCTTGTCGGCCTGCCCTGTGATTGTCTCTCACTAACTGATTGGCAAATCCTGTCCCTCTGCACTGTCTGACACTTCACCCCATGACATGTCCTTTTGCACTTGTGTAGGATCACAATGGAACATGTCACACTAATGGACTCACATTTATGGACTATGTACGTATAGCACTACGGCACTTTTAAATAAATAGCACTTACACAACAACTTTGTCTCTGTGTAATGTGACACATCAACCGTGATGGCCATCAGTGATGTTAACCTCAGGTCAAGGATCATTGATTGTCTATACACCTGACCTGAACGAATCTTGGCTGATAACAATGCACAGTGACCTGGATTGTACCATCATCTGCCCTCCCTGAGGGTTATTACTGAGGAAATTATAAACTATACACCAAAATGCTGTGTTGTACAGAATAACGCCTCCTCAAGGGATGTGTAAGCCAGAAAATAGTGCCTTCGATTGTTACTGAAAGTCAAAACTTACGTATGTAACATTTTTCCCAATTTTTACCTAACACACACCAAACAGCATGAAGGGATGTGTATGAGTTTCCACACAAATAAGTAACCGTGCTGAACAAATTACATGTGTGAGTTATGTATACCATACTACATGAGAGTATACTACCACTCACCTTATAAGGATTTGCTTGGACATCAGGCTGCAGCAGTGTCCCCAATACCAAATCTGGTAGCAAAGTATGTGACATTGAAAACATACAGCACAAAATAAGCACACTTTGGGATCCATAGTAACCGTGAGTGGTTGGTGCAATGGATGGCCGAATCTTAGCTAAGTAGCTTTGGTGTAGCTGCCAATGAAACAGCTCAGTTGTGATATGGTTGCAGCATGGACACAAAAGCTAATACAAAAGAGACACTGTTCACTCATGGCAAGGCCCTGATCTACAAGCATTTGACACATACTGTAAAGGGTTACCTAGATATTTATTAAACAGTAAAAACAGAAGCTAAAACCAGGGGAAACACCTTACCTAACCTAATCTACTCTAACTAAACATTACCCACAACTGTCCCTAACTAACCTAAGCTAAACTTATTTATCACATTTAACAAAACGATCTAAACATCAACCCCCCAACCCCCTTATAAGACGGAACACATGGAGGACAACAGATACTAACCTAAACACATACTATCTAATACTAAACACATATATATATATATTTTTTTCTTTTTTTAAAACACCAAAACCCCAACATTGACCGCCACCCACCCACCCACACATATAATAAAAAACAGTTGAAAAAAGTATGAAACCCCCACCCACTACTACTAACTAAACTAACAGCCTATACTAACCTAACACTAAGCCCCCTAAACCCACTAAGTTAAAGAACAAGGAAAGAGGAGGGAGGGGAGGGAGTATAAGCCTACAAGTTGGCCCTCCTCACGGTCTTTTTATTTGCACGCACCCTCCGGTTAACTTGTGCCACCTCCTGCTGCAGTCTGGTCATTTTCCGTAGGACACGGTCCAAGTTCCTTTGCATCTGGGCAAAAGTTGCAGGGTCTATGGCTGCAGCAGGGGTGGTCTGGGTGCCAGTGGATGAAGAATGGGCCCTTGTCGGTGCCATGTCTGTAGGCTGAGGTGCAGGTGGTGCTGTGACTGGTCCTGGAGCTGTTGCTGTAGATGGTCCAGCAAAGGTCCCAGCTACTGTTGGTGCCACCTGGGTGGTAGTGGTGGTGCTGGTGGTGGTGGCTGTGGTGGACACGGAAGGGCCCCCTTGGGCAAATGCCCTCCCCACTCCAGAGGCTCTTTCATGGCGATATTGTCTTGCCATGTTGCGGTACCCAGACTCCACATCCAGAATGTGGCGGTAACGCATTGCCCTGCACTGAAACTCTCGAATCTAGATGGGAGTCATATTGGCAGGTGTTAAAACAAATGGAAAATCAAACATTAGGTACTTCATTGTGTGAAATGGCTCAAGAAGTAAATCAGACAATACATCTATTGTACCTGTAACAGCCCATATCATCATACAGATCACTGATAGTCCCTGAGGAAGTACATGGCAAGCCAGCCTACACATGCCCTATCATCAAACAGCACATCCAAACCCTACAAGATGGGTAACAACTGGAATGACTTTGGCATCATTGTTCTGCCACTTGTCAGGTAAAAATCATGCTGCAAATCCTCCACCACTGACAGGCCAACAAATTTCTATGTTCTGGATGGCAATCTAGGGCCACAAGATCTGCGAGTTGTAAATGGAATTGCCAATATAGAATGCATGTCCTAATCATGAGTGGGTATCCTAGGTTTGGACAAGTGATTTACTGATTTACATGTCTGTGTACCAAACTTGGATCATCAGTCTTAGGTACACTATTCACAACCCTACTCCTGTGCCTGAGGGGGGTAGACAAGCAACTAATAATTTCAAACAACAAGGACACCCAGGAAGCTTTGGAAAGCTGTACATGGGTTTGGCCAGCACACCACAGGTAAGGAGGAACTCCAAGTAGGATACACCCAAACCTTGGACAATCCCATCAGCACTAATCTTTGGAAATGCAGACCACTGTCAACATAATTTCCTACCAGTAACCCATGACTTACAACAAACAAATAGATGCAAGCACACCTCTGGCCATGAGCTGCATGCACACTTAGGCCATTGTACTCAAGTGCCTCATACTCAAAGCACAACATGTGGAGCTACATGCTGCTAGGAAGTTAAACATACAGTCAAACATGTTCATTAGTGAATAGGGAAGCTGAAGTCTGTGGGTAAGACTTTGGTATCCCTATTCTGGGAGAATCAGGGTCTGACTGGCTGACTAATTCACTAATATGGTCCACTGCTACATTTTCTGATTTCAAGTTTTATCCACATAACTCATTCGTATTCACATTGCCGTGCCTACAGGACTGACCTAGAATCCCAAAATATGACAATACCATAAGGATTGGCCAACTCAAAGATGGGGAAAAAATGATACTCCACTCAAGGAACAAAATAGATTATTGACCAGCGCATCACACCTTGCTATGTGTCCAACACACAGGACTCAATCACACATCATCAGCAAACACAACACAGAACAGAAATATCAACACTTACTGGAGATGTCTGGGTCCGCAAATTGAGCAACCTCTCCAATAGTGTAGGGTGCAGGTCCACCTGTAAGGCATGGAAGGGAGAAATGTGCTCAATGCCTGTGCACTGTACAACACTTCAAAATACAAATACTATGTGTAATATTAACTCAGAAAGAAAAGCCTGTCAGACATGATGATACTGCATTCTACATACCACTGCAAACATGTACAGACTCCAGTGAGTGATACACACATATCCGCACACATACAGTGGTCCTAACTATCATGTGGTGGCAAACATGCTCCTTCATTAGTGAGCAGACAAAATCATGGAGTGGATTCCTCTCATCATGTGTATCCATGAGAGACATGCAAAGCCACTTTATGTGAGGACTGCAATACCAGTCACCCAGACATTGTGACTAAGACCAATTTTAGACACACAGGTACAATGTACAGAGGGCCAGGGACAGTTCTAAGCCCTCAATTTGTATCATTTTCTTCATTTCATGTGCCACAGATATGGTGAGCTGCACCAACCATAGAGATATGAACCCGTCTGCATACCTTTTGCCAGCCATCCCTAATTGAAATGTGGCACTACAAACTCAAAATATCAGTCTAAGATGCTACCTGAGGTAAGCTATAACTTGTTATGTATGTGTCAGAATCCAGTTCAGACATGTATCCGAAAATAATTGAGGGACACAATATTTCTGGAAAATTTCTGGATTTCCAAGATATGTTTACTGATACACTCACCGACCACACATGAAACATATGTTTGAGCTACATTGCCATCATCAATTGACGTGAAGCCAGCACTAATTTACAGGCTCCTGTTGTGTTTTGAAAGTTAGTCTAGCTGTTGCATCAACAAATGAGTAGGAAATTTGGATACCTCACAGACAACTGTGGCCCATATCTATACATATTTTGCACCGCATTTGTGTTGCTGTTTGACACAAAGGCGGCACAAACTTACAAAATACAATTGTATTTTGTAAGTTTGCGCCGCTCTTCCTTCAAAACAGGTCGCAATTGCGGTGCTAACAAAGTAAAAATATGGCCCTGTATGTTTCACCAGCATTCCACATGTTCAAAAACATTGCCGGCAGAATCTGAAAAAATCAGCTACTGTCACTACAGAGCATTTAAACGTGCCCATTACTCTGATTTGTACTCACCAACAGGGCCACCAATCACAATCCCCAGGTAGTCCAGCTGGTCTTGCTCCCTGGCAACAAGGTCAGCCCAGCGGTGCTTCAGCTGGCGGTCATTTCGCAGTGTGTTGTATATTATCTGCAGATGGTACAACACCTTTGCCCACCGGAGCCTCCTTGCCTCTGTGTGATAGCCTTGGATCACACGACCACCTGCCTCTGTCATCAGGGGTAGGAAGTGGCACACCAGCCAAATAAACCCACCCAGCTCCTCCTCTCCCATCCTGCCAAGACGAGGCCTACCCAACATTATTGCACCAAAAATAAAGAGGGGATAAAGGGGTACAAAGGAGAATAGAGGGAAAGTAGGACAGGACAATGCAAAATAACTACAAACACAGTCCAACTGTACCAAAACTACCACTACCCACAACAGACTCCCAACACAACAAAGACAAATGTTGACAACACAAATGACCAAAAAAACACTCAGACAGGATACCACAGACAGTTATTTACACAGAAAGACAATTTAAAGACCACACTGGAGACAAAATCACAAAATGCACAAAGAGACAAGTCTACACACAGCCACACAGTCAGGAAATATCACAGACTGCAAAGTGAAAGTGAAAGTACACCCACTGTACCAAATCTGTAAACAGGATGTCCTATTACATCACTTCCTGCCTCAAATACGGTGCGTTTTTCTTGTTATGTGTCAAAATATTATAACGCTTACAGTCTGTGCGGCATTTTTTTTTATGCACATGATAAGAAATAACCCTGCATCCATATTGTTAAATATGTTTCATACTTAACCAATTTCCGGGGGTACAGTGTGGGAATTACCGCTCAGGCCAATGGATGTTTCAGGGCATTGTGTGTCATATTTCGACGCATATGCGTCATTTTTAGACGCATATGCGTCATTTTTAGACGCATGTGCGTCTTTTTTTGACGTGTATTCGTACAAATTTCTGTCATTAACTGGGTTTGGGTCATTTCTCATTTTTAATGATACATGACAGTTGTGACAATGCAGAGATAGGCTGATTACACCCACATTGGGCATTTAAGTGTTTGGGCGCATGTGACAGACCATACTACTGCGGACTATGATCCTATACTTGGTGTACGGGATTTTCACTCTTCACTGACGCAATAGATGGCCAAACGTGTGGGATACAATTATGTATTACCCACCTTTGGGCATGTTTTGCGTCAAGAGAGGATAGCAAGGCGACACAACTCACTACAATAACTCAAAGCCTATGGGTCAATGTGTGTGATTTGGCTACTACTATTGTTGTTGACCCATTGTGTGAACATCACAAAATGCATTTTTGCAAATCTGCTTGTATGCATGTGGAGTCATTGTATCCAACCCTCAGATGCAAGTAAGTGTGGAAATGAAAGAGGACATGTGTTAGCCATAAACATAGCAACAACTGCTGTGTGCTCTTCCTAGGTTTTTTGGAACATAAAAACCACCATGGACAAAGTATGCAGTGGATATATATCAGACGGTTGTTCATGTCAATGTTCCAAAACTTAGCCATCACATGACCTGGAATGTTGGATACTACTTCCTAGGCACTTGTTTGTTAACCCACCCTGAGTCAGGCATGGGATCATACTATGTGGGTACCGTGTTTGTGACACGGAGTCCAAAACATAATACACAATTGTAATGTTACGCCACAGTTGGAGTCATATAACTGAGCCATGCCTATCCTGTGGCAGTAGAGGACCAGCAGACCAAGCAGCATGTGATCACATACTTCCAGTGGTAAAATGCACAGAGGTGTCTGGTTCATGTGTGTGGGCCAATGTTTAGCCTGTATAATTATTGGGGTCTATGTTGTCACAGTTACGTGCAGGACTAGTCATGAGTCTGTGGAGCCATTTCCTGTATCTACAAAGTATCCTTCACAGATCAATAGAAGGAAAGCCAATGAGGATTTGAGAACACACATGGGGATGGTCCAACCCTGTCACTGCAGAAGTGTTATGAGACTGTCAACAGGGCAACCTTGGTGTAATGACAAAGTTAATGTCCCAGGATTCTTATACCGGCAGGTTTACTCACAACATTTGTACACAGGTTGGCCTCTAAAATTCCCACTGCATCTGGGAACATCAGTACCTCTGTGCTGATTAATCTCACAGCTATTCACCACACAAGCCCCATCAATATGTTGGGAGCAATGTGAATCAGCGTGTGGACTGTCAGGGTCCTAACATGTGTAGACATTTCATGCACATTATCTGACATTGTTCGTTGTGCTGGAGGTACCATACCCAATCCGTGCATACAGCCAGGGTACACTGTCACAATTTGTCACTCATGCATACATGAGACCCATACAAGGGATAGGCCATGATTTGGCTATTTGAAGACAGGTTCATTCCCATGGTGCAATAAATAAACTGATTATGCTATACAATGTATTTGAGTATGCATTGTAGACCCACCTGACACAATACCCCAGGAGGAATATGAGGGTTGTGAAAACAACTATGATACAAATGTAGGCCCAAGGAACCTTTAGGGTAACGCAAAGACAGGAGCCAGTCAGGCTAACAGGATGCAGGGTCAATCAGGATCCAAACATTTCACAAGGTAAATACACAGTGGTCAGACTGAGAGTGGTCAAAGGAGGAACAAGACAGTGGAAACGGAAAACTGTGTTTGTCCTGTGTGTTGGAACGTAACACATTAACCCAAGGGCTGTGTTACACAGCTGATTTATACAGTAAGGCATAACAGTGTTATAGATAAAATGGCTGCTTCTATGCTGTTCCAGGCAGCTGCAATGGCAGTGCATGTTCAAATGGTGGGTCTCCATGGAGGTGCTCACAGGTATGTGCAGCATCAGTCTCTCACAAGTCCTGTGGGTGAGATTCAAGTTCAAATGGCCAACAGTACCTTTCACATGGGAAGCAATGTACAGGTGATAACAGGTCTTAGAGACTACAAGCCAGTGCATTAGTTACCCTGACGTCCATGCATACAGAATTACAATGAGTATGGCATACCAAACTAAAGAGGGAAGCACACTGGATTTATATTGTGAGTCTGGGAGTGTGTAGAGGAGGGATTATCTGGGGACACATATTACCATTCCAGGGACCTCTTAAGAAGGGTGGGGTGACACCGGGAACATGGGTGTGTCTGTACTTAGGACATGGGCTGCCATGTGCAGGGGATGTCATGTGAGCAATGCTAGTCATACCAGGGGCACTTGTGCTATGAATTTGCTGATTATATGGAAATCTAGTCACACATAGTCCTTGCAAAGATAGGTGATTTAAGACTTACGGCTGTCAAGGGTCTGGTCATACATTCCTGTTACCAATGCAATATCACACCCACTGACTCATGTATGAGGCATTTTTTTACCTTATTGACTGATGGTGTCTTAGTTGTGTGCCATATGCTGCGATGAACCATCTGGCCAACATGTATGTGTGAAATAGGTGTGGTCCTCTGCTATTGGCCTTCAAATGTGAAATGTACAGGATATGTCATTTACTGTGTGAGTGAATGTGGCTGTACATTCATACGCATCAAACTAGTTTAGGAGTGTTCTGTGTCCTAATTGGTATTTCAGCAATGCTCCATGAGGCTACACTCTGATTCTGATAGTTAGAGATAATGTTATGCAAAAATGATTATCCAGACCATGATATAGTGATTAATATAGGTGTTTATTTACATATGGTAAGACAGTGGTGATGGGTGAGTAGAGTTAAAAGAAATTTTGGGCAATATGTTGTCTCCGACGCAATCCTGCAGCTATGTTTGGATGGTCCCCCTCATGTTGATAGACAGCATCCTCCTCTTCCTCCTCTTCAGGCATTTGTGGGTCGGGTTCATATAGGGGAATGTTCCTTTCTACACATATGTTGTGCAGGATGGCACAGGTCAAAATTATTTTGCACACCATTTCTGGTGAGTATAGGAGGCTGCCTACGGTGATGTCGAGACACCTGAATCTTGACTTCAGGATGCCAAAGGTCCTCTCAACTATGGTGCATGTCCTCCTATGTGCCTCATTATAGGCACGCTCTGCTGCAGTGCTTGGGTTTGCAAATGGGGTCATGATCCATGGCTGGATCCCATATCCCTGATCAGCTGAAAGAGAAAATGAGTGAGAACATGTTGATGTACCTTGCACCATATATATCACTTTGCATGGCAGTTATTCTCTTGTGTTGTCTGTGACTAATTGGTGTTTGTGTTATTGTGTGGATTCCTAGGCTTCTAGGATGTACCATCAGCATTGGGTTGTTTCCTTATCTGAACGGGTGTTTGGCTGTTGACCGGATGTCAGCAGTATTTTTGTAGAGTTGCAGTACAGTGTGTACTCCCTTGCATTGTGACTTGTGAAATAGGTGTCCCTGTGTCTTAACTGGGGGTGAGATGATACTTCCATACACAGAATCAATTTGACAGTGATGGTAACACGGTTGCATCTATATACCCTGGACATCCCATCCAATTTCACATATGCAATAGTATTATTTAACCATCAGTGAGACCCTTATATTTTGCAAGGTGACAATGTGCAAAACATCTCCGTACGTTGTGAGCACTGACGTGTTAACAATTGACTATGCACTAATTTCACATGTGTGACAAGTTCACTGCAGACCTATTTCTCTGCCCTTGCCAAGTCGACTCAGGTTGTAACGTGTACCAATACTACTGAACATGTTCTATTTCAGATGGTTAACTTGGTTGTGACGTTGTCATTTCGAGTTTCAGAAGGTCCGTATCCCGGTACATCTGTTGTGTGTGTGTGTTAATTTGTCACAATGCGTATGTGTAGGAATGTGCACTTTCAATATTGACCCATAAATATGTGTTCTTCGCACAGTCCACTTGCTTCTTGGTAGTGGGCAATGTGAGAGCAGGAGTGATGTGAGATATTGGTACAGCCTCAATGATTCCACGTGACCTTCATTGTAGTCATCATCATGCTATGTGTGTCATGGTGTTTGACCTGCAGCAAAACACATTACACACCCCTTACACAGTACGTATTGGTTTGAAGGGTGTTGGATTGAGTGTTACTGATATGATATTGAAAGATTAATCTTTCCAAATGTACTGCCAGTTGGGGCCATGTCTTTGTCATTGTATTGTTTAAAATTTTTCCCTTGTGTCTGTGTTCCCTTGCATCTATTGTTATTTGGAACTGTCATTTGTCCCTTGGTGTGTCTCCCATTGGGTGAGGATATCAAACATGCCTAGCGGTGTCACAACCTCAGTGTGTTCCTGTCCACGTGTCAATGTCGTGGTGTATGTGTTGTGTGTCCTTGAGGGTTGCTGTGCAGTGTGTATATAAGTAGGTTTCTGTACTTACCAACAAGTAGGCCATTTCCATAGTGTCCATCCTGGAAGTGTTGATTGATGGTGCAGTGACGGAAGATGAATGAATCATGTACACTCCCAGGATACTTTGCCACGATGTTGGTGATAAAACCCTGGTGATCGACAATGGCCTGCACATTAATGGAGAGTGTGTTCTTTCTGTTATGGTATAGATGTTCGGTTGCAGCAGGTGGCGCAATGCGTACATGTGTGCAGTCAATGGCACCAAGGATGTGTGGGAAGTCATTAATTTAGTAAAACCCCTGTTTTGTCTCCTGCTGCTTCTGCTGTGTGTTGGGGAAGCTGATGTGGCGGGGTGTGAGGGAGATGATGGTATCAAGTACCTTGGGTAGGAAGGCAGAGAATGATGGCTGTGAGATCCCAGCAACCAGGGCGCCATTGGTTTGAAAGGAGCCACTTGCCAACTTGTGTAGTACAGCTAGAAGCTTGGTTTCTGGTGGAATGGTGCGGGGTGCTGGGTGCCAACTGTGGCTCAATGTTGCGCAGCAGCTGCTGAATGGCTTGCCAGTTAAGCCTGTACGTCTGAATGATGTCTTGTTGGCGGAGTCGCAGAAGGGTTGTCCTGGTGCGGAATATCCTCTCCTGCCTTCTGTGTTGCCTTTGGGGTCCCTGCTGGTGTTGTGGAAGCTGCTGTTGTTGGTCATGTGCTCTTCGTCTGCATGCATGCTGGATGAAAAGCACCTCAATGTCTTCCTTTTGGAGCTCTGCTGTTGCTTTCATTAAGTACAGGTGTGTTTGCCCCATTTTAACGCCTGCCCTGTCCCAGGTGTTATTTTTTTACGCAAATCGGGTTGTGCAGCATTTTCTGACTCCTCCTCCCGGCCGCTCGTCATTTTTGCGCGGTAGCATAAATAAGGCGCACGGGCGTTTAAGTCATTTTTTGGACAGGAACGCCTACCTTGCATGTCATTAACGCAAGGTGGTTTCCTGCATCCAGAAAATGATTTTGGCATTCGTGGGCTTGGGCGTCAAAGTTTATTTATTGGTGCACGGTTTGCGCCCAAATTTCTGACGCACGCTCGGCGCAAACAGAGTATAAATATGCCCCTAAATTCCAATAGAGACACTCTCACATTCAGTATTACACACAGAGAGACACTCTCACACCCAGTCTGACATGCAGTCATACACCGTCACACCCACTCTCACACCTACAGAGATGCTGTTACATCCTTTTTCACATCTTCAGAGATACTCTTACACTTACGCTCTCACTCAGAGCGACACTCACACCCACCCTTGCATCCACGCAGACACTGTCACACTCCCTCTTACACTCAGACATAGACTCTCACGCTCTGTCTTATGCTAACAGAGACTCTCACATGTAGTGTCAATTCCAGAGACACACTCTGACACTCATCCTCACACCAAGACAGCTACTCTCACACTCAGGCCCTCATTACGAGTGTGGCAGTCTTAAGACCACCACACTCGCAGTGAGGGTCATATTGCTGCAGTCCTGGCGGTAAAGACCACCGCATTACGAGTTTGGTCAAAGTCAAACCGCACTGGTGCAGGCAGGAGGCATGCCTAAGATCACCGGCCATATTACGAGACAGTAAACCACCAGGCTTTTCGCAGCTGTCCTTGGCAGTAAAGCACCGGCGACAGGAATCCTCATTCCTGGGGCCAGAATACACACGCCCACATGAACACACATGCAACACACACCCCCATCACCCACACACTTCCTGACACACACCCCCAACCAATGGCACTCATGCATACAAACACCCCCACCAACCGCACACATACATACAAACAGCACCACTCGCTCGCCTACAATCAGACATGCACCTCCACTGGCTTGCACACAATCAGACATGCACCCCCACTCGCTTGCATGCATACGCACCCCCCTTCCGCATTCATACACACACAGACACCTGACCTTCCGCCTACATACACTCAAACACCCCCACCCTCTGCATTCATACCCAAACACACCACCACACATGCATACAGTCACACACACATGCACGCACACATACACGCACACACTACACATGCACCTACTGCACACATACATACACACACACACAATCACCCTTCCAGTCAACCTACCTGTCTGGGCTGCAGAGCAGCTTACATCGAGTTGATTATCTGGGAGGGGGTAGATGTTAGCAGTTCCATCATCAATGCCACATTCCCTTGCCTTATTACTGTTTGTAATATGGTGGGCGGAGTCCTTCCGGTGTGGTGGTGCTGGCAGTGGAACCGCCTCTCACCCGCATCTGTCAGGCCAACAGTGTTGGATTTCTGTCTGTTTATGGGCGCAAATGCAAATCCACAGCGGTCTTCACAAATGACAGCCTCAGTCGAAAGGATGGCCTCAGTCTGACATCCTGGCAGACAATGTTCCAAGCACTCTCACACCTACACAGACCATCTCACACTCACTCTCACTCTCAGAGAGACACTCTCACACCCATCCTTGCATCCCAAATTTTTTTTTTTTCTTTTATGAGATCCAGGGAGCCATTTGTAGATCCGAACAACATTTTTAAAAAAGTGTATACATTAAATATATATGTATATGGGTAATGGATTGGCTCTGGAAAGAGCCTTTGTGTTTATGATGTTTAAGTGACTACTACACATGATAGATGATACAGTCTCTCAGGTTATGCAGGAACAGTTTGTTACCTTTCTCTGTTAGGTGAACTCTGTCATTTCTGTACATACCCTCCATATCAAATCATAAGTTGTTGTGGTATATGGAAATTCTCTTAACACAACAAGAGAGGAGGGGAGAGGAGGATTTGGACCCATACTGCCTCCCCAAAATACACAACCAACTACACAAGGAGCATGGGGTGTTTACGTGGGTACCAAGTAGAGTTAAAGTGACCTGGACCCTCTGTGTCTCCCGGACGTCTGGATTTTTTTGTGTGCTGAATGTGGTTATCAGGAGGGGAATTTCTCCTTACGGACTGGGTGGTCTCACAAACTATATAGTGTCATGCTTCATCATTTGACCACCTATCCCAATCCGGGTAGGATAGTACCACCTGAACAGACTCAACCTTGTTGTTAAAAGAACTTGGAGGGAGAGCAGAGATAAAGATTATCTAGATAAGAGTGAGATCCAGTGGTACTACAGAAAATCTAAATTCACCTAATCAGTCACCGGTGTCGTATTGCACCTTTATTCGCAGTGATTGTCGGTGAGATTAATAAACGGTGAGATGCTTCTAGAGGGTAATGACTCGAAGTGACACCTACAGTTCACTGGCCAACATGTTTCTGCCTGCTAACTAAAGCCAAAGGAGGTCTAGGGGCATTCGTCAGGACCTAGGATCCCTAGATTCATGGACTGAGTCGTGAGCTGAAAGAAGGAAAGAGCCTACCTCGGTAGGAGGTGGTAAAATTAGGGTAGTACGAAGGGCCTACCTGGGGATCACTTAACCACATGGGCATATAGATGGCCAATCCAAGTAATATCTACATTAGACAAACCTAGATCCCTATCAATACCATTTCTTTTTGCACTCTCTCCGTCCCAAAAGACAAAACTGTGAACCATAATCCACACTCTGAGCATATTGGAGGTATTCTGGAGAAACACACAGAAGATGGCTGCAGTGAATGAGGCTGGTATGAAATGAAAATCAGTTGAAGTGGAGGGTAGTAGGAACAGTCTGGAAGAACTGATTCCATTGGCTGTTGTAGATATTTTTTGGGTGAAGGTAGGTAGTGAAGTTATGTGAATTATAAGTATATGTTGGATTGGGTTTAGGAAAATTGGAAAACAGTGAAAATAGCAGAGCTATGTTCACTCCGAAAGATTCAACCACACCTGCTAAATGTGACTTGAAACTAAGCATGCTATAGTCAGAAACTGTTACGAGCTTGTGACCTGTTGCAGCTGAATGTTGCAGACTGTGTAACCATGGTAACAGAGCTAAAGGAGCATGAGGGGAAAGGGAATACAAAACAAGACTAGGATGTGACTTTGTTTTAACACATATAGAGGGAGTAATGATTTATAATTATTATTTAATGTTATGATTTGGTTTTGTATTGTAACAAAAGTGTTTATATGGATGTGTATTTTTTTATAAGATCCCAAAAAAAAGTTCCCTGTGGATCCACCCACAAATTTACACATGGGGGCCACACTGAGCACCACAGTGGATCCGCACATCCAGTGAAACTCACATCATATTGGCTAACTTTTGACAAGCACTGCAAAGGGTTAACTATAGAAACCAGTGAGAAGTTGTAGAACATTATATTAACATGACAAGGAGTTTGTGATTGGTTTACTGAAAAGCGTGTTGAAAGGGTTGCCATTACTGGTTGCCTGCTAGAAGACTGGACTTCGATTCTTGTGATTGGTTTTTTGAGCATTGTTCAGTGAGAAGAAACTCTAACTGATACTGAAAGAGAATCATGAAACACAGCAAAGAGAATAATCAGGTATGTGTTGTAGAATGTACTTTATTTCACAAAGTATTAGTATATGAATAAATTAATATTAGGTGAAAGAAAGTGAGCAGTGTGTTCTCAAAATGTTAAAAGATGTAAATTCTAGGTTTGTGATTTATGTAAAGGAAATATACAAGTAATTCAATATATAAGAACGGTATTCAGCTGAATTTGGATAAGGGGTTTAATGGATGTTTCCAGTTTCTATTAGCAAATTAAAGTGATCCCTCATGTATTCTGAAGTTAATATGGACAATGCACTAATGAGTAATTTCATGGTTAAAAAATGTTATACTGAGTTCTAAAAATGTAATGTGTTTAGCTATACAGAAATGGGCATGGATGAAAGCAATGTTGAATTTATGCAGAGAGTCACACGTATTGAGAGATGATAGAGGTTATTTCACTATGAGTTAGACATCGATATGAGTGAAATATTTTGGGTTAGAGCAGCTTGAACCGTTTTTTGTTTGTAGATGGTGAAAGGGTCAGATATACTGTATGTAGGCTAAAGAGGAGGTTGCTGTGTCTATAGAAGAGAAAAAAGTGTTGTTAATTTTTATTGTGTTAAAACTGAGACACTTAGGTGCACAGTGATATATAGAGGTATATGGGGAGGTACACACTAATACATACACTGACATACCGAGGGACATATTGATGGATACACTTAGATAGGTAGGTACACACTAATGGATAGACTGACACACCCAGGTATTCAGCTATGCTGAGGCTGATATCCCCAGTCATATGGTGATGTATGGTGATGTATATACTGATGCACCCAGACCTGAATACTATCAGACATCTTGAGAGAGAATAAACTTACAGTAAGAGTGTAAGCAAGACACATATCCATAGAGTGACACATGTGGGAGGGCATTAATCCATATAGAAAAGCTGTGAAGACAGTGATACAAATAGTGGCGTGAACAAGGTGACACTTATGACTATTGTGATACAGGTAGATATCCAGTGATAAATTGGCTGGTAGATGTAGGCGAAAGTCTTGTGTTCAGTGATGAAGTAATACACCATCTAAGATATAGTCTCAGTAAACAGTGATGTAGTGTATCATTGTAAATTTAGTATGAAGTAAACTTTGTATTGGAAAATGTTGTTGTTAACTTTTTTCTTAGATGTGTGAATGTATTCTTTATTTGTTTCCAGGTATTGTTTTTTTTCTTAAGTAAAAAGATCAAGGTTGCCCAACAGAAAAGAATCAAGGTAAAAAAAGAAACAACTGTACTATCTGCTCAAAACTGAAAGTAAAAAACAAAATAAGGCGGAAAATGTTCAGAAGAAGAAAAGAGTTACTGGTAACAGTACTAAGAAGTTTTAAATAGAAATATGCTGTAAAATGCAAAATGATAGGAAAACATTAATTAAACGTGCAAACTTTCAAATGTAGGGATGAATTGCAAGGTATGGGTGTTGTAAGAATTAGGAAATCCAATAAGAAGCCACAGACTTTTAGACAGCAACAATTTAAGAAGTTGAGAGTAAAAATGTTTCGAAACAGAGGCCCGTATTTATACTTTTTTTAGCGCCGCATTTGCGCCGCTTTTTGACGCAAAACGGCGCAAACCTACAAAATACAATGGTATTTTGCAAGTTTGCGCCGTTTTTGCGTCAAAAAACGACACAAATGCGGCGCAAAAAAAGTATAAATACGGGCCAGAGTATTTCAAAATTTGTGGAAGAAGATGAAGAAGAATAAGAGGAGAAATGCTATTATAAAACAAAAGCACCATTTTGAGAATGTAATTGACAAAGCATTTGTTGTGGAGAGATAACAATTTGTTTTAATAATGAATAGAATAAAGACACTGGATAAAACAGTCATGTCCATGAGGAAAAGGAGGTTAAGAAAGAGAATTATTAATGAAAGTAGTGTTTGCAACGTTTTTAAAGGTGAATGGATGCACACATCTCGTACAGAACTGTTTTTTAATGAAGTGAGTTACTTCCAGGAGAATGCATTAGTACATGCAGTTGATAGAAATGGTTGGTAATATGAAGTGAAAGCTGGTAATCCTATAGAAAAAGAAGAGATCATTTCTAGGAATGTGGAAGAAATGAAAGCAGAAGAACTACATCAAAGACATAAACAGGCTCCTGTGTACAAGTATAAGTGTAAAGTATTTGTAGTATCCGTCAAAAGTCAATTAATAAATTGAAAACATTCTTGAGAGAATTTTCATGGACAAGTCTAAAAAAAATAATTAAAATGCTTTAAGGATTAGGGGCAAGATGTAGCAACCCTTTTGCGAGTCGCAAACGGCGAAAATCGCCGTTTGCGACTCGCAAACGTGGGTTTGCAATGCACAAATGCATATTGCGAGTCGTTACCGACTCGCAATATGCATTTGCGACTCGCAAATAGGAAGGGGTGTTCCCTTCCTATTTGCGAGTCGGAGTGGTATGCAACTCCATTTGCGACCGCGTACGCGGTCGCAAATGGAGTCGCAGTTACCATCCACTTGAAGTGGATGGTAACCTACTCGCAAACGGGAAGGGGTCCCCATGGGACCCCTTCCCCTTTGTGAATGGACCCCAAATTATTTTTTCAGGGCAGGGAGTGGTCCAAGGGACCACTCCCTGCCCTGAAAAAACCGAAACAAAAGGTTTCAGATGTTTTTGAAATGCAGCTCGTTTTCCTGTGAGGAAAACGGGCTGCACTTCAAAAAAAAAAAAACCTTTATTTAAAAGGCAGGTCGCTAACATGGAGGCCTGCTGACGTCAGCAGGCCTCCATGTTAGCGAGTGCCTATACTCGCAATGGGGTCACAAACTGCGACCCACCTCATAAATATTTATGAGGTGGGTCTTTGCGACCCCATTGCGAGTTGCAGAAGGTGTCTGAGACACCTTTCTGCATGTCAAATTGCGACTTGCAATTTGCGAGTCGCACAGACTTGCAAATTGCAAGTCGCAATTTGATTTTTTCCTACATCTGGCCCTAGATCCTTGCAGAGTTAGAAAATATAGTAACTTACAAGGGCATTCACTTGCATGTCTTTCAACGAAAGTGTGTCAAAGTAATTTTCATCACTTTAGAATGCTAGCTACGCATCCTTCAAGAATGCAAAATTTGGTAAAGAGACTGTGGGGCTGATTATGAGTTCAGCACTTCCGACTGCCACCATAGTGGCTACCACCCGTACCGGCCCCATTAAGAGTTTCCCGCTAGGTCAGCGGGGGGAATCCTGAGTATATGCCCGACAGCCTAGCGGTAAACAACATACAGCATTGTCTTCGGCTCCTAATCGCGCCAGCGGCAATTCTGTAGAGTGCAGGGTGCACTAGCAGACATTGAACATTGTGATGGTGCTGGCCAGGGTGGCCCCTGCACTGCTCATGCCAAGTGCATGGTCTCCGCAGGGGCCACCCTGGGGACCCTTCTACCTGTTCTCTGTAAGCATTTTCATGGCGGTGGCACCGCCCTGAAACAGCAGGCAGAGAAGGGGGTCGTAATCCCCAGGGCATTGCTTCTTGCAGCACTGCCCTGTGGGGTTAGGACCGCCGCCACTGCCAGACCACTGGGATTTCAGATCCTGGCAGAGCTGGCGGTTCTCTGGCGGCCCGACTGCCAGGGTTGTAATGCGGTGGTCGGACCGCCGTATTGCCAGCAGTTCGACTGCCATCTGCGAGTCTGGAGGTCTAGTGACCACCAGACTCGTAATGAGCCCCAAAATTGTGAAGACTCTAGATTTATGTTTAGGAGATTTGAATAGAGATCTCATAAACGGTACTATAGCAGAGGTTGAGAAAGTTTCTGAAGGCATTCAGTTCTGTTTCTTTGGCCCTGAAGAAGAGAATAGGGAAAATTACCAGCTACTGATTGAAGCTGCACAGGAAATAGACAAAGAAATTAATATTACTCGTACTCACTTCAAAAACCAAACTCGTTATGTAGGTGTATTTTCTAAACTGAAGATGATAAAGATACGTTGCAGGCATTTGGTGCATATCTATTTGTAGAAGAAAACTTTGAATTAGGTACAAAGCAAATTATATGGAAGTATTCCTATGATATGTTACAAGAGAATAAAATGTCAACAGGGCAATTCATAACAAATTAGAGTTGGTACCCATGCCAGAGGAACTTAATGAATTAAATGCGTATGAATCCATTTTAATATAAACTGTATTTCTAATTCAAGCAATTGTCCGAATGGAGCAAAACACAGGGAAGCTTCCACCAACAGAACTACAAAAAGGTCTAAAGGGAAGAGTAGTATATTTACCTCTAGATTTTAAAAGCAAGGTGGATATTGTGGGTGTCGAAAAAGATGTAACGGAACCACTGATTATTAAAGTAAATGGAGTTCCCATGAAAAGTAAAAAAAATTGCCAGAATTAATAAATGTCAATAAAGTGTAAAAAATACAATTTATTTGCAAGAAAATAAACAAAATGTATACTAACGTTGATATTACTGGAGATATAACCTGTGTTTTAGATGAAGTAGAATAATCTAGTGGGCATTTTAAAAAAGTGATCAAGCAGAAGTCAGAAGAAATATATGAACACTATAGTATTTATCCACTACATTCCAAAGATATTGTAAGGGATTCTTTTGATTTGTTTCAAATGTAACAAACTAAAGGAGCTCCTTTGAGTTCCTTGAAAAAGGTTTAAAGGCTTGCTGCTTTCCAAATCTATTTCCTACAGGAGTAGGTGGATGTCATGATGACCGATCATACAAATACCAGCAGCTGAGTACAGGTTGACAAGACTATATTCAGAGGATCCCAGGTTTCAACAATGTATTCCTTATATATTACATCTGTTATATGAGCGTGATTTGTCTGGACTTTCATATGCTGTGATCCACATTCTTAAGACAAGAGTCAATCTCCAAAATCTTTCTGCAACAGATTTTGTAGATAAGATACAAGGAAAAGATGAAAATCTGGAGTACAACTTAATCAACTTGATGGCTTGTCAATCTGGTACTAAAGAATACTGGAACTGTCGTCATGGAGAAGTTAAATGTATGCCAAGTAATCTAGATCCTCCTACTTGGTTTGTAATACTTAATTGTGCAGAGTATGCATGAGATAATTTACTAACATTTCTAAGAGTAGCAAACTCTAACATAAAGGATATCCATTTGAAGACAGCAGGAGAACCTTGCTCTTTGGATCCTGCTAATGTTTATAGATATTTCAATCACAAGTTTCAAGCTATGCTGGCATTCATATGCAATAAAACAAATCCTCCTCTTGGAGAAGTTACAGATTGGTTTTGGAGAAAAGAATACCAGGCAAGAGGAGCCATTCACATATACATGCTGTGATGGATAAAGGGTGCCCTAAAATTTGGTACTGAACCTGATGTGTGTGTGCTGTCTTTTATAGAGCAGTATGTTACATGTGGCATTCCAGATGACAATCACAAAAAACATTAAAGACAGCAAGTTCTACATTTCCAACACATAAGTGTAGCAAATATTGTTGCCGAAGATATAGATGCAAAGGAAAGTTTTATACTAGGTGTCAGTTTTGCTTTCCACGGCCTATCCTCTCTAAGGGAAGAGTAAACAGCTTTCTGTCTGCAGTAATGCACACACTCACCAGAAAACCACCCCAAAAAATACATGCAATCTGAGAAGAGCAGAGGCTTCCAAATATATTAACAATTATAATCATCCCATCCTGAAATTATGGAATGCACATATGGACATGCAGTTTGTTGCTGACAATTTCATTGCTGTTGCTCAGAATGTCACTTTATACATCACTTAGTCAGAAAAAACTGAGAAGAAGGAAACATGGGAGGACATTTCTGCCGAAAAGTCTCTATCAAAACAATTGTACAGTTTCAGCTTGAAAATGCTTTCACACAGAGAGATACGTTCTTATGAGTGTTGTGATAAGTTGAGTTCAGCTAGATTGTTCTCAAAGTCTAGAGGAATTGTTTGGGTTAGCCTAGGCCTTGTGAACACACGAAACAGAGTTTTGAAATCTTTTCTAGAAATTAATTACTTAGCAGATTCTGGTCCAGAGAGCACAGATATTGTGACAATAAATGTGTTAGACACATACTATCCAAAAAGAAGTGTACACCTTGAAAATATATGTCTTTATGAAATTCTACAACACTATAGGTATGGCAGTAATGTTTCAGAAAACATTGATGAAGGCAAATATAGTATAGCTAGTTGTGATGGTTGTTTAGTTTGGCATGCAAAGGGTAACTTAAGTAACCAAAGAAAACCTATTTGTCAAACTGCTGAAAAAAGGTAATTTTTCTATTTGGCACTTCTTCAGCTAGTCAAACCTTGGCGAGCTGAAATAGTTACTTGGACAATTTGACTGCTATGAAGACTCCTTCAATGCTGTGAAAGATACTATCCAGTGTGCAATATTTCCAAGCTATATGAACATATTAAATGAAGAAAATGAACAAGAAGAAACAATTGCTACTGAGATTGCAAAGGAAAGTTCACAAAGCAGCCAAAGTTCTGCACCTCTTAGTCAAGATCCTCTTGGACAGCCAGTAATAGAAAGCGTAGATGCCATAGCAATGAATGAAGTGGAGACAGCAATGCAACAGGTAATAGAAGAAAATGTTATGTTGGAAGATTTAGAAGACCAACTCAATAGTGAGCAGAAACAAATATATATTGAAGTCAAAGAAAAAATAAGCACAGATTATTGCATAAAAGTAATCAATATAAGTTTCCAAGTTTTAAACCAATTCTTGTATGGGTATAGTACTGGAAAAGGCTTTCTAATACAAGTTCTTACAGCATATCTACAGAAGACTACAGAATCCATGCTATTGTGTGTAGTAAAAACTCCTACTGGATTAGCTGCACACAATATCAAAGCAATTACCTTGCATCATCTACTAATGCTCCCTGTAGAACACAACAATACATTTGAATACCAAAAGTTATCTGGTGGAGCTTGCCGTAAAGATTCCAGAGTTTTAAAGAAACTAAAGCTTTTAATTATTGATGAGGTGAGCATGGTGTCAAACTTAATGCTTGCCTCTGTGCATTTGAGAATTCAACAGATATTAAAGACTGATTATGAAGTACTCTTTGGAGGAAAGCATATATTTTTTGGGTGATTTGTTACAACTTACCCCTGTGAAAGAACAACCTATACTTAAGACTCTATTACATGAAGAAACTCATAGGAGGATAGTTATACTCCATTTGCACTGAATTTGCGTAATTTTCTTTACGCAAATTTGGCACAAACCTCACTCCATATTTATATTTCATGTTAGACGTTATTGGAGTTTACACCATTTTTTTAGATGCGTGGACCTACCTTGCATCAGTGAGATGCAAGGTAGGCATTCCCATCTAAAAAATGGTGCCAACCCTATGGCCCCATATTAATCCCCAGTGCTACAATGACGCACGGGTGGGAGGTGGGGCTAAATAATGGTGCAAAGCAACCTTTTAACTCCTGGGTCAGGCCTGGCTTTAGGGGACCTGTGGACCCATTTCCATGGAATGGGTCCACAGGTGCCCTTCTCAAGCCCAAGGAACACCCCCACCCACACCAGAGGGACACCGGAGGATGGGCGACCACATCCCAGGTAAGTAGGGTAAGTATAGGTAAGTATGAAAGGAGTCATGTAGTATGGATGGTTTTGCATCAGAAAATGATGCTAGGCTGCCTAGCGGCATTTTTGTTTGCCTCTACCCAGTCTAACATAATGTTTGGGTGCAAAACCCCCTTCCCCCATACCATCACCCCCACCCGGCTAATGTCATTTTCTCTATGCTAGCCCACCCTTTGCACCGTTCCAAAAATATGGTGCCCAGCTGGCGCTCAGGAATGGTGCAAGCCAGTGTTAAACGTTTTGAAGCAAAACTGTGTTTTGCATCAAAAAGAATAAATATGCCCCATAGGTCTTTAGGAAGCATTGGAAATGTAAATATTTGGGTACATTTTCAATACAAGGAACGGATTACAAACATGCGTGAAGCATCCAATAAGGAATATAAAAGTACTTTGAAGGATATCAGAGTTGGAATATTGTGAAAAGAAGGAAAACATTGTCTGTAAACACAACATATAAAGAACATAGTTCCTTCAAAAAAAGTGCAGCAGAGCCAATGTTTAAATTTATTCAAGAGAAAAGTAAATTCTCTGCTTGGTGCCTACCATTCAAGAATGCACAAATTTTAATGAACAATTACTACAACTACAGAATGAGCAAATATTAGAGTGAATATCAATTGATAAAATTGAACACCAACAAGGAACAATGCTAATGAATGATAAACTACAGTCAAAACTGAATTCTTTGGAAAAATCTGCTTCCAAAACTGCCAGATTAACCCCTTCGCTGCCAGGCCTTTTCCCCCTCCTGTGCCGAGCCTTTTTTTGGATATTTGGAGCAGTTCCCACTTAGGCCCTAATAACTTTTTGTTCACATAAGCTACCCAGGCCAAATTTGCGTGCTTTTTTTCCAACATCCTAGGGATTCTAGAGGTACCCAGACTTTGTGGGTTCCCCAGAAGGAGGCCAAGAAATTAGCCAAAATACAGTGAAAATTTCGTTTTTTTCAAAAAAATGGGAAAAAGGGGCTGCAGAAGAAGGCTTGTGGTTTTTCCCCTGAAAAAGGCATCAACAAATGGTTTGCGGTGCTAAAATCACCAGCTTCCCAGCTTTCAGGAACAGGCAGACTTGAATCAGAAAACCCAATTTTTCAACACAGTTTTGGCATTTTACTGGGACATACCCCATTTTTACGTTTTTTTGTGCTTTCAGCCTCCTTCCAGTCAGTGACAGAAATGGGCATGAAACCAATGCTGGATCCCAGAAACCGCAACATTTCTGTAAAGTAGACACAATTCTGAATTCAGCAAGGGGTAATTTGTGTAGATCGTACAAGGGTTTCCTACAGAAAATAACAACTGAAAAAGAAAAATATTGAAATTGAGGTGAAAAAAACATCAATTTTTCTCTACGTTTTACTCTGTAACTTTTTCCTGCAATGTCAGATTTTCGAAAGCAATATACCGTTACATCTGCTGGACTCTTCTGGTTGTGGGGATAAATAGGGCTTGTAGGTTCATCAAGAACTCTAGGTACCCAGAGCCAATAAATGACCTGCACCCTGCAGTGGGTTTTCATTCTATGCCGGGTATACAGCAATTCATTTGCTGAAATATAAAGAGTAAAAAATAGCTATCAAGAAAACCTTTGTATTTCCAAAATGGGCACAAGATAAGGTGTTGAGAAGCAGTGGTTATTTGCACATCTCTGAATTCCGGGGTGCCCATACTAGCATGTGAATTACAGGGCATTTATCAAATAGACGTCTTTTTTACATACTGTCTTACATTTGGAAGGGAAAAATGTAGAGAAAGACAAGGGGCAATAACACTTATTTTGCTATTCTATGTTCCCCCAAGTCTCCCGATAAAAATGATACCTCACTTGTGTGGGTAGGCCTAGCGCCCGCGACAGGATATGCCCCAAAACACAACGTGGACACATCACAGAAAACAGAGCTGTTTTTAGCAAAGTGCCTACCTGTAGATTTTGGCCTCTCGCTCAGCTGCCACCTAGGGAAACCTACCAAACCTGTGCATTTCTGAAAACTAGAGACCTAGGGGAATCCAAGATGGGGTGACTTGTGTGGCTCGGACCAGGTTCTGTTACCCAGAATCCTTTGCAAACCTCACAATTTGGCAAAAAAAAACACATGTTCCTCACATTTCTGTGGCAGAAAGTTCTGGAATCTGAGAGGAGCCACAAATTTCCTTCCACCCAGCGTTCCCCCAAGACTCCCGATAAAAATGATACCTCAATTGTGTGGGTAGGCCTAGCGCCCGCGACAGGAAACACCCCAAAGCGCAACGTGGACACATCCAAATTTTTGAAAGAAAACTGAGGTGTTTTTTGCAAAGTGCCTACCTGTAGATTTTGGCCTGTAGCTCAGCCGCCACCTAGGGAAACCTACCAAACCTGTGCATTTCAGAAAACTAGAGACCTAGGGGAATCCAAGATGGTGTGACTTGTGTGGCTCGGACCAGGTTCTGTTACCCAGAATCCTTTGTAAACCTCAAAATTTGGCTAAAAAAACACATGTTCCTCACATTTCTGTGGCAGAAAGTTCTGGAATCTGAGAGGAGCCACAAATTTCCTTCCACCCAGCGTTTCCCCCAGTCTCCCGATAAAAATGATACCTCACTTGTGTGGGTAGGCCTAGCGCCCGCGACAGGAGACGCCCCAAAGCGCAACGTGGACACATCCAAAGTTTTGAAAGAAAACAGAGGTGATTTTTGCAAAGTGCCTACCTGTAGATTTTGGCCTGTAGCTCAGCCGGCACCTAGGAAAACCTACCAAACTTGTGCATTTCTGAAAACTAGAGACCGAGGGGAATCCAAGATGGGGTGACTTGTGTGGCTCGGACCAGGTTCTGTTACCCAGAATCCTTTGCAAACCTCAAAATTTGGCTAAAAAAACACATGTTCCTCACATTTCTGTGGCAGAAAGTTCTGGAATCTGAGAGGAGACACAAATTTCCTTCCACCCAGCGTTCCCCCACGTCTCCCGATAAAAATGATACCTCACTTCTGTGGGTAGGCCTAGCGCCCGCGACAGGAAACGCCCCAAAGCGCAACGTGGACACATCCAAATTTTTGAAAGAAAACAGACGTGTTTTTTGCAAAGTGCCTACCTGTAGATTTTGGCCTGTAGCTCAGCCGCCACCTAGGGAAACCTACCAAACCTGTGCATTTCAGAAAACTAGAGACCTAGGGGAATCCAAGATGGTGTGACTTGTGTGGCTCGGACCAGGTTCTGTTACCCAGAATCCTTTGTAAACCTCAAAATTTGGCTAAAAAAACACATGTTCCTCACATTTCTGTGGCAGAAAGTTCTGGAATCTGAGAGGAGCCACAAATTTCCTTCCACCCAGCGTTTCCCCCAGTCTCCCGATAAAAATGATACCTCACTTGTGTGGGTAGGCCTAGCGCCCGCGACAGGAAACGCCCCAAAGCGCAACGTGGACACATCCAAAGTTTTGAAAGAAAACAGAGGTGATTTTTGCAAAGTGCCTACCTGTAGATTTTGGCCTGTAGCTCAGCCGGCACCTAGCAAAACCTACCAAACTTGTGCATTTCTGAAAACTAGAGACCTAGGGGAATCCAAGATGGGGTGACTTGTGTGGCTCGGACCAGGTTCTGTTACCCAGAATCCTTTGCAAACCTCAAAATTTGGCTAAAAAAACACATATTCCTCACATTTCTGTGGCAGAAAGTTCTGGAATCTGAGAGGAGCCACAAATTTCCTTCCACACAGCGTTCCCCCACGACTCCCGATCAAAATGATACCTCACTTGTGTGGGTAGGCCTAGCGCCCGCGACAGGAAACACCCCAAAGCGCAACGTGGACACATCCACATTTTTGAAAGAAAACTGAGGTGTTTTTTGCAAAGTGCCTACCTGTAGATTTTGGCCTGTAGCTCAGCCGCCACCTAGGGAAACCTACCAAACCTGTGCATTTCAGAAAACTAGAGACCTAGGGGAATCCAAGATGGTGTGACTTGTGTGGCTCGGACCAGGTTCTGTTACCCAGAATCCTTTGTAAACCTTAAAATTTGGCTAAATAAACACATGTTCCTCACATTTCTGTGGCAGAAAGTTCTGGAATCTGAGAGGAGCCACAAATTTCCTTCCACCCAGCGTTCCCCCACGTCTCCCGATAAAAATGATACCTCACTTGTGTGGGTAGGCCTAGCGCCCGCGACTGGAAACGCCCCAAAGCGCAACATGGACACATCCAATTTTTTTAAAGAAAACAGAGGTGTTTTTTGCAAAGTGCCTACCTGTAGATTTTGGCCTGTAGCTCAGCCGGCACCTAGGGTAACCTACCAAACCTGTGCATTTCTGAAAACTAGAGACCTAGGGGAATCCAAGATGGGGTGACTTGTGTGGCTCGGACCAGGTTCTGTTACCCAGAATCCTTTGCAAACCTCAAAATTTGGCTAAAAAAACACATGTTCCTCACCTTTCTGTGGCAGAAAGTTCTGGAATCTGAGAGGAGCCACCAATTTCCTTCCACCCAGCGTTCCCCCATGTCTCCCAATAAAAATGATACCTCACTTGTGTGGGTAGGCCTAGCGCCCCCGACAGGAAACGCCCCAAAGCGCAACGTGGACACATCCAATTTTTTGAAAGAAAACAGAGTTGTTTTTTGCAAAGTGCCTACCTGTAGATTTTGGCCTGTAGCTCAGCCGCCACCTAGGGAAACCTACCAAACCTGTGCATTTCTGAAAACTAGAGACCTAGGGGAATCCAAGATGGGGTGACTTATGTGACTCGGACAAGGTTCTGTTACCCAGAATCCTTTGCAAACCTCAAAATTTGGCTAACAAAACACATGTTCCTCACATTTCTGTGGCTGAAAGTTCTGGAATCTGAGAGGAGCCACAAATTTCCTTCCACCCAGCGTTCCCCCATGTCTCCCGATAAAAATGATACCTCACTTGTGTGGGTAGGCCTAGCGCCCACGACAGGAAAGACCCCAAAGCGCAACGTGGACACATCCAAATTTTTGAAAGAAAACTGAGGTGTTTTTTGCAAAGTGCCTACCTGTAGATTTTGGCCTGTAGCTCAGCCGCCACCTAGGGAAACCTACCAAACCTGTGCATTTCAGAAAACTAGAGACCTAGGGGAATCCAAGATGGTGTGACTTGTGTGGCTCGGACCAGGTTCTGTTACCCAGAATCCTTTGTAAACCTCAAAATTTGGCTAAAAAAACACATGTTCCTCACATTTCTGTGGCAGAAAGTTCTGGAATCTGAGAGGAGCCACAAATTTCCTTCCACCCAGCGTTTCCCCCAGTCTCCCGATAAAAATTATACCTCACTTGTGTGGGTAGGCCTAGCGCCCGCGACAGGAAACGCCCCAAACCGCAACGTGGACACATCCAAAGTTTTGAAAGAAAACAGGGGTGATTTTTGCAAAGTGCCTACCTGTAGATTTTGGCCTGTAGCTCAGCCGGCACCTAGGAAAACCTACCAAACTTGTGCATTTCTGAAAACTAGAGACCTAGGGGAATCCAAGATGGGGTGACTTGTGTGGCTCGGACCAGGTTCTGTTACCCAGAATCCTTTGCAAACCTCAAAATTTGGCTAAAAAAACACATGTTCCTCACATTTCTGTGGCAGAAAGTTCTGGAATCTGAGAGGAGCCACAAATTTCCTTCCACCCAGCGTTCCCCCACGACTCCCGATAAAAATGATACCTCACTTGTGTGGGTAGGCCTAGCGCCCGCGACAGGAAACACCCCAAAGCGCAACGTGGACACATCCACATTTTTGAAAGAAAACTGAGGTGTCTTTTGCAAAGTGCCTACCTGTAGATTTTGGCCTGTAGCTCAGCCGCCACCTAGGGAAACCTACCAAACCTGTGCATTTCAGAAAACTAGAGACCTAGGGGAATCCAAGATGGTGTGACTTGTGTGGCTCGGACCAGGTTCTGTTACCCAGAATCCTTTGTAAACCTTAAAATTTGGCTAAAAAAACACATGTTCCTCACATTTCTGTGGCAGAAAGTTCTGGAATCTGAGAGGAGCCACAAATTTCCTTCCACCCAGCGTTTCCCCCAGTCTCCCGATAAAAATGATACCTCACTTGTGTGGGTAGGCCTAGCGCCCGCGACAGGAAACGCCCCAATGCGCAACGTGGACACATCCAAAGTTTTGAAAGAAAACAGAGGTGATTTTTGCAAAGTGCCTACCTGTAGATTTTGGCCTCTAGCTCAGCCGCCACCTAGGGAAACCTACCAAACCTGTGCATTTCTGAAAACTAGAGACCTAGGGGAATCCAAGATGGGGTGACTTGTGTGGATCGGGCCAGGTTCTGTTACCCAGAATCCTTTGCAAACCTAAAAATTTGGCTATAGAAACACAAGTTCCTCACATTTCTGTGGCAGAAAGTTCTGGAATCTGAGAGGAGCCACAAATTTCCTTCCACCCAGCGTTCCCCCACGTCTCCCGATAAAAATGATACCTCACTTGTGTGGGTAGGCCTAGCGCCCACGACAAGAAACGCCCCAAAGCGCAACGTGGACACATCCAAATTTTTGAAAGAAAACAGAGGTGTCTTTTGCAAAGTGCCTACCTGTAGATTTTGGCCTGTAGCTCAGCCGCCACCTAGGGAAACCTACCAAACCTGTGCATTTCTAAAAACTAGAGACCTGGGGAATCCAAGATGGGGTGACTTGTGTGGCTCGGACCAGGTTCTGTTACCCAGAATCCTTTGCAAACCTCAAAATTTGGCTAAAAAACACATGTTCCTCACATTTCCGTGGCAGAAAGTTCTGGAATCTGAGAGGAGCCACAAATTTCCTTCCACCCAGCGTTCCCCCACGTCTCCCGATAAAAATGATACCTCACTTGTGTGGGTAGGCCTAGCGCCCGCGACAGGAAACGCCCCAAAGTGCAACGTGGACACATCCAAATTTTTGAAAGAAAACAGAGGTGTTTTTTGCAAAGTGCCTACCTGTAGATTTTGGCCTCTAGCTCAGCCGCCAACTAGGGAAACCTACCAAACCTGTGCATTTCTGAAAACTAGAGACCATGGGGAATCCAAGATGGGGTGACTTGTGTGGCTCGGACCTGGTTCTGTTACCCAGAATCCTTTGCAAACCTCAAAATCTGGCTAAAAAAACACATGTTCCTCACATTTCTGTGGCAGAAAGTTCTGGAATCTGAGAGGAGCCACAAATTTCCTTCCACCCAGCGTTCCCCCACGTCTCCCGATAAAAATGATACCTCACTTCTGTGGGTAGGCCTAGCGCCCGCGACAGGAAACGCCCCAAAGCGCAACGTGGACACATCCAAATTTTTGAAAGAAAACAGAGGTGTTTTTTGCAAAGTGCCTACCTGTAGATTTTGGCCTCTAGCTCAGCCGCCACCTAGGAAAACCTACCAAACCTGTGCATTTCTGTAAACTAGAGACCTAGGGGAATCCAAAATGGGGTGACTTATGTGGCTCGGACCAGGTTCTGTTACCCAGAATCCTTTGCAAACCTCAAAATTTGGCTAACAAAACACATGTTCCTCACATTTCTGTGGCTAAAAGTTCTGGAATCTGAGAGGAGCCACAAATTTCCTTCCACCCAGCATTCCCCCACGTCTCCCGATAAAAATGATACCTCACTTGTGTGGGTAGGCCTAGCGCCCGCAACAGGAAACGCCCCAAAGCGCAACGTGGACACATCCAATTTTTTTAAAGAAAACAGAGGTGTTTTTTGCAAAGTGCCTACCTGTAGATTTTGGCCTGTAGCTCAGCCGGCACCTAGGGTAACCTACCAAACCTGTGCATTTCTGAAAACTAGAGACCTAGGGGAATCCAAGATGGGGTGACTTGTGTGGCTCGGACCAGGTTCTGTTTCCCAGAATCCTTTGCAAACCTCAAGATTTGGCTAAAAGAACACATGTTCCTCACATTTCTGTGGCAAAAAGTTCTGAAATCTGAGAGGAGCCACAAATTTCCTTCCACCCAGCGTTCCCCCACGTCTCCCGATAAAAATGATACCTCACTTGTGTGGGTAGGCCTAGCGCCCGCGACAGGAAATGCCCAAAAGCGCAACATGGACACATCCAATTTTTTGAAAGAAAACAGAGGTGTTTTTTGCAAAGGGCCTACCTGTAGATTGTGGCCTGTAGCTCAGCCGGCACCTAGGGTTACCTACCAAACCTGTGCATTTCTGAAAACTAGAGACCTAGAGGAATCCAAGATGGGGTGACTTGTGTGGCTCGGACCAGGTTCTGGTACCCAGAATCCTTTGCAAACCTCAAAATTTGGCTAAAAAAACACATGTTCCTCACATTTCTGTGGCAGAAAGTTCTGGAATCTGAGAGGAGCCACCAATTTCCTTCCACCCAGCGTACCCCCATGTCTCCCAATAAAAATGATACCTCACTTGTGTGGGTAGGCCTAGCGACCGCGACAGGAAACGCCCCAAAGCGCAACGTGGACACATCCAATTTTTTGAAAGAAAACAGAGGTGTCTTTTGCAAAGTGCCTACCTGTAGATTTTGGCCTGTAGCTCAGCCGCCACCTAGGGAAACCTACCAAACCTGTGCATTTCAGAAAACTAGAGACCTAGGGGAATCCAAGATGGGGTGACTTGTGTGGCTCGGACCAGGTTCTGTTACCCAGAATCCTTTGTAAACCTTAAAATTTGGCTAAAAAAACACATGTTCCTCACATTTCTGTGGCAGAAAGTTCTGGAATCTGAGAGGAGCCACCAATTTCCTTCCACCCAGCGTTCCCCCATGTCTCCCAATAAAAATGATACCTCACTTGTGTGGGTAGGCCAAGCGCCCGCGACAGGAAACGCCCCAAAGCGCAACGTGGACACATCCAATTTTTTGAAAGAAAACAGAGGTGTTTTTTGCAAGGTGCCTACCTGTAGATTTTGGCCTGTAGCTCAGCCGCCACCTAGGGAAACCTACCAAACCTGTGCATTTCTGAAAACTAGAGACCTAGGGGAATCGAAGATGGGGAGACTTGTGTGGCTCGGACCAGGTTCTGTTATCCAGAATCCTTTGCAAACCTCAAAATTTGGCTAAAAAAACACTTGTTCCTCACATTTCTGTGGCAGAAAGTTCTGGAATCTGAGAGGAGCCACACATTTCCTTCCACCCAGCGTTCCCCCACGTCTCCCGATAAAAATGATACCTCACTTGTGTGGGTAGGCCTAGCGCCCGCGACAGGAAACGCCCTAAAGCGCAACGTGGACACATCCAAATTTTTGAAAGAAAACAGAGGTGTTTTTTGCAAAGTGCCTACCTGTAGATTTTGGCCTCTAGCTCAGCCGCCACCTAGGGAAACCTACCAAACCTGTGCATTTCTGAAAACTAGAGACCTAGGGGAATCCAAGATGGGGTGACTTATGTGGCTCGGACCAGGTTCTGTTACCCAGAATCCTTTGCAAACCTCAAAATCTGGCTTACAAAACACATGTTCCTCACATTTCTGTGGCTGAAAGTTCTGGAATCTGAGAGGAGCCACAAATTTCCTTCCACCCAGCTTTCCCCCACGTCTCCCGATAAAAATGATACCTCACTTGTGTGGGTAGGCCTAGCGCCCGCGACAGGAAACGCCCCAAAGAGCAACATGGACACATCCAATTTTTTGAAAGAAAACAGAGGTGTTTTTTGCAAAGTGCCTACCTGTAGATTTTGGCCTCTAGCTCAGCCGCCACCTAGGGAAACCTACCAAACCTGTGCATTTCTGAAAACTAGAGACCTAGGGGAATCCAAGATGGGGTGACTTTTGTGGCTCGGACCAGGTTCTGTTACCCAGAATCCTTTGCAAACCTGAAAATTTGGCTTAAAAAAAAAACACATGTTCCTCACATTTCTGTGGCAGAAAGTTCTGGAATCTGAGAGGAGCCACCAATTTCCTTCCACCCAGCGTTCCCCCATGTCTCCCAATAAAAATGATACCTCACTTGTGGGGGTAGGCCTAGCGCCCGCGACAGGAAACGCCCCAAAGCGCAACGTGGACACATCCAATCTTTTGAAAGAAAACAGAGGTGTTTTTTGCAAGGTGCCTACCTGTAGATTTTGGCCTGTAGCTCAGCCGCCACCTAGGGAAACCTACCAAACCTGTGCATTTCTGAAAACTAGAGACCTAGGGGAATCGAAGATGGGGTGACTTGTGTGGCTCGGACCAGGTTCTGTTACCCAGAATTCTTTGCAAACCTCAAAATTTGGCTAAAAAAACACTTGTTCCTCACATTTCTGTGGCAGAAAGTTCTGGAATCTGAGAGGAGCCACACATTTCCTTCCACCCAGCGTTCCCCCACGTCTCCCGATAAAAATGATACCTCACTTGTGTGGGTAGGCCTAGCGCCCGCGACAGGAAACACCCCAAAGCGCAACGTGGACACATCCAAATTTTTTAAAGAAAACAGAGGTGTTTTTTGCAAAGTGCCTACCTGTAGATTTTGGGCTGTAGCTCAGCCGCCACCTAGGGAAACCTACCAAACCTGTGCATTTCAGAAAACTAGAGACCTAGGGGAATCCAAGATGGTGTGACTTGTGTGGCTCGGACCAGGTTCTGTTACCCAGAATCCTTTGTAAACCTCAAAATTTGGCTAAAAAAACACTTGTTCCTCACATTTCTGTGGCAGAAAGTTCTGGAATCTGAGAGGAGCCACAAATTTCCTTCCACCCAGCGTTTCCACCAGTCTCCCGATAAAAATGATACCTCACTTGTGTGGGTAGGCCTAGCGGCCACGACAGAAGGCTACCCAAAACACAACGTGGACTCATCACATTTTTTCTTTGAAAACAGTTCCTACCTGTAGATTTTGGCCTCTAGCTCAGCCGGCACCTAGGGAAACCTACCAAACCTGTGCATTCTTGAAAACTAGAGACCTAGGGGAATCCAAGATGGGGTGACTTGCGGGGCTCTGACCAGGTTCTGTTACCCAGATTCCTTTGCAAACCTCAAATTTTGGCTAAAAAAAAACGCATTTTCCACACATTTCGGTGACAGAAAGTTCTGGAATCTGAGTGGAGCCACAAATTTCCTTCCACCCAGCGTTCCCCCAAGTCTCCCGATAAAAATTATACCTCACTTGTGTGGGTGGTCCAGGTGCCTGCAACAGAATAAGGCCCAAAACTTGCAGAGATAGAGGGGATAGCACAGCGAGTTTATAAGGACATATTTTTTTATACATCTTTAGACTGACTCTGCTTTGGGGACCCACATAAGTGAGGTGTCATTTTACTTGGGAGACTGAGGGGAACACTGGGGAGTAGGAATTTTGTGCTGGAGTGGTGATCCTACAAAACAAAGTCAGGAAAATATGCTTTTTTAAGCAAAGTTTGAGGTTTACAGAGGAGTCGGGGTAAGAAAATGTTGGGGGATCCACGCAAGCCACACCTCCCTGGACTCCTTGGGGTGTCTAGTTTTAAAAAATGTCTGGGTTTGGTAGGTTTCCCTAGATGAAGGCTGCACACAGGACCAAAAACATAGGTGCCCTCTCCCCCCCAAACACAGGTAGTTTTGTAATATATCGTTTTGATGTGTCCACATACGTCCGTGATGTGCCAAACACTAAAATTTTGAAAAGAAACGCACTTAGGTTATGTGAAAAAGACCCCTCACCCACCAACCAAGTTGGTGGCATGCTTCATCATCGGGGTCCCACCTGAGGCACCTAGCGTGTCACAGGTGTGCTGCGACGCCTGATTACAGCGGAGCAGGTTTTGTCATTTTTACCACACATACTGGTTGGATTTGGCACGAGGGTGAGTGATGGTTCAGTGGATCAAATTGTACTAACAAGAGCTTTCACAAAAATGAAATGCGCTGTTAATAACTGAAAGGCAAAAAACTGAACCAATGACTCACAGCTCGTGAGCTGTAAAGCCGCGACAAGGCACCAACCGCTTTACAGTCCATTTACACAATTTTCATACATGACACACACAAGACCATTCACACCGCCAGCCACGGGCCCAGCACATTACAACACTCACATCGACAGACAGCGCCACTCAAGGGCCCATCACTAACATACGCCCACATGCCTGATACAACAATCACACCAGCTGATGGGAGTGTGTGGACTGGTGTTTGGCTGGCAGTGTGTTGCAGTAGCCAACAGCAAGTCAATATGTACACTCTCAGCCAAGCCCCACTCCACACACAATGGCATCATTTTTTTTTTTTTTAAACAAAGGAACCCCTAACTAAGTAGAAAGAATTACAAAACTACAAACACAAAAGCTCTAACTAAAAACATGACAGAAATGCTAACCATGAAACTGAACACATGAAAATACAAAAGAGACATGAGTTTACACTCATGGTTGTTCCCAGAAATTCTTCTGGGTGTGGTAATTCTTAAAACAACCACCGACACACAGCCCAGGCTTTGAAGGACAATCTGGGCAGTACATTCGAGTCTCCCTCCGGATACCTCTTCAAAAACACACTCTACATTTCTTAGCTGGAAAGTCTTTTTTGGGTGTGTGAGGAATGTGCTCAGCAAAGTGGCGATGTTTCAATCTAGCCACATCCTTCACCACTGCTTCTCTAGGAACTCTGGCCTGTTCCACCACAATAAGGGTCTCTATCACTGACTCCTGAAATTTCACAAATGTCATCTTTGACTCTGGAGACCTATCCCTAAACACAATAAAAGCATTGAAGGTTGCTAAGTGGAAGAGGTGAAGTGCTAACTTCTTATACCAAACGTAAGACTTACGAATAGCAGTATAAGGTTCCAACCTCTGGTCAACTCTATCTACACCTCCCATGTGCTTATTATAATATAAAATGCACACAGGTTTGCACACTTCAGCAACCTGGCCCCAAACAGTCACGGGGGAAGTACTCTCATCATGGATGGTACTTAGCATGTAGACATCACTCTTGTCTGAAAATTTCAAAGCTAGCAGCTCCTCGTTCCGCAAGGCACAGCACTGTCCCCTCTCAAGTTTTTTACAGACAAGCTCCCTTGGATAGCCTTTCCGGTTAGAACGGATTGTGCCACAAGCAACTGTGTCCACTCTAAACAATTCCTTGAACAACTGCACACCAGTGTAGAAGTTATCTACATACAAATGGTGACCTTTGTTGAACAGTCGTCTACCAAGATCCCACACAATTTTCTCAGTAACTCCAAAAGTGGGAGGACAACCAGGGGGGTCAATATTGGAATCCCTACCAGTGTACACACGGAAACTATACACATATCCTGTCCTACTTTCAGACAGCATATACAATTTAATTCCATATCGTGCCCTTTTGCTAGGAATGTACTGCCTAAAAACCAAACGACCCTTGAAGAGGACCAAAGACTCGTCCACACTTAACTCTTTGCCTGGAACATAGACCTCCGAAAACCGATCTACAAAATGATCAAGGACTGGCCTAATCTTAAAAAGACGGTCAGAATCTGGGTGATCTTGTGGCAAGGCTAATGCATTGTCAACAAAATGCAGCATCCTAAGAAGAAGCAAATACCGATTACGACTCATGGTCGCAGGAAATATAGCTGTTGCCATCAAGGGACTAGTAGACCAATAAGAAGCCAGTGACGGCTTCCTTATCAACCCCATCAAAAAAGTCAAAGCCAAAAACTTTTTTTATCTCCTCCAAATTTGTGCCAATCCACTGGGCAGCTCTAGAGTGTGGCCTAAGTCTAGCAGCGTTGTCCCTCAAATGCTGCTCCGCATACAAATTAGTCTGCTCTTCAATCTCTTCCAAAAACATATCATCCATGAATAACTCAAAGAAATTGATAGGCAAAAAGTTCTCTGTATTGGCGTTACACCCCGGGAGACCAGTAAAGGCAGGCAACTCTGGCTGCTCCATGTTTGGGGCAACCCAGACATCAGGTCTTATAACGGGAAACCTTTCAGCCCCAGGTTGCTGCACTATTGGCACATCAATGTCCTCCTCTAAAACAGGCCCTTTATCTGAGTGTGGCTTCATCATCAGAAGATTCCCCTCCAACAGAAACATCACTGCCAGAATCTCTGACTTCCTCCTCTGCCTCAGATGCAGAGTCCGTCTCATAGTCATGATCAGACTGTGACTCAAAAAGCATACCAACCACCTGCTGAGCGGTCATCCTGCGGCTAGCCATGATCTCTCCTGCTAAAATTAACTGGACAAATTCACCACCAACAACCAGCACTGTGTAAGACAAGTAACAAAGTGTAGCTTTGTTAGTAAGAGTTATAAACTCAAAAACTATACCGCTCACTTGCCTGAAAAAGCTTGATTCACCAGCAACTACACAGCAATCACCAATGATATCCCACTAAAAAGAAAGAAAGAAAGGCAAATTAGAAATAGGACAAAACAAATATCATTGTGCACAAACCTAAGGACAATTTCTCACACAATCCTGCATTTAGTACACCCCCTACAAACTTGTCATTCATGCATGGCAACAATACTCCTTTGGAGTAAATTGTTTTTACTTACCTAAAACATGCAACTGTGCAAACTGCAGGTCAACCACCGCCAAACAAAAAGGAGGAAAACATTTTTTTATCACAAATGCAAAGACTTCTTCAGTTGACAAACACCCCACTATCAAACATTTAGAAATTGGTGCCTAAGTGGATTCTGCCATAGGGGCAGATGGGCCTACCTAAAAAATAGGCCTGTCTGCCCCAAGGAAGTCAGAAAATACCTTTAGTAGTGTGTCCCCATGGAGAGCGACCCTTGGCAAAGGGGACAGCCCTCAAACAAAAAAAACAAAAAAACACACACAACACTATCCCTGTTGCCTAAGTGGCTTCTGCCCCCCTTGGGGGCAGGTGGGCCTAAAAAAATGGGCCCATCTGCCCCCAGGGGGTGTAGAAATGGCCAACAGGTCAATGCCCCCCTTGGGGGGGGCGCCCCGTGACCAAGGGGACGCCCCCCCCCCCAAAAATAAACAAATTAAAAAAATCCCTGGCGTTCTAGTAGTTTCTGCCCCCCTTGGGGGCACATCAGCCAAAAAATAATAGGCTGATCTGTCTCCAAGGGGTGCAGAAATGGCCTGGGTACATGTGCCCCCAAAGTGGGGGGCGACCCTTGCCCATGCCCCCCCCCATCCACTAACACACACACACACACACACACACACACTATCCCTGGTGTCTAAGTGGCTTCTGCCACCCTTGGGGGCAGGTGGGCCTAAATAAATAGGCCCATCTGCCCCCAGGGGGTGCAGAAATGGCCAACAGGTCAATGCCCCCCTTGGGAGGGCGCCCGTGACCAAGGGGACGCCCCCCCACAAAAAAAAAAAAAAAAAAAAAAATCCCTGGCGTTCTAGTGGTTTCTGCCCCCCTTGGGGGCAGATCAGCATAAAAATAATAGGCTGATCTGTCTCCAAGGGGTGCAGAAATGGCCTGGGTACATGTGCCCCCAAAGTGGGGGGCGACCCTTGCCCAAGCCCCCCCCCATACACTAACACACACACACACACTATCCCTGGTGTCTAAGTGGCTTCTGCCACCCTTGGGGGCAGGTGGGCCTAAATAAATAGGCCCATCTGCCCCCAGGGGGTGCAGAAATGGCCAACAGGTCAATGCCCCCCTTGGGGGGGTGCCCCGTGACCAAGGGGACGCCCCCCCCACAAAAATAAAAAATAAAAATTAATCCCTGGCGTTCTAGTGGTTTCTGCCCCCTTTGGGGGCAGATCAGCCTAAAAATAATAGGCTGATCTGTCTCCAAGGGGAGCAGAAATGGCCTGGGTACATGTGCCCCCAAAGTGGGGGGCGACCCTTGCCCAAGGCCCCCCCCCATCCACTAACACACACACACACACTATCCCTGGTGTCTAAGTGGCTTCTGCCCCCCTTGGGGGCAGGTGGGCCTAAAATAATAGGCCCATCTTCCCCCAGGGGGTGCAGAAATGGCCAACAGGTCAATGCCCCCCTTGGGGGGGCGCCCCGTGACCAAGGGGACGCCCCCCCCCCACAAAAATAAACAAATAAAAAAAATCCCTGGCGTTCTAGTGGTTTCTGCCCCCCTTGGGGGCAGATCAGCCTAAAAATAATAGGCTGATCTGTCTCCAAGGGGTGCAGAAATGGCCTGGGTACATGTGCCCCCAAAGTGGGGGGCGACCCTTGCCCAAGGCCCCCCCCCCATCCACTAACACACACACACACACACACTATCCCTGGTGTCTAAGTGGCTTCTGCCCCCTTGGGGGCAGGTGGGCCTAAAAAAATAGGCCCATCTGCCCCCAGGGGGTGCAGAAATGGCCAACAGGTCAATGCCCCCCTTGGGGGGGCGCCCCGTGACCAAGGGGACGCCCCCCCACAAAAATAAACAAATACAAAAAATCCCTGGCGTTCTAGTGGTTTCTGCCCCCCTTGGGGGCAGATCAGCCTAAAAATAATAGGCTGATCTGTCTCCAAGGGGTGCAGAAATGGCCTGGGTACATGTGCCCCCAATGTGGGGGGCGACCCTTATCCATGCCCCCCCCCATCCACTAACACACACACACAATCTATCCCTGGTGTCTAAGTGGCTTCTGCCCCCCTTGGGGACAGGTGGGCCTAAAAAAATAGGCCCATCTGCCCCCAGGGGGTGCAGAAATGGCCAACAGGTCAATGCCCCCCTTGGGGGGGCGCCCCGTGACCAAGGGGACGCCCCCCCCCAAAAAAATAAACAAATAAAAAAAATCCCTGGCGTTCTAGTGGTTTCTGCCCCCCTTGGGGGCAGATCAGCCTAAAAATAATAGGCTGATCTGTCTCCAAGGGGTGCAGAAATGGCCTGGGTACATGTGCCCCCAAAGTGGGGGGCGACCCTTGCCCAAGGCCCCCCCCATCCACTAACACACACACACACACACTGTCCCTGGTGTCTAAGTGGCTTCTGCCCCCCTTGGGGGCAGGTGGGCCTAAAAAAATAGGCCCATCTGCCCCAGGGGATGCAGAAATGGCCAACAGGTCAATGCCCCCCTTGGGGGGGCGCCCCGTGACCAAGGGGTTGCCCCCCCCCACAAAAATAAAAAAATTAAAAAAAGTCCTGGCGTTCTAGTGGTTTCTGCCCCCTTGGGGGCAGATCAGCCTAAAAATAATAGGATGATCTGTCTCCAAGGGGTGCAGAAATGGCCTGGGTACATGTGCCCCCAAAGTGGGGGGCGACCCTTGCCCAAGGCCCCCCCACATCCACTAACACACACACACACACACTATCCCTGGTGTCTAAGTGGCTTCTGTCCCCCTTGGGGGCAGGTGGGCCTAAAAAAATAGGCCCATCTGCCCCCAGGGGGTGCAGAAATGGCCAACAGGTCAATGCCCCCCTTGGGGGGGCGCCCCGTGACCAAGGGGACGCCCCCCCAAAAATAAACAAATTTTAAAAATCCCTTCTTTCTAGTAGTTTCTGCCCCCCTTGGGGGCAGATCAGCCTAAAAATAATAGGCTGATCTGTCTCCAAGGGGTGCAGAAATGGCCTGGGTACATGTGCCCCCAATGTGGGGGGCGACCCTTACCCATGCCCCCTCCCATCCACTAACACACACACACACACAATCTATCCCTGGTGTCTAAGTGGCTTCTTCCCCCCTTGGGGACAGGTGGGCCTAAAAAAATAGGCCCATCTGCCCCGAGGGGGGCAGATATCGTCAACAGGTCAATGCCCCCCTTGGGGGGGCACCCCGTGACCAAGGGGACGCCCCCCCACAAAAATAAACAAATAAAAAAAATCCCTGGCGTTCTAGTGGTTTCTGCCCCCCTTGGGGGCAGATCAGCCTAAAAATAATAGGCTGATCTGTCTCCAAGGGGTGCAGAAATGGCCTTGGTACATGTGCCCCCAAAGTGGGGGGCGACCCTTGCCCAAGGCCCCCCCCCATCCACTAACACACACACACACACACACACACACACACACACTATCCCTGGTGTCTAAGTGGCTTCTGCCCACCTTGGGGGCAGGTGGGCCTAAAAAAATAGGCCCATCAGCCCCCAGGGGGGGCAGAAATGGCCAACAGGTCAATGCCCCCCTTGGGGGGGCGCCCTGTGCCCAAGGGGACCCCCCCCACAAAAATAAGCACATAAAAAAAAATCCCTGGCATTCTAGTGGTTTCTGCCCCCTTAGGGGCAGATCAGCCTAAAAATAATAGGCTGATCTGCCCCCAAGGGGGGCAGAAATGGCCCTAAAAGACATGCCCCCCAAAGGGGAGCGACCCTTGCCCAAGGGGCCGCCCCCCCATCCACTACACACACAATCCCTGGTGCCTAAGTGGCTTCTGCCCCCCTTGGGGGCAGATGGACCTAAAAAAAATAGGCCGATCTGCCCCCAAGGGGGGCAGAAAAGGCCAACAGTTCTCTGCCCCCTTGGGAGGGCCGCCCCTTGCCCAAGGGGGCACCCCCCCACATAAATACACATATAAATAAAAATCCCTGGTGATCTAGTGTTTTCTGCCCCCTTTGGGGGCAGATCCGCCTAAAATGTAGGCCAATCTGCCCCCAAGGGGGCCAGAAATGGCCGTAAATAATTGCCCCCTAATTGGGAGCGACCCTTGCCCATGGGCCGCTCCCCGCGTGCCAGCAACAGTAGGGAAATACAAAAAAAAAAATCCCTCGTGTCTAGTGGGCATTCCTGCTGCCCGATCGCAATGCGATCGGGCAGCAGGAATGCTCTAAGAGACACCGGGGGAAAGGAAAAGCCTTTCCTTTCCCCCGGTGCCTCTTTGGCCCAAACCCCCACCCACCGGTAAGAGGAACTCACCTCTTCTCTGAACGCCGCACAGGAAGCAAATGGCTTCCTGTGCAGCGAGATCCCCATAATGAAGTCAGCGCGCAATTGCGCGCTGACGTCATTATGGGGGGGTGGGGGGTCGGGGGGTCGGGGGTGGAAGGGGAAGGTCTTCCCCTTCCATCCCTGACTTTGGGGGGTGGGGGGAAGCACACAGAGGGAGCGAGAGCGCTCCCTCTGGGCTGTGTGCCGAGGACGTAGTGGTTACGTCCTCGGCACAGCAGCACTGTGCCGAAGGACGTAACCACTACGTCCTCGGCACAGAAGGGGTTAAAAAAGTGTTTGTGTGTTTGTAAAAACTGTGGAGTAATTTTGCAGCGTAATTTAAATGCTGGAGAAGGATTAGTTAATGGAGCTATTGGAAAAATAATATACTTTAGTCTGTATCCAAACAGAAATGAAGTTCAATATGTGGCAATTAAATTTGATGATCTTGAAGATGTAAAACAGATATGAAGATCTGTTGCACGTTTCTTAATTGTGGAAGACATGTATTTACATAGAAAGCAGTTTCCAATATCTCTAGCATATGCTATAACAATACATAACTCTCAAGGTTTAAGTGTGGATGCAGCTTTTGTTAATATTGGTAGCACTGTATTTAGGGAAGGTATGTCTTACGTAGCATTATCACGCATAAGACGTTTGTCAGGTTTGTATCTAATAGACTTGATGACATTAAAGTAAAGGCTGATTCCAGTTGTGAATTGGAGTACAACCATTTGAAAACCCTCTTTGCTCCCCATCTAGAGCAGTATCCTTTTAACAAAAAGCCTACTATCTTACTGCAAAGTAAAAAATTCAAAAGATCTGACTGATGTTCCAAAGAAAAAGAAGAAAAAAGAAAAGAAAAGAAAGGCGTTTCAGAGAAAAACAAGAGTAAAAGTAGCAGTGAAATTGTAGGTTACCATTTATCAATTTATCTGGAGTCAATTGCTATGCTAATGTATTTTGTAATGCACTGTTCTCCTTACCTACTCTGGTCCATGAACTGAAAGAGAAAAGGGAAAAAACAATTATGCTCTGCACTATTGACTTTGGTAGAACAGTTACAATGATCTGTAGACTGACACACCCAGGTATGCTCTAATGCACACACTACTACACCCATGCCAGTAGTTATGCATATACTAATGGAACTAGGTAGACTGTCAATTGTACACTGACACAACCAGGTACATACTGATGCATACACTAACACATCCAGCCATAGACCTATTGCTAGACCTGACAGCCTTTGGGTGGTCACCCCTAAATTTTTGCCTGACTCCCTCCACTTTTTAGATACTGATTTTGCTGGTTTTAAGACTCTGCACACTTTACCACTGCTAACCGGTGCTAAATTGCATATGCTCTCTCCCTTTGAACATGGTAACATTGGAGCATACCCAATTGGATTATTTAATTTACTTATAAGTCCCTGGTAAAATGCACTATACGTGCCCAGGGCCTGTAGATTAAATGCTACTAGTGGGCCTACAGCACTGATTGTGCCACCCACTTAAGTAGCTCCTTTACCTTGTCTCAGGCCTGCCATTGCATCACTGTCAATTCAACTTGGCATTTAAAAGTACTTACTAAGCCTAAAACTCCCCTTTTTCTACATATACGTCACCCCTAAGGTAACCTTGTCTCAGGCCTGCCATTGCAAGGCCTGTGTGTGCAGTTTCACTGCCAGTTCAACTTGGAATTTAAAAGTACTCGCCAAGCCTAAAACTCCCCTTTTTCTACATATGTCACCCCTAAGGTACACCCTAGGTAACCCATAGGGCATGGTGCTGGGTAGGCAAAAGGCAGGACATGTACCTGCGAAGTTTACATGTCCTGGTAGTGTAAAACTCCTAAATTAGTTTTTACACTGCTGTGAGGCCTGCTTCCGTCATAGGCTAACATTGGGGCTACCATCATATACTGTTTGAGTGGTAGCTGCTGATCTGAAAGGAGTAGAAAGTTCATATTTAGTATGGCCAGAATGGTGATACAAAATCCTGCTGGCTGGTGAACTTGGATCGCCATGTGCAGCCCAAGAAATTGATGCACACCTCCTTGTTTTCCACAAATCTCCTCCTCTCTGGTTCTTTACAAAGATTTTGAACGCGAACCAGGTACTTTGTGCTTGAAAGAGACATTTGTTGCTTTTAAAAGACTAAAGACACTTGGGGGGTCATTCTGACCCTGGCGGCCGGTGGCCGCCAGGGCCACCGACCACGGGAGCACCGCCAGCAGGCTGGCGGTGCTCCCACGAGCATTCTGACCGCGGCGGTTCAGCCGCGGTCAGAACCGGCAAGTCGGCGGGCTCCCGCCGACTTACCGCTGCTCGGGGGAATCCTCCATGGCGGCGGAGCACGCTCCGCCATCATGAGGATTCTGACCCCCCCTACCGCCATCCTGTTCATGGCGGGAAAGCCGCCATGAACAGGATGGCGGTAGGGTGGGTCCCGGGGCCCCTGGGGGCCCCTGCCGTGCCCATGCCAATGGCATGGGCACGGCAGGGGCCCCCGTAAGAGGGCCCCGCAAAGTATTTCAGTGTCTGCCTTGCAGACACTGAAATACGCGACGGGTGCCACTGCACCCGTCGCACCTTCCCACTCCGCCGGCTCGATTACGAGCCGGCATCCTCGTGGGAAGGGAGTTTTTCCCTGGGCTGGCGGGCGGTCTTTTGGAGACCGCCCGCCAGCCCAGGGAAAAACTCATAATACCCTCTGCGGTCTTCTGACCGCGGAGCGGTATAATGGGGGCGGAATTCTGGCGGGCGACCTCCGCCGCCCTCCAGAATCAGAATCACCCCCTTGATGTCACTTTTACAGTGATATCTCAACATATACTCATTGTATTTTAATCATTTTGACCTGCATTTAATCAGATAAATATTCTATATTTTTCTAAATACTGTGTGGTGTGTTTTTGTGGTGCTTTACTGTGTTATTGCATGATTTATTCCACAAATACTTTACACATTGCCTTCTAAATTAAGCCAGACTACTCAGAGCCAAGCTACCAGAGGGTGGGCACAGTATAATTTGGATTGTGTGTGACTTACCCTGACTAGAGTGAGGGTCCTTGCTTGGACAGGGGGTAACCTGACTGCCAACCAAAGACCCCATTTCTAACACCTATGTATAAGTAACAGTAACAATTGATATGCTAATGTAGTTGTTAATGAGCTGTTCTCATTACCTACTCTGGTCCATGAAGTGAAAGAGAAAAGGGAAAAACAATTATGCGCTGCACTATTGACTTTGTTAGAACAGTTACAATGATCTGTAGACTGACACACCCAGGTACACTCTCATGCACATACTGTTACACCCATGCCAATAGTTATGCATATATTAACAGAACTAGGTAGACTGTCATAAATACACTGACACAACCAGGTGCATACTGATGCGTACACTAACACTTCCAGCTATAGACTTATGTATGCAGTAATAGACCCACATAGACTGCCCAGGACACATTGACACACCCAGGAATACTCTTATACATACACTACTACACAAAGGCACACAATGATTCATACATTAAAACACAAGGGTACACTTTCATGCAGATAGAGCGGCACCCAGGCAGACACCTATGCTTATTCTAACACACCCAGGTACCCTGTCATTTGCACACTGACACCTTCAGGTGCACATTTCCAGCCAGACACTTATGCATACAGTGACACACCGACGTATACTCCATGGCATACAGTAACAGACCCAGGGAGGGACACTCTTACACATACACTAGTACAAAAAGGTACACAATACTCTTTAAACTGACATACCCAGGTACACTCTCATTCACATAATGACACACTCAGACACACACGTATGCATATCCTAACACACCCAAGTACACGTTCATTCATAGTATGAGACTCCCAGACGCACACTTTTGCATACACTGACAAACTTACATGGACACTGATGTACACACTGATACATCCAGATGCATATTAATACATGCACTGACACATGTAAGCACACAGTGATGCATGCACTGACATAGCCAGGCTGAAACTCATACATACACTAAGACACCCAGGTACAAATGTATGCAATCATTGATAAAGTCGTACAGATACGACTGCATACACTGACACACCCAAATGCAAAATCATGCATGCACTGACAAACCCAGGCCCACATGATTGCATACACTGACACACTCAATTGCACACTAATATATAGATTAATACATCCAGAGACATATTAATACATACATTAACACACTGAGATACACACAGATGCATACACTAAGAGACCCAGGCAGACACTAATACATTAAGTAACAAAGACAGTTATGTAGCAATGCTTCCATTCAAACATACAGATGCACACTATCATATACACTGATACACCCAGGATCAGACTTCCACATACATTAACACACCAAGGGACACAATTATGGATAGATTGAGTCACCTAGATGGAAACTGTTAAATAAATTTAGACATGGAAATGAAAAGTTATATATATCCACTCACACAGGTATAGAAATACTGATGAGTAATAAAGACTCAAACACAACTTTTTGTTTGATTCAGTGGTGGCTCTAACAAGAACAGTTTTTTGTAGTTTTTTATAAAACACATTTTTTTTTCAGAACATGTGTTGCAAACTTGAGAAAAATTAAATGCAATGCGTTTGTAATATGAAAACACAACAGTGTGCAATAACAGGTTCTTTGAAGAAAAGCATTGTGAAAAAAACACTTAGCAATGGTGTTTTTTGACCTGTAAAAAGAAAGTGTTCACATTTTTAACTTTTGCAACCACAAAATTATAGCAGATGCTGCAGGATGTTACCATTCAACCTATTTCGATGCACGTGGCGGCATACTGATATTCTGAGCAGTAGCTTGGTTAGATGATGATGTACCAGGTTCAGCACTGAAATCTGCATTTCTGTTTCCCTCATCATTTGTTGATATGCCCATTCATGCATTGTGTACAGATGCTTCCACATACTCAATGGTCTGTGGTTGTATTTCTTTGATGTACCACGAGACAGCTTTTTTTCACAGAGGTTGCATTTCACAATTCTTGCACTGACTTTTTTCTCCACTAGGTATGGTAAAAAATGTCCATACATCACTCTCTTTTCCAGATGAAGAAAGCATCTGTTGAGAATCATCTTCTTCAGGAATATCTTGAGACTGAGCAGTTGGAGGTGGAGCACTCCCTTCCGCCATTCTGGAAACTTCTGTAGGAGGAGGATCACTGCTGAGATGTTTCTCCCTCAACAACTAGAATAATAATAACTGTTTTAGGGAGCAGCCCTACCCAAAACTAGGAGGCTGATTTAAGAGCCTCTAGCACCTCCATGCACCACATTGGCGTAATTGTTTTTTGCTAATGCGGCCCAACAAGGCCAAAATCGCAGCGCCAAACTTACAAAATGGTTCAATGCATGCATTGCACTACTTTGTACCCTTTGCCCTTCATTATGCCTGCATTTATTTCGGCACTTTTTAAGCCTGCTCAGAGCAGGCGTTAAAAGGAGGCACTTCATTGTTTACAATGGGCCTCAATGAGCTTTGCAGGATTAGTGTAAACATTTTCGATGCTAAACCTGCAAAGGTCCAAACTAGCGTAAATAAATATGACACTAGTTCCCTAACTACCACCATGGAGCGCCGTATCTTAGATACAGCGCACACATGGTGGCGTTAGGGGTGCTAAGGTGCGCAAGAAAAGTGGCACTGCACTGGGTGCAGCACCACCTTTTTAAATCTGGCTTTAGGTGTGGTTCAAAAGTAACCAATGAAATGCCAGAGTACTCTTCATACATCGAGCGGCTCTGTGTTTCTGAACTGGAGTCGCTGTGCCACAAAAAGTGTAATATAAGTTTTGTGTTGTATTGTAAATAAATAAAATGTGTGTGTGTTGTAAATATGTTCAGCGTTCAAATATGGGTAACAATGGGGTGCAAATTGTAATTTAAAAGAAAAAATTATCGTGAACTTGTGGATCAGAACCGTGGATTCATTCAAGTCACATGATCGGAACGGACACCATAGAGCTTCCCCGCTCTGCCTCTGTCAAACTGCGGATGGTGCTGCAGTTCCAAAATTAATTAAAAAAAATAACATTATAATACTACTTCAGAAGTGTGCAAATACTGAATAAAGTATAAAACAGTATCAACACCCCTATTTTAAAAAGAATTGGGCCTTTTCATTTCAATTTGCAACACTGAACAGTGTTGGTGTATTTCATTGTGGGAGACAGCTTAATGAAAGGGTTTCTAACACTTTTTTCCCCAGATATCCGTTGTTAAAAACTAAGAATGTATGAGAAACATATTGTAATTTCCTAACAAACCAAACATCATACAAAAATTATACAAAAATTATAGTTCTAAAATGCACTTAAACAATCGTTAGAAGTTCAATAAAAATACAAATTCAAAAGGTTATAGGGACATTTAAGGTAGGAAATAGAATTAAAAACAAATAGAAATTCACTGAAAAAAATAAAGGTTACTGTGATGCTATAGTTAAGAAATAGTATTGAAAAACGCCATAGAAATTAACTGAAAAAAACAAAGATAATGGGGACATTATAATTAGGAAATAGATAAAAAATAAACTTACAAATTCACTGAAAAAAACAAAGGTTGCAGGGACGTTATGGTTAGGAAATAGTGAATTTTAAAAAACTCAGAAATTCACTGAAAAATCCAAGTTACATGGACTTTATGGTTAGGTTCTGAATTTACTTGTACAACACCATAGAAATTCAGCAGTGAAAATTTCCTGAGCTAACTATAACTTGAGCTCCCGTAATGCACTGCTTATGAGCTCACATCTTACGTCACTCGTGACAGGGTCAGTGTCATCACTGATGACATCACTGATGACATCTCATATGACAACACTAATGACATCACTGATGACATCATTCATGCAGTCATGTACCCACTCATTTCCTCATACAAACTCTTGTATACACACACACACACATCTACTCACTTACTACTTATTCAGAGATGCATAAAAGAGGTGATGTACAGACACTCATTCAGTCAAACAGCCACTGGCACAACCACTCACTCACCCATGCACTACTAACTAAGGTATTCACAGACCCATACAGTTACTTAAACAACCACTCATACAGCCAGACACCCACTGACACGCCCACCGGCACACTCACATATTCACCCATACAATAACTCACACAGCCAATTAATAGATCATTCATCTAGTGACACATCCAGTCAATCAGCTGTAGAAGCACTGACACACCCACAGACTCACCCATACAGTCAGTAACACAGACACTGACTCATCAGTACAGTCACTTTATAACTATTCACACAACAACTCACTCACATGAACAGGTACTCACACACACGCCCAAACACCCCTGCAGTCACTCACAGCCCCTCACTGACTAACACAAGTTCTCACACATCCACTCACTGTCCTATATACAAAACTGACACACCCACTCAGTTTAGGATACAGCCACTCATACACCCACTGACACGGCCACTCAGTTATACTTACAGCCATCCATAAGCTCACTGACTCACCCATACAGTAACTGACTCACCAACTCTCTCACCAATATAGTGACACCCATTCACTTACCAAGACAGCCACTCTGACACCCACTCACTCACCCAAACAACCACCCACAGACCCACTCACTCAATCACTCAATGAAATGCAGCTACTCTCACAGTCACTTGCTCACCCATACAGCAACTTACACATCCATTCACTCTCACATACAGCAAATGATTCAACTACTCATTCACTTATAGGGCTCTGGGGTTTGGGGTCCTCAGAGTGAGATCAGCCTAAGGAAGGGGCACACCCCCCAAAAAAAAAAAATGTTTTACACTGGGCCCCAGGGGATGGGATCCCCATGTCTGAAAATGGCCTGGCGGCATTGCAGGGTTGGGTTGTTATAGGGGTTGGTCGAACAGCGAAAGCCCATGCGCAGGGGCTGGCCGCAGGCACTGGCCCCGGTCCCCAACATTATCACTGGGTGCCCTGGGGGGCACTCAGGTCACATGGCCGGGCCCCAGGGGATGGAGTCCCCGGAGCCGAGATCGGCCCTGGGGGGGGGCCACGCGGGTCTCCTCCCCACCCCCAAAAAAAAAAACATGAGGCCAGGCCCCAAAGGATGGGGTCCCTTGGGCCAAGACAGGCCTAGGGTGGGTGGGGCGCATAGTCCCCCCCAAATAAATTGCATGTTTAGGCTGGACCAGAGTAGGATCGGCCAGGGGAGGGAGGCACCATAGAAATTCACCTGCTATAGTTATGGTTAGCTCGAGTAACTATAACTCATGCATGATATTTTGGCATAGCTCAATATTGTAACCTACCTCTGAGAGGCTGCTAACAGTAACTCTGCGAGGTGTGGCCACTATTGTGATGTGGTCACTACTGCAACAGTTGCCAAAATCATTGGTAGCTCTCTGCTATTTGCATCTATCAGTAGTAGCTCTTGTTATAAAAACTGTTTGGGGACTCCTACTCTAGACTAAAAAATACAGAAGCACAGTCAAATCGATAAAGTTATGTGCACACGGCAATACTGTCTAAACCTGTTCAAAAGATTGCCACTTTACTGTCAAAGAACAACTGTGCTACACAATCTTAGGCTTTCGCAGGTGCCACCTTGAACTTATGTCATTATCTACAGTTTCCATTAAAAAACGGATTTTAAAGTGGCTAGTACGTCTAACTTCTACAGCAGGAACTGTTAATACGTCAATAATTAATACCCTAAAAGTGACAATTACATTGGTAATTCTCCACATACATTTGTATCCAGTAGGTATGGAAAAGAAATGTAGGCACCCCTCCTTGGCTCCCCTCTCTGGTGGGCACATCCCTACTGAACTGTTAAAGTGCCAAAAAAGAAACTTTGCTTGTATTTGATATTACGAGCTAAAAAAAATCAATGCCCAGCTAATGCTTTAATCAAAAAGGAAAAGTGTTGTAAAAGACACAAGATAAAACACTCTGAACAAAATTATAAATATTTACAAATTTCAAGAGAAGTGGCTGATTGACAACACTTTTGTAGGAGCCTTGCAGAATCACAGGGTGCAAGTCACGTACTCCAAAGAAATATCACAGCGTGCAACTAACCTAGTACATCAAGCCCATTCATGTTACCAAAGAAAGCATTGATTTGACTCTCCTTTTAGACCATGAAGCATTTACTGTGGACAGGCATAAAAGGGGTTATATGTATTAAAGCCGTTACTATTGCATTTGTCATAGAGTTGTGAATGTAAAGTCCCTTCCTGTTATGCATGTCAAATATTTAAAAAAAAGTAAATCTTCGTCCTATGGTGTTTGTCATGGAGTTCACAATGTAAATCTTCTCCCTTTTTCATCTGTCACATTTCACAATATAAATCTCCCTCCAAATGCATTTGTCAGAGGTTTCATGACGTAATGCCTCAGTCGATGGTGTTCAGCAAGGGAGATTACCCTGTACAACCCTCTACTATTGTATTGGTCGGAGAGTGTGTGGTGTTCAGCTAGGGAGATTACCATGTACAACCCCCTCCTATAGTATTTGTCAGAGAGCTCACAATGTCAAGCCACTTTGTATGTTTTTTTTGCATGCAGTTCCATGAAGTCCTACTGATTTTAAAATATATTTTTACAATAAATATGTCAGGCCTACAGCCTTTGCCATACTTTTACGAAATAAACAGATCAAACCGAAGGATTCAGATATAACATTTCCTTCTGATCCAGTCAGGCCTACACCATGAACCATTTGCTTATCGCCATAACTAACTCAGGCATACCGTTTTGAGAAAACGTGCAAATACAAGCATTATTTTTCAGTGGATGCACACAACTATTGCTCAATTAAATCCAGTAGGATGAACGATCAACATGTGGGTGGAGCGACAGTCCTCCTCTAACTAGGGTTTCTTAAAGCTTTTTTATCTGAAAAGGTCTACAATAGTTGTACTTTAAAGCAAATCTTAAAAACGTTGAAAGTCCATACACATTATCAGTGCTGCATTTTCTTTTCAGAAGTACTTTATAAAAGTTATGAACACCTGCAGTGTTTGGTTGTTTAGAGTATTAAGTACTAACATGCTTTGCACTGTACTAAACAGATGAACTGCCCGAAGATGACACGCCTAACCGCGGTTGACAAATCATTTGCTCATATGAAGGCCAGATAACGATGTAATATGTTTTAAGAAATGTGTAAACAGGAAAACACACAGGTCTTTAACGGATCTTTCAGAAGCCCATATGTTTTATTTATCTCTGATGTTGCCCTGAGCCTTCCCTGACTAAGTCCCGTGGGAGCCCCCTTGTGTTTTAGAACAATGTGCATATAAATGGGAAAGAAATACATTCTCTGGTGAAAGCAAGGACTTCCAATGATAATCAAATGACAATCGATTATAATGCAGTGGCTGAATCCTAATGAAAGACTGCAGTTTGCCTACCTGGTTCTAAAGCATCTCCATTTATTATCCCAAGCGGGCATGCTACAGATCAGCTAATCGCTCAAAAAAAGGCACGTCAGCATTTAAGAACAGTTCAACATTGCAATTACAGTACTTCCTTAAATGGTGGGACATATATATATGGGCTGGACTATCGAAGAGTTCCTGAAGCAGTTCTTTTTCTTTTTCACTCTTGGATCACTTTTACCTTTATGGAGTCTCAGACATTAATGTGGCCTCTTTCAAACACATTATGCAGGTGCACATTTCATACTTGTGCAATTCGAAAGGAGTTTTCGATTATTGTACCACTTTGCAGTGGCGTAGCGTGGGTTGTCAGCACCCGGGGCAAGGCAAGTAATTTGCGCCCCCTAACCCGGGGCAAGGCAAGTAATTTGCGCCCCCTAACCCGTGGATTTAGTCTCTTCCAAGATGTTGCGGCCGGTGCGGCCGGCCCCCCCTGCGCCCCCCACGCTACGCCACTGCCACTTTGTTAATATGGTGCAGCGAGGGGCATGTAAATATGCCCCCAAGGGTCTTGTAGGTACATTGCTATGCTGTGCACCTGGAGCAGTGCTGCTCAATAGGGCACAACTTACGTAGGTGTACAGTGTGATTTGATACTTCTCACCATTGGGAAGTAGAAGACAGGAACAAAATGTGGGAGAGGCATCAGGTCCTGTGGATGCTCCCTCACAGTTGCTGACAGAAGTCGGGTAGAGACGTCAGCTGCATGCTATGCAGAAGTCTAGAAGAAAATCTAGAATGCCATCACCAGCTCCAGAGAGATTCTTCATCCAAGCCAGCAGATAAGACTAATAACTGTGAAGACATATTTGCTGAGATACACTCATCCACTACACATTTGCTGAAACAGCAAATGCAAGATGTTATTGAGAATACGCCCAATGGAATATAGGGCAGAATGCAGAAGGCTTATCACACAGGAACAATATTTGAGTGTTGTACCTTTGGTTATCCAGTGAAAGCATGGACATGATGGCCTTCCTGGAATGCTGGTTGAGACAAATAGTGAACCCAGAGTGTTTATCCGACCTGTGCAGTGCAGCTTGTGCACAGGGTACCAGTGCATCTAGCACCTGTCAGCAATCCATGACCAATGGTGGTGTGCTTAGTGCATTATTTTAACATGGAAGTACTACTTCAGAAAGCGAGGATCCCCAGACATTTTGTGTAAGAATACAGACAGGTGATGCTGTTTCCTGATTATACTGCAGAGTGGAAGGTCAGAGACCAATATTCCTGACAGTTAAATGCAAGGTGAGAAACATAGGGATCCAGTTTATGCTCCTCATCCCATGCAGTTAAAATTAAGGTCAGAAGGAGAGATGCACTTGTTTGATGATCTTAGACCTTTTGGGTGAAACAATATGAATGTGAGTGCCCAAGCAGGACTGGGAACAAAAACATAAACACTTGGAAACACTTACAATAACTGTGAACAGCTAAAGGTTTTTCACTGCATCTACTACCTAGTACCTGTGAAACTATTACATAGGTAATAGTATTGACTACCTCCCCAGATCAGCTGTGCCAAAGTCAAAACTCCTGAAGATTTACAAAATAGAGAGGCAACAGCAACAAAGAACCAAAGCCCAGACTTCTTTTTTAGTTTTATTCTTTATTCCTCTTCCAATGAAAAGCATAAAACTCTGCAAGACAGGCAACATGTTTTGCTCATATGAAACAAGCTTCATCATGGCTGCAATTATCCAAAAGGATTTGTACGTCGCCTAGATTTTGAATGGAGTAGAATGTGAATTGTCTGCTCTCTGGATTCCTGTGAGCCTTCCAGGGCCTTCGACAACATCAGACTGATAATAAGTGGGAGAATGTTGCTGAACCTCACTAGCAACTAGGGGAGGGATTTTTCGAGCCTCTTACCCCAACTCTGGCGATAATACTTTGGAGGCCAGACACAGTCAATAGGGATATCTGCCACCATCTTGCCTGGCATGCATTGTGTCTTGCAGCAACGCCTGATGTTCAGCCCTGCATATCTTGACTGCATGTTTGCAATTGGTCTGGGGGTCAACCGAAACGACGACTGGGGAATAAGATTTCAACTCCCCTTGCACTCCAGCATGGGGGAAAGACGCTCTTGCAGACTGGCACTAGGATGTACCAGAGATGGTGAGCTGTGCTGGCATCACTTTTGAAGGTTCGACACTGAGACCCGGAGAGGTGTTCCATACCTTCTGCCCCTGTGCTTTGGACCCTCCTCACGGAAACTCCCCTTCACTCAGTGCATCTGGGGGCACCATGACAGCCCTGGCTGAGCGACACTGCTTAGTGGCCTCCTCTAGCACCACCCTTGCTTCTCTCCAGTGCTGACTGTGGGCCAAAGTGGATGAGAACCTCGCTGCAAAGACTGAGCAGCCCACTCACTGACGGAGGACCAATGCGGGATGCAGAATCACCACCTGATACTTGACCTATTTTAGTGGCGGTGGGGCCTCAATGGTTGCTGTTACACCTCACCGATGCAATTTGATCAGTGAAGGCACAGATAAAGAGTTGAGCAGGCCCCACAGCCCCCCGCATTGACCAGTTTTATTGTGCTACCACCTTGACTTTGTCAGGCAGGCGGTCTGCCTTACCTTCAGTCCACAAGACTTGCCAGGGATAAACAGGGTGCCCCTAGAGATTTTACTGGCAGAGAGATTGCACCCTGATTTCCACTGAGGGCTGTCCAAGTGATCAGAACCATAACACTGCCAGGAGGCCTATATCCTTGAGGCCAGCTATTGAACGCTTACTTCCAGAATAATCATCGCACCTGACCTACCGGACACCCTTTATGGCATTACACTTGTGGCCTCGCTACTCCTGGAATATAATGCGCAGTCCGCTGCTGTGCTAGGACATACCTGCCATCTTTTCTGAACTCATTACAAATCACCCAATGCTCACCTGGCTGCCCTGCACCTGGGAGAAACCAGCAACAAATTTCTGCTTTGCTCCATTGAAGACATTTCATGTCCATTAATTCGGTAGCTAATGGCGATGACCCTACACCTGTTGGATGAGTGAGCCCCTGTATGGCGTGGCCGCCCATGACTTTTGCTGTGGCCTTAGCTAAGAGAGGAGTTGACCTTACACCCTTGCTTTGATACTGTGGCTCTGTATGGTTCAAGATTTTGTTGGGACCTTCCCTCCTTGAATGTCCTCCAGTACTGATTGCCAACCTCTCTCACTCACAGGGTCTTCACCTAACACCTCAACCCTCTTGGACTGCACTAGCAGCTATATCTCAGGACATTGCACTACCCACTTGATGGAAGGGAGCGTGAGGGTAGAAACCTCACCCCCACAGTGGGTTAACCTTGCACAGCCTGTATGCTGCGTTCCAAACCAGCAAAAGACAACCCAGTGATATCTCTCTGGAACAAGGTCTCTGCTATAGACTCTGAAATGCTGCCTTCCTCCCAGGTTCCAGCATCAGAGACCCCTCTCCAGGTGCCAATCATGCAGGAATGTATGGATCCCTTTTTACAAGATATTGGCTCTGACATTGGATCTCTCAAAGCAGAATTAAAAGCCAGTCTATGTGACATAAGAAGAGATGTTTCAGAGATAGGGGCACGAGTAGATGATCTCCAACGTACAGAAGAAGCTCAGTCTGCAGATTAGGAGATGTTGTGGTGATGTGTGACAACCCTCAAAGAATAGCAAATCGAGCAAACAGGAGGTTCTTGAAATAAGAAGTCGCTGCAACGACATCCGCATCAGAAGGGTACTGGAGGAGCGGATGGCAGTAACATTATGACCTTTACAACAGAACTTCTTCAAGCACTCTGTGGAGATGACAATGCTTGGGTTGATTGAGAGTGGCCTCTAACCCTTGTCGCTCTGATGCGGTGCCAGATATACTCACACAAGTGCCCTTCTTCATAGAGAAGGAGGCCGTACTGAAGGCAACCTGGGGCAAAGTTGACTTAGCCTATCACGGGAATACCATCCAACTTAGCCAGGACCTCTCCCCCATCACTCTGCTAAAGTGACAAGACTTCAAGCCCATCACTGACCGGCTGTGAGAGCTGGGAATTCGCACTCAATGGGGTCACCCTTTTGCTCTCCTGTTCACCTGGGAGGGAAAACGCAATTCGCTATGTGCACGCACTGAACGAAACATCTACTGGGCTTTGCTGACGACTCCCAAAAATGAGAAAACTCACCCTTCTGAGGATCTCATACTGAGGGCCTATCGCCCATCTGGACCAAGATGAAATTGCACCGCCCGAAAGACTTCAAATGGCAGCATCCATGCAGGATATTAAATGTGACATTGTGCATCATTTCTGCAACAACGGAAAAGACACTTCCCCCAATGCCCTCCACCAGGGGCTCAGTGTAACTGCAGGGGTCATGTCCAGCTCTGAAATCATTACTTATATATGATGACACTTGCTATGTCTGCTTCCCCTCCCGGTGCTAGCAGTGCTGGTCCACAAGGGGCTGAGAGGCCTCTCCATCTAGCCATCAGCTTCTGCCCCTGAACTCCACCTGATGACCCATCCCCACGACTTAAAACCCAGGAGATGATTCCTCTGGTGAGGGTAGAGCACACCAGTGCCAGTCTCCGTAGGACACAGAAGTCACTGTTGGAACCAGTTGGTCTGTTGAAATTGTTTATTTTAACTTGTTTTCTTTTCTCAGGTAATCCTACATCAATAATAGGTTCCACTGGTCTTCACAAATAGCACTCAATGCGCCAAGGGAAACAGGTGTGACCCTTATGTATTCCATGTGTCCACCGATGGGCCTCCAGGATTCTCAGTACTGTAGGTCTTGCTTACTCTCCCCTCAGGTTAAGACTTCTTGGGGCTGGAAGGTGACAAAGGAGATGCCACCTTCTTCTTGCTAGTGTACCCCTACGACTGAAGATATACATTTGTAACACAGCCAACCCTCATTACATATGGCCCTACTGGGGAACACTAAATTGATATCTCTGAAGGTGCGGGCCTTAACTCCCCAAACAAATGCAAACAAGTATGGTGCTACATACTGCAACATGACCCCAATGTCATGCTCCTGCAGGAGACTCAACTCATGGGGGCAGATCAACACCGCATGGCTCACCCACAACATCTGGTAGACCACTGGGCATACACTGATACGAAGACGCTAGGGGTGGGCATCCTTTGCAAAGCAGGGTTTCTTTCTTCTATTGCCAAGGTCATACGAGACAGGAAGGGTCAGTACCTGTCTCTACATCTCTGCAAGGGGTGACAAAAGCTCACACTTCTCAATATCTTTGCGCCAAACACTTCCCAAGTCACCTAACTCCATTGTATTCTGAGTGAGCAATTGGATGGTGTAGAGGGTGATATCATTGTATGTCGGGACTTCAACATGGTGTGGGACCCAGCCCTAGACAGAAATGCAGCCACTTTTCAGAATGTAGGGCCATGTTATCTTGCTTTAAACAATAAATTGAAGAATTAAGCTTGATAGACGTGGGGAGATCCAAACACCCTCAAGAGCGAGACTACTCCTTCTACTCTCATGTGCACACATCGTACTCCCATATCGATTATGCCCTGATTACCTGCTGTTTGAAATGGGGTCTTTAGTTGGCAGTCGCATTGCACCCTGTCCAAGTAGGGACCTTCACTCTAGTCAGGATAAGGGACATACCAGCTCAGGTAACCCCTGCTCACCCCCTTGGTAGCTTGGCATGAGCAGTCAGGTTTATCTCCAAAGCAACTTGTAAAACATTTGCACATAACACACAGTAATAAATGAAAACACTGCAAAAGGACACCACACCAGTTTTACAAAAATGGCCAATATTTATCTATATGAAACAAGACCCAAATACAATAAAAATCCAACATAGAGTAATAAAATTATGAATGCTGCAAGAGTTTCTCAAAAATACAGTTCCTTGAAGTTGATAGCTCCACCTGGGGCTATCACGGCGTCCTGATCAACAAAAACCAACAGTTAAGGCCGGGCGCAGCATTGCGGGCCAGCTACGGTGTTGGGAAGACCCGCAAACAATACCTTTGGAATTGAAGGGCGTCATGATCCTCGTGGTGAGCTCTGGAGAGCCGTGTTGCTGGCGTTGTGGTGTCGGTTCTGGAGTCGGTCCCAGAGTCGTCAGGCCCTTGAAGTCACACGCGTTGCAAATCGAACTCTGGACTGATGAAGTCAGGAGCGATGGCTTCAGGGCTGCATACAAAGCTAGACGTTGTGAAGTGCGGTGCCTACAGGTCACGGTGCAGGCAGCTGCTCGGTGACTGCGTCCAGCAGCGGCGGTGAGACCAGGGCTGCGGTGTGAAGCGGGGCAGTGTGACATGAGGTGTCACCAGGTCACAGTGCAGGCAGCAGCGTTGTCATTGCTGAAGTGCTGTCGTCAGAAGGCTCAAACCGGTGGTGCAGACGGGACGGCGCTTCTTGACCCTCACGAGCAGTGTCCACAGGCCACGGTGCAGACAGGGATGCCTGGTGATGACAATGGAGTCTATGGTGCTGGCATCGGTGGACCGGGGCTGCGGTGCTGGATGGGATGGTGCTTCATGCTCCTCACGAGCGGTGTCCACAGGACACGGTGCAGGCAATGGCAATGGCTTCAGTACGAGCGGCAGCAGCGGGGATGCCCACGCTGCGGTGTGAGAAGTAGAAGCCGGAGTGCGGGCCCACAGGCTGCAGTGCAAGCAGTGGCTCAGTGAAGTTGCCCGATGATGGCGTTGGTGAGACCAGGGTCGCAGTGTGAAGTGGGACAGTGCTGCTCCGTGCTGCGTCAGCAGGTCACAGTGAAGGCCAGCGTTGTCGGGGGCAGCGTTGCTGTGATTTCTCATCTTGAAAAGCACTAAACACACAGTTCCCAGTACTGTAGGTCGAGGAAACTTAAGTGTTTGGTGTCCCTGAGACTTCTAAAAGAGGCAAGCTCTACTCCAAGCCCTTGGAGAAGTTTCTCAAGCATGACGCACAACAAAGTTTACCCTTTTCACTTTTTTCAGGCGAAGCAGCAATTGTAGGCCAGTCCAGCAAAGCAACACAGCAAATGGACATTACTCTTCCTTCAGCTCTTCAGCTCTTCTCCTGGACAGAGGTTCCTCTTGATTCCAGAAAGATTCTAAAAGTCTGGGGTTTTGGGTCCACTACTTATACCCCAGGCCAGGCCCCAGACACACACTAGGGGGTTGGAGACTGCATTATGTGAGGGCAGGCACAGTCCTTTCAGGGAAAGTGACCACTCCTCCCTCCACTCCAACTCAGTTGGCTCATCAGGATATGCAGGCTACACCCCAGCTCCCTTTGTGTCACTGTCTAGAGGAGAGGTGTAAACAGCCCAACTGTCAAACCGACCCAGAAAGGGAGTTCACAAACAGGAAGAGTTACTGGATGGTTTAAGCAAGAAAATGCCTACTTTCTAAAAGTGGCATTTTCAAACTAACAATCTAAAAACCAACTTCACTAAAAGATTTATTTATACATTGTGAGTCCAAAGACCCCAAACTCCACATTTCGATCTGTCCTCAAAGGGAATCTGTGCTCTAAAGTTATTTAAAGGCAGCTGTATGAGGGAGATAGGCCTTGGAACAGTGAAACCCGAATTTGACAGTCTTTCACTGTTAGGACATGTAAAAAACACCAGTACGTGTCCTACCTTTTAAATACACTGCACCCAGCCCATGGGGCTACCTAGGGCCTACCTTAGGGGTGCCTTACATGTACCAAAAAGGAAAGGTTTGAGCCTGGCAAGTGGGTACCCTTGCCAGATCGAATTGGCAGTTTAAAACTGCACACACACACACTGCAGTGGCAAGTCTGAGCCATGTTTACAAGGCTACTAATATGGGTGGCACAACGGTGCCACAGGCCCACTAGTAGCATTTGATTTACAGGCCCTAAGCACCTCTAGTGCACTTTACAATGGACTTACGAGTAAATCAAATATGCCAAATCAACGATACAATTACACAAAGAGCATATGCACTTTAGCACTGATTAACAGTGGTAAAGTGCCCAGAGTCCTAAAGCCAACAAACACTGGTCAGAAAAGTTAGGAGGAAGGAGACAAAAAGATTGTGAATGACCCTGAAAAAGGGCTAGGTGAAACACCCGCTCTCCCGTTCATCACCTAGATACAGTGGAGATCTCGGATATTTCCATCTCTGACCATGCCCATCTAGAACTGTCCTGGTCTGGTTGAACAATACCCCTAGAAGCCCACCTTGCTGGCGTCTGCCCCTGCGCATTCTCTGAGACCTGGTAGACTTGGCAGAGATCCACAAAGGGATCACTGATTATTTTATGCTCAGTGCCTTGCCAGAAACTCCCCTTCGTACACTTTGGGATGGGTTCAAAGCTACTGTTCACCTCAATTGAAATAGCATGGGGCAGAGAAGCCAAACTGGTATAAACTAATTTGACAGCAGACATTATAAAGATACAGCAAGAAGACAAAGTTGCTCCTTCTCGCCGCAACAAACAGCAGCTAGCTATACTGATCTTTCAACTGTGTGCACATAGAACAAGCAAGGCAGAGCATGTGCTTCTAACATTGCAACAGTGATACTAAAAAGGAGGCAACAAGGCAGACACACTCTTAGCCTACAGGCTACATCAGATACAAGCCAAAGCACACGTTGCAGAGCTCCAGAACGGAGATTCTAGATGGGCAATCACAGAGAGGGACAAACTAAAGGCATTCCAGGGCTACTGCTAGGCATTTTATGCCTGGGAGGACCCTTCTCCTGACCTGATCAAAGACTACTTCGATGCCTGCGAGTGGAAACCTCTTAGCCCCTAGCACGCAAATCTCCAGGATGAACAGATGATCTATGAGGAACTCCAAGCTGTGGTCTGGGACCTGCCACTGGGCAAAACACTGGGACCTGACGGTCTACCCAATGCTTTTACAGGGTCTTTCTGCCCTAACTACACGAACATCTGCTGCAATTGTTTAATTCCTTCACAGAGTATACTGGTCTTACACCTACTATGACATCAGTAGAAATCTCTCTTATACCAACCCTGGCATATATCCAACCTGTTGCTCCTCTTATCGCCTCATAGCTCTTCTTATTACAGATGCTAAACTTTTCACCAAAATATTAGCTACAAGATTGGAACGCTACTTCCCAGGCCTTATAGACCTGGAACGGGTGGGTTTTATCCGCCATAGGCAGAAAGAGCACAATGTTTGTTGCATAGCAAATCTAGTTGAAAAAGTGCAACGCTACAAGATCCCAGCATGCCTTCTTTCGATTGACGAAGAGAAGGCATTTGAAATAGTAAATTGGTCTTCCCTCAGAGCACTGTTATGTAAAGTAGGACTGGCTTCAGGTATAATTTCCAAGATTATGGCTTCATATGTAGTGTCCACCACCACTGTTCGTGTGAACGGACAAACTATGAAACCTGTCACCATCTTAAGGGACACAGGTCAGGGGTGTCCCCTCTCGCCTCTATTATTTGCCCTAGCAGTCGAACCACTTGCTGTCACTAACCGCTGTGCAGAAGTGGTGTTGGGTGTCCTCTTTGGGGGCCAGAATAATAAAATCAGCATGTTTGCTGATTACTTAATGCTCACCCTCACTCAGCCTGAGCTCTTTCTTCCGGTGGTAGTCGTCTGGTTACATGTTTACGAGGTGGTATCTGTTTATAAATTAATATGTCCAAATCATCCACACACAATTTGACCATTCCTAAAGTGGACCTACTGGCTCTGCAATGCCTAGCACCCTTTAATGGTAATAAGACACTATCAAGTATCTGCCTCTTCATGTTACCCCTTTGCCTACTTTCTGGACCCTGGAGAACTGGCCATACCTTTGCCGCTCTATCCTAGCGGATTTCCAACAATAGAAACATCTTCGTATCTCTTGGCTGGGGCATGTAAACGTTATAAAAATGAATGTGTTTCTGCTGGTTCTCTATTTGTTTCAAACATAGCCCACTTTAATCCCACAAGCTGGCATACTGCATCTGCAAAGGGATATCCGCACCTTTATCTGGAACACCCTACTAATACAACCACGGGACAGGGGTGGTCTCACCCGTCCCAATCTTCCTGAATATTATTGGGCGTCCCACCTGTTCTACATCTCCGAGTGGGTGGTCCGGGAGAGCGAGAAGAACTCGTTCCACCTGGATCGAGCAGTGGCTTCACGTTCCCTGTGGGATCTGGCCTGGGTCCCCAAACATTCCCGACCATGCAGCGCGTACATCACAACTCCCACCACAATGGTTCTGGCCATTTGGGATAGGGTGACAGCCAAGAAAGTCTTACTACCTTCCCCTCTCTGAACACGCCTATCACTCAGAACCCGGAATGTATGCTAGCATTATCTTCTTTCTCTTTCCGTAACTGGAGCACTGGCAATCATAGAACAATTTGTGATCTTTTCTTGGGGGAGACCATGAAGTCCTTCAATCAATGCAAGGCAGAATACCACCTCCCTGAGGCAGCCATACTCCAATAGTGCTAATTGCGACACTGGTTCCTACACCCTTCAGTATACCCTAACGTGACCCGCACTTGCACTCCTTTTGAGAAGCTAGTCTGGGTATTCGATGGCATATGAGGTCTCTTATCGCACACTTACCAAATGCTTTAAAACTCCACACCTATTCGCAACCACACCTATCAATCTACATGGAACGTCACTAATCAGTAAAATATTACACCCAAACAATGGGAGATGTTGTGGGCGAGACAAACCCAAAACCTATTGCAGTATCTCCCTTAGGGAGATGGCATATAAATTGATGTTTCAAATGTACTACACACCGACTCGCCACTCTATCATTTACCCTGGTACCTCTATGCTGGCGATGCAAAGAGGAAGATGGGGATTTTCGCTATATCTGGTGGTCCTGTCGTCTTATTACCACGTATTGGAAAGAGATCCTGGGCCACATAAAAGCCATTATGGATTACCAGATCTCCTTCTCACACCTCACGGCCATACTAGAAATTTGACCCCAGCCCTAGAAGCTATGACCCATGTTGATTGGAAGCTTATTAGCTACTTACTTCAGTAGCTACAGCAACTTGTAGTGTTAACATGGAAAAAGACTGCCCCTCCCTCAATAGCGCAATGGTTTACCCGGTTGTGGCATATATTAGCAATGGAACAACTCTCCCACAGTTTAACTGGAACTGATGCCACCTTCCAATGTATTTGGTGCTCACTGATACATTATCTTACCTGCATTGAGTTCACATGCTTTAACCCACCTAAACTGCGAGCACCCCAGCTCTTTGACTGTATTTATCCTACACACCTTATCCTCACATAGCACATGCCATTGCTCGAATACTGAGGAGTACCTCTTACACACTGATGAAATGCTGACCATGCCTACCCATCCATCGCCTGATTCTATGACTTGTAGTCAGACTTGTATTACTTGTTTTTTGGTTCTTTCCCTTTTTTGTAATGTGGTACAATGAGTATCTCAGCTCTATATATTGAATTTGCTTGACATTATTACGGCTCATTTCGTTTTACTGAAAGATATGCTACTGGTCCCTATATTGCTCATTGTTCTTTGGTAGAACCAGTGCTTAATTTGTGCTTGTTGTTTCCGGTGCTGAGCATCAGCACTTATTTTTGAGGGCCCGGGCTTATTCTTCTGCCTCAAGCATTTGCTGCAAGCAAAAGACTCATATGGGACATACGGAGGAAGGGAAAAAACAAAAAGCATCACAAAGAGAGAAAGTAGAAAGCTGCCAGAGTGAGTTGAAGGGGCAGGGAGTAGCTTTGCATAGATTGAAGAGGCCCGAGATGGCGTTAAGATTACGCTGCCTCAGTATTCCGTATCCACACAATGAATTGCAGTAGCCGTATGTTTAAGAGGAGGGCTTTGGGCAGCAGTACCTTTTTATTTATAAATAAGCACTGGGTGGAACCAACTGGTTACAAAAGCCTATACATGCTAACATTATATCATATGTGGTTTACCACTTTGAAAACCAATAAACAGATTTTGAGCCAAAAAAAAGATCTAAATACAATTAAAAACATTGAATTTATTATACTTTTATTTATCCATTTGTTTGATTTGAGCCAAACAACACTCACAAACAATACAAGTATTTTCACACACAGTTAAATAAAATCACATCCGTACAATTAATCAAATATTCCCATCCCTCTGTTCCAGTAAATGACTCATTGGATCTCTTAGTATGCAGTGACCTTGTACTCATATTATAAATAGAATACATAAATGATCAAAATACAGTCCAAGTTCATCAAAATTATGTAAGCATTAACAGCTGAATAACACCAGTGTAGCATTAAAAATATTTGGAATACACAGAATTTATGTCACACTTAACTATTGTTTGTCATCACTGGCCACGGAGTGCAAAAAAAAAGGGAGCACACTGCCTCACACTCCAGCAAAAAGTTGGCCCCAATGCATCTTGGTAAATGCAGTCAGATTAATTTCACATTATTAAAAGTAATCAAAGTCTTTCACCTTAGTAGGTGCAGCAAGTGCTGTGTATCTCTGGACACGTGTTTCTGGGTTTCGCCCGTCATCAGCAGAGAGCAGCAGCATATTTTGTGGGGTTGCTTGAAATGCCACCAAATGTCTTCTCAGGTTTATGTACCACTCTGGTGCGCAGGTGCCTCACCAAGGCTCGTCAGCCCGTTAGCTCAAGGGAGCCGTCATTCGACACAGTGCAAAAAAAAGGGAGCACACTGCCTCACACTCCAGCAAAAAGTTGGCCCCAATGCATCTTGGTAAATGCAGTCAGATTAATTTCACATTATTAAAAGTAATCAAAGTCTTTCACCTTAGTAGGTGCAGCAAGTGCTGTGTATCTCTGGACACGTGTTTCTGGGTTTCGCCCGTCATCAGCAGAGAGCAGCAGCATATTTTGTGGGGTTGCTTGAAATGCCACCAAATGTCTTCTCAGGTTTATGTACCACTCTGGTGCGCAGGTGCCTCACCAAGGCTCGTCAGCCCGTTAGCTCAAGGGAGCCGTCATTCGACACAGTGCAAAAAAAAGGGAGCACACTGCCTCACACTCCAGCAAAAAGTTGGCCCCAATGCATCTTGGTAAATGCAGTCAGATTAATTTCACATTATTAAAAGTAATCAAAGTCTTTCACCTTAGTAGGTGCAGCAAGTGCTGTGTATCTCTGGACACGTGTTTCTGGGTTTCGCCCGTCATCAGCAGAGAGCAGCAGCATATTTTGTGGGGTTGCTTGAAATGCCACCAAATGTCTTCTCAGGTTTATGTACCACTCTGGTGCGCAGGTGCCTCACTGGCCACGGCACTGGCCATTCATCAAATTAAAATACACTTTCTTGACTCAACCTATTTTTCACCATCTCTTTATGTTTGCCTTCCCTGTAGCATAGTTAAATATTTCTACATTCCAATATTAAAGATAATAAATCTTGGATGTATCATAGCTGAAGCTATCTAAAAACTGGTGAGAACATTTTTTTTCTTTCAATTTTAAAAGCAGTGCGGAAAATTAAAATATCACATACAGTTAAAGTGAATAGTGGGCAAACATGGGCAGAGATCCTCTATTTGGTTGTCCGTCTTAGAGCTCATAGGGCGATATTTCCATTTTGTTTAAAATCCAGCACTTGACCTATTCCCAAATTCAACATCCAATGTTGAATATTTTGTGATTGTACATCTTTTAGATACTGTTGTAACTTGCCCTTAGAATATGAGTGTAATAAGTGTACAGCCTGTGGTCTCTACCTGCAATCTGCAATGTCAGTTTGCAGAAAGTAATTTTTTTGCATTTTTTTATTTAATTCTTGCTACCGCTCAACTCCAATTCATTATGGGTAAAAGGGCATGCAATACAGTACAGAATTTCACAATCCAAGTCTCACTTGTAACTGGCATTTAACAGATACCTAGATGACCCCATTGATGATTACCAAATCTTCACCTCATAGTTTAAGATTCTCTGCCTGTATCTTTGTTAAATATTAACAAGGCCCAGTTCTCACCTAAGCACACTAATAATTGAGCTTTTTGGCAAGCTCAAACAGTTTTTCCAAATTACCTCACTAGATTTTAGGGTGTACGTTTCTTTTAATACCTCAACAGACTTATGACACAGAGCGTTGTCTATTTTCTTTAATGACCAGACTACAGGCAATGCCCTTTGCTCCCGGGAGGCCATATGAGCCTTAAAGGTAATATTATCTTTGAAAGTATACCAACATATTTGTTTTCCTTTACAACTTCCAGTTTATTGGATCTGATCTGCCATTTTAACTGTTTTCCTTACTTTTGTTTTTGCAATATTAATTTCAAAATCATTAACTAGGTAATAGGTTGTAAAAGCATCTAACTTCTTCTGAAGGGCTAATAGTGTACAATACAACAAAATTGAGTCATCCATATAAAATATTGCTGAAATTGGCTCTCCTCCTAATTTTGGTGGGAATGTATGACTGGGGCATAAATTTGCCAGGATATCTGATACATATAAGGAAAAAAGAAGCAGAGCCATTAAACAGCCTAAGCGCAACCCCTGTAGTGTGTAAATTTTCCTTCTTAAGGCTCTGCTGTTTCCAAATTCAACTTGGGTCTGAGCCCCTTCATGTCATTGTACAATCAACTTTAGTAAACACAGGGTTATATTCCAGTTCATCAGTTTTACCCTGAGTTTACCTCTATTGGCTGTTTCAAAAGCAGTGGCTATGTCTATGTAAACCACATAAATTGCTTTGTTTCTTTTTATGACATAATCTTCCACTAGCAGTTTTAACGCAAAAAAAACATCTACAGTTGAATGGTTCCTGGTAAACCCGAGTTGGAATTTATGGAGAATATCTTCTTCCTCTTCCAATGCTTCTAAGGCCTGCACCAGGTGTTTTGCATAGATTTTACTTGGCATTTCCAGTAGGGTTATCATTCTATAGTTATTGGGGATTTCTCAGGACCTGTTTTTAAAAATCAGAACTCAGATACTCCCCTGCCAAGTATCCAGAATTCAATTCAAGCAAACTATGTTAGGAAACAGGGGTGTGTGTACTTGGTCCCACAGGTTGGGATCTGATTTTAACATGTCAGCTGACAACTCAGCTGGTCCCAGGGCACACAAACGCTTTAAGTTCTTTATTATCTCTGTTACCTCCTTTATTAAGGATATTAAATTCATCTCCTCCCCACTAATATTTGAGGAACCCAAACAGCTTCCCAAATACTTCTGCAGTTCCTTCACATTGTTGTATTCATTCTTAATACCTTAAAGGTCTGTGATATACTTTACCCACTGACCTTCATCAACGGAACAGGCCTCAGTTTTCTTAATAGCCACCAATACTTTACCCAGTATTTTTCAAAAGATTCTGATGCTTCCATTGTGAAGGGCTGCAATGACTTCCATCCATAAAGACTCCTTCTCAACCCAAACAATCTTTCTTATTTCCTTTCCAAAATCACTCCTATACACCTTACTCTGCCTACAACTGGTCTTAGGGTCTAATTGATATGCCTCCCTTATTTTTAATATTATACAAAATATATTAAAAGTAGGCAGTAACCTTTTACAAAAGATGTATTTCACATATCCCATTCAAGTAGACTGAAAATACAGAGCTTGTAGAACCTAAAGCAGTATAAAGCAAATTTATTGTATTGAGGTCAAAAAGGTTCATGTATTACAAACGAATATGACTAACCCCAAACACAATAACTATTTTCATCCAATCATCATAATTATTTTCAGACTCAAATCTTCACATGGGTGAGAAAACAGTGCGGGCATATTTATACTCTGTTTGCGCCGGAATTGGGTCGTTTTTTTTTACGCAATTTAGACGCAAAACTAACTCCATATTTATACTTTGGCGTTAGACGCATCTAGCGCCAAAGTCCATGGAGTTTGCGTCATTTTTTAGCGTGGACACCTACTTTGCGTTAATGATATGCAAGGTAGGCGTTCCCGTCTAAAAAATTGACTCCGAGGCATGTGCGCCGTATTTACACTTCCGGGCAAAATTCACGCCCGGGAGTGGGAGGGTAAAAAAAAATGACGTACGGCCGCTTTTGCGCCGTTTTTTAGCGCCTGGAAAAGGCAGGGGTTAAGGGACCTGTGGGCTCTGAAGGAGCCCAGAGGTGCCCTCCCATGCCCCCAGGGACACCCCCTGTCACCCTTGCCCACCCCAGGAGGACACCCAAGGCTGGAGGGACCCATCCCAGGGACATTAAGGTAAGTTCAGGTAGGTATTTATTATTTTATTTTTTTGTGGCATAGGGGGGCCTGATTTGTGCCCCCCTACATGCCACTATGCCCAATGACCATGCCCAGGGGACAGAAGTCCCCTGGGCATGGCCATTGGGCAAGGGGGCATGACTCCTGTCTTTGCTAAGACAGGAGTCATTTCTATGGGGGTTGGGAGTCGAATAAAATGGCGCAAATCGGGTTGAGGTGAAAAATTTGCCTCAGCCTGACTTGCCCCATTTTTTGGCGCCCAAGCTCCATATTCCCCTACGCCGGCGCTGCCTGGTGTACGTCGTTTTTTTCCACGCACACCAGGCAGCGCCGGCGGCTAACGCCAGCTAACGTCATTGATTAAATACGGCGCCCGCATGGCGCTTCAGAATGGCGTTAGCCGGCGCTAATTTTTTTGACGCAAAACTGCGTTACTGCAGTTTTGCGTCCAAAAGTATAAATATGGCCCTAAATACATTAGAATTAATTTCAAAATTCAACAATTATTGTGGGAAGATACATGGTAATCACACTTTCCACACTCTCCTACCAACAGGAGGTATATATCTTCTAATTATATACTTACTGTCACCAAAGGTCCACATTTGACTAGCAAAGTGTATCATTTTAAACGTATTCCAAATATCAAACACTGTCTTTTACCTTCTAATTATATTATTGGCATCCTCAAAGAGAAGATCACACCTAACCATTAAGCATGACCCACAATATGTTTATCATTAAAAGTACGGATATTCTCTTTGAACAGCCTATCGATACATCGGTATGGACACAATAAGATTCAATTTGAAGCTGCATTCACCATTATACGTTTCTGATGTAGATACAAGAATGGCTGGAGAGAAGAAAAAAACAATCTAACTTTAACTCATTTTGAAAGTATTTGTTTATATCTGTACTTATGTATATTTCATCTGAACATGTACAAGCTAGATTTACTCAAACAAGATATTACTGAAACTAGATCCTAAGGTGCACCAAACATGTACATATATCTTACATTCAATAAGCCTTCCTCATATTGTCAATGCTAATCCCAAACTCATGTTAGAATGAGAGATGTCATCTTAAAACACTCTTTATTATCATCAATTCTACAGATCACTCATAAAAGACTCCATTTTGAGCTGCGATGATAACTGCTTCAAATAAAATCCTAGCAGTCAAGCCCGCACAGCCTAATTTAACGCACTATATCACACTTCATTAAGTTCCTTGACAGGCTAAACCTTATTTGCTTACCTTCATTTGTGTTAACTTCAGAATTGATACTGATCTACTTGCAGGTTCTCAGATCTACCACATTTTCTCTTTGCTAGCATCAACCCCTGTTGATTTATTCTCGTGAAAACTCTTTTTTTGCAGTTTTGAGTAACGCAAACCCGACCCAAAAGTACAGGCCTCATTACATTTTTAGGGATGAGGAAACTATGGGCCTTATTCACAAACAAATTTTACAAGTAGTACAAAAAAGTAAGCTTACACAAAAGTGTAAGTTTACCTTTGTGACTCAGACCATAAGTGATTTGCCCAGAATTACAGGATGTTGAACAGACGCTGAGACTTGAGCCTGGTTCCCAAGTTTTAAAATCAGCAGCTCTGGTCCTAATGCTACATCCTCACCCTTTTATTTAATTCCATATTACAACTCCATGGGGTTTTCCCAGTTAGAGATTCTTTGACCTCAGATGATTTGCCATTCAAATAACAGTCACTGTTTCCACAGATGCCATGCTACCTACTTCCCATCTCTAGGAAACACAATATTTCTTAGGTCCACCTACCTCATCTATATGGAATATGCCTTTCACACCCTTGCCTAACATCTTCTCTGACATGCTTCTTACAAAAGCAACCAGCTTGTGCAACTATACACCTTAGTCACTGCTTTGAATACTTCCCACTATCTTCGTAGCCTTGTCCCCTCTTCCTGTCACTCACATCCTTGAATCAATCATATCATTTAGAAATGGGGAGGACATTATTTGCATTTAATCCTTTAAAATATCAGAAAAGCCTAGACTACTGTGGCTTTCCTGAATTTCTGACTGATATTATTTTGGGGCTGCCTTACTGCTATTTGTGGACAATGCTTTAAAAAAAAACACTTCATGTTATGGTAACCTACCACAAGTGATCAAACTACAACTACTACAAGTGATCAAACAGCTATGCACATCGGCACATGTATGGTAAAACTAAGCAATACGAAAGGAAGGATTTTGATGCACACTAGCTGTTGAAGCAACCAATGATTTTATTTATTCATGTGGTATTTGCATAATGCAAACATAGCCAAAATGAAACAAAGCATTATAAAGAATCAAATGAAAAAATGCAGTAGAAGAGTGATTGGAGAGGTAGCGGGGTTTTGAGAGCACAGTTAGGGCTGTTCAAATGGATTCAGAAAAGGACACAGATAGGGTAGTCCTAATGAATACAGGTTCAAGATCCTGGGTGCATAGATGAAGAACAACTGTTGCCATGGTTTTATTTTTTTGTGCTTCATCCAGAGATTGTATTGTCAGGTATAGTGGGTTTGTCAACCATATTGGTAGGGCTGTTGGTTGTGAGTGCTTTGTAGATGGTGCCTTTATTTATGACGGTGGTGCAGGCCAAAAAGTGTAACCAGTTGAGTTCCATCATGGTGAGGGATGAAGCAGTCATATTGCTTTTGGTTCTTGAGAAATCATGTAGAACACCTTTAAACGGGGGCTAGTGTTGTATCTAGGAGGCTGTGGAACGGAGCATGACACTGTCCAAAGATGAGTGTGTGAGAGCTTAAACAGCAGCCTTAAAGTCACTTTCAAGGGAGAATGATTCCAGTTTCTTTAGCAGACACTAGATAACAAGCACTGTTTGTTTTCTTAAACATGTGCTCATTGAGTGTAATTCATGGTCCAGGATGGTGAATCCAAGTGACTTGGCAATGGGTACAAGTTGTGATTCAAATCCATCAAGGTATATGTCCTTGTTGATATTGATGAGTACAGTTGTACAGCCCCAAAGGTACCTACCTATTTGAACAAACTGGTGTTAACTGGATAGGTAGGACAGGAACCAATGGAGAACATTGCCAGTGAATCCCATTTGAGAATTATGGGTTTGGATGAGGGTGGATGATTGCTATTGTTAGAGTAGCTGACAGGCCCACAGGTGTTAGGAGGCAGGGATACTCTTTGTCTGTGGTCTGGAGGATATTGTCTACATTTTGTAATGCAGCTATCTTCATGCGGCATCATGATCTGAATACAGATTATTAGTCATGTAGGACAGTGGTTCCCAACCTGTGGTCGGGGGACCCCTAGGGGTACGCAAAGCTTCATCAGGGGGTCCGTGACTGCTTAGAAAATTAACTACTATTAACAGATTAATCAAAGGTAGACATTTTTTAAACGTAGTGCAAATGTCAAGGAATTTGAAAAGTTAAATTAGTATCCTCAAATTGATTTGTAGGAAAAGTGGCAGTGCAGGTGCATAAAACAGGATATAGTATAGATTAATTGTGGCTTCAATTGAATTTAGAAAAGCTCATACCTTCCTACTCAAACTTTTATTTGATTTGTTTGCAAACTAAATAAAATGTGTTAGCATTTGTGTATGTGTTTGATGGAATGCTTGTTCCTGTATGTCTTGTGTATTGCTTTGCAGTTCAAATCATCAACAATGTTTAGGCCTGGGTCCCTGGCTTACAGTGATGACTCAGTGTGGGGTCCAGGATTCCAATAATGATTTATTAAGGATACCCGGGTTCCAGTCATGATAAAATGGGGGTCTGCAAAAGTCAAAAGGTTGGGAACCACTGATGTAGGAGATCGTTGGCATTAACGTGATCTGTGAGTTGACTGTAGGCACTTAGGTAACCGATCCTTCAAAAACAAAATCTGCAGTGGAAAGTAGATCACACCAATCCTCCTTGACCTTCCCAGAAAAACAAGGATGATCATTGAAGCTCTAATCTGAAGGACAAACCCTATTTGTACAATGAACATACATATTTCAAAGCTCTAATGTTTATAGAGGTCTAATATTCCCAAACCTGTAATGTTAAAAAAACTCTAAGACTGAAAAGTTGAGCAGACAACTAAAATGAGGGAAACAGAACCACTTTTATGCAGTACAGAAATGGTGACACATAGACGGTTTGCAAATGCTTCCTGTTCATAAACCACTGGTGATAACAATACAGGATGTTATTACAAAGGGAGATCATAATATTCCATCAAAATAATTAACTTGCTGTGAGTTAGTAACATTTTTGATTAATGACCCTACAGGTTTGCGAACATTTAAACAGCACAAGAAACACGCAAAAGCAATTTGGCTCAGTATACCTGACACCCTCTGTTAAAAAGAACAGCGCCTCAAAATTGATGCTTCCATTAATGAAGAAAGTATTGATACACGCAACAAGCTTAAGGGTCTCTAGACCCTTCTAACTCGCTCGTCAAGCGGGTGCTCGACTCAAGCACTTGGTTGGCCAGAGAAAAAATCCAAATAATAAAGATTGGTGCAGTGAGAGGTGGGCTCACCAGGCAGATTCACAGTCCTTCTTGTCTGTACTTCATAGATCCCAAACCCCAGCAGCCCTTTTCCATCCATGATTAGGAGTACAAATAGGAGTTATTGACCATCAGCAGTCGTTGAGATTGTTTCTTCTGCAGGCCATCTCTGCTCTCAAGGTGAGGGTTCGAGAGAGCTTCTAGGCACTGGTTAATTTCTCTAGCCTCTTCAGAAGGACAGGTGATTAAATACTGACAAGAGCACAAAGAAAGAGCAGTCCAGCAAAGCTTCAAGTGGGCTTCCGGGTTTAAACTTAGCCAGGAAGGCGAGACCGTGCTGCATTCCTATATTCTGGATACACCGCCATGAATATGGTGCATGCAAGTTCAAGTACAAAAGATAATCAGTGAGCTGGTGGACAGCTCCAGCTTCTATTCCCTAAGTTACGTAGTTGGGCAGGTAACCACTGTCACTCAGTGCTCAGTTTTAGTTCACAGATCAAATAGTCAGTCAGTTAGGCTGAGTGATTTGCTTCTCAGAAAGTTGTCAGGAATGGCAACTCTACATATGTGCAGAGGCATAAACACTTCATAAGGGTGGTTGTTGTGGTGGCAAATTATGTGAACCCCTTTCCTATGGGTTCTCACACAAAGGAGAACAGAGGAGAAAATAGTGGGAGATGGAGTTGCCCCATCTTGCAACCTTCAGCCTTATACGAAAGGAAATGTTTGTGGCCATTTCAATGTGATCCTTTGGACAGGTGTCCTATTAGTGTTCACAACACATTCACAACATACGCTGGTTCTATTGTCTGTGAAGAGCTTGGTGACTGCTGACAGTGTAATATTCACAAACATTAAAATCATTAAAAAGAGGCCCCATCTGTACCAAACATCTGAAGCAACTCTCCTGAGTGCAACAATGTATCCCATAAACACCAGCCAGGCCACCAGTCAGGGCTAGTGCAGAAGATATCAAGGAGGCTACCAGCTTGAGACTTCAGGGAGGAATACTAAGGGAAAGGCACCCCCACCCTCCATTCTGAGTGGACCGTAAGGTTGTCACAGAGAAGTACCAGATCTAAATTTTCAGACGTCCCTAGGGATTAGGGACCCCAAATCTCTACCAAAAAGAAACCTTTGAGAACATCAATAGTTCTAGTCTTTCATACCTGTGTGAGTAGTGTGTTTTTTGTAAGGTTAGTATGGCGAATGAAAGTGGCAACTCTATTTATTTTTCATATTTTTTTATGGTCGGATGATTTTGTAACAAGCTATATAGTTTGCCTGCCATGAACCAACACAATGTACCCGTTTCACCTATTTTTCTTGTGTGCCTTGTATTTATCGGCATTCCAACTTGAAATATTTATGCTTTACTTTTTTGCATCATAAATATTTATGTTGTGTATTAGGAACTGTCAATATTACTCTTTCTAGAACCCAATAAATCTGTGATTTACAATAAAGTGCATGTCAGAAAGAATGCATCTCTTTCGCTTCTCAGAAACCTACGCGTACATGACTCAAGCAGTAGATAGATTTAGAAGTGACAGCTTTATGGTTGCGGGATTTCAGCATGGAACTAAAAAAGCTGCTCGCGCTGTAGAAGAATTACTGCACTGCACATATTTAAAAAAAATAAAATTAGAAACACACAATGCTCAATAATGTTAATTTATGAGAGTGAATCATCTTTGAAAATCGAAGGTGGAAAGCAAAAATAAATTAATAAATGAGTAATAATAACAATGAATGAATACATACCAGACACCGAAGGCCATTATACAACCTGATGGGAATCACTCACTCTCTCTTTCTCCAGGACACCTTTATTCCTAAGGCGGGGTCAAATCATTTAGCAGTCTTCCCTGTAGGACACAATCCTGGCTGCTGTCTGCAGAGACAGACTTACCAATAAGATTATAGTTCCCTGCAGAGTTCTGAAATTTTGGACACTTCCTGCATATTTTTTAATTGTTTACAAGTTACCGGCAGATTGTATGTCAGTACTGGAAGTTCCAAGCAGAGAGAAAACGCGCAGAAGCGTCATAGAGAAGGAAAGACGAGGGCCAGGGATAGGTTGCCTCAGTAACAAAATGTACTCCAAGTTAAAAACAGAGCTTGTACTGTAAAAATTATCGTGTTAACATAGGTGAGTTGCATTTTTGCTCATTAGTGAGCACCTGCACAAACTCTAATTTCTCAGTTCATTTCACATCAAAAGCTGGGGTGCTTATGGATCAGGAAAGGAGAAGGTGTCTCTTTCTGGAATTCTCTTTGGCCTCTACAGGGTGTGGCAGTAGAAATCCATCCTTGTCTAATCCTACTGATGGCTCAAAAAATTAGTTGTAATATTTTCTTTAAAAAAAGCAGTACTTTACAGGTTTACTTTATTCACTGGCAATGGCAGGCCTGAGACATGTTTGAAAGGCCTACTTAAGTAGGTGGGACAATCCGTGCTGCAGGCCTACTAGTAGCATGTAATTTACAGGCCCTGGTTATATGTAGTCCCACTTTACTAGTGACTTATCTGTGAATTAAATATGCCAATTGAGTATAAGCTGATACTACCATCTTTTAAGGAGTGAGCATATGCGCTTTAGAGCTGGTTAGTAGTGTTAAAGTGTGCAGAGTCCTAAGGCCAGCAAAAAAATGTAAGAGGAAGGCAAAAAGTTTGAGGGGAATACCACCCTAAGACTGACAAGTCTAACATCTATGCATTCCAAACTTAGGGGTGATATATATGTTGTGCAATGACAACGGAGTATACATACAGCCAATATGAAGATCCACCCCCCCAATTTCACTGTGGGTGACATTCAGTTTGACCCCGGCAGAGACTACTCTGTCTCCGCCATTGCCAAACTTCTCCGAATACCTTGGGAACATCTTCTGTATACAGAGCATTCTACAACACCACCGACACTCTGAATCTCCTCACCTCAAATGTCTGTGTCAGAAGTTGCTTTTATTCACTCCAGGTCAGCTAAAATGGAATTTTACCAATCCAAAGCTGTAATGCTGTGTCTGGTGTGGTAAAAGGCTTTGGTCATATTTCAGCTCAAAGTGAATGACATTTGCTAATCCTATGTAATATTTTACTGTTAATATGGCAAAAGGTTTTGTTACTATGCAGCTCAGCATGGCTGGCACTGTGCTAATCCGATGCGTACATATTCTGACAAGAGAAACAAACATTTGAGGTGAGCAGAGTCAGAGTGTTGGTAACCTTTGTTCCTCAGAACCTGGACTTCACCCAACATCTTTCAGTAAATGGTTCTGTCAAATTCACCTGTGTACACATTGTAAATTAAAACTCAGAAATGTTGATCCAGATCGATCCATCAAAGACACTGCAGTTTTCCTCAGGAAACAGCGCTTTTGTCGATTTACCACATTTACCATTGGATGAGACATTTTTAGAGTGCATTTCGCATTTATATTGCATGGATTTTCTGTCCTGTCCACACAGAGATATGAAAAGATTTTGAAAGGTTCTGTGAAAAGGAGGACTCATGTGTTCCATTTGATTGTCATGAAGAAGATCCTTATTGATATTTAATTCATGTCCTATATGATGGGTGAAAATGTTGACAGATTTCTAGGTGATGCCTGTATCCAATTACCATGTGAGGCAAAGAAGCTTTGTGGATCAGTTTACAATCCCAGCCTAAGAGATTTTTTAACTAAAATGTACCCAGGCCTATTCCAAAAACAATGAGTGTCAAATATTTATTTATTGGTGTTCACACACTTTTATGGAATGGATGACCACTCTTTACACAATGCACAGAGCACCCCTCTTCAATGATACGGTAGATTGAATGAGTACCATCAAATATATTTGATGTAAAAGAATTTTCATGTTCTAATCGTGTGTGTTCATTTAAGTTAGTTTAAGAGGAAAAGGGATTGTTTAAACCCCTTGTGCTAAATGTATAATGTGTATTTAATTGAATCTGACATAACCATTTACTAAAGTGAATAGTTTCATGAGAGAGCACACCAATGATATAGTTGAAAATATAGTTATGTAATACAAAAGCTACATATCATACCCCAGTGGGCTAACAAATCGGATGATTGCTGTCAACCAAGGTCCCACACTTCAGACTCAGTAGATAGTCACCAGTTCAATAACAGCAATTCTAAGCAGCAGGAGGTAAAAACACTGCAGTCTAGAAAAAAGATAAAATTAAAACTGAATAAACTCAGACCATATGATGAGACATGCAGTAGGACAAGACTGGTCATTGCCCAAATGACTACTCAGATCCTTTTCAAAATTGAGACCGTTTGGATTTTTTGTTTCAAGCATATATCCAGATTCCAAACTACTCAATGCCAGTCCTTCATTTCCACCTCTCAATATGGGAATTAATTCATCAATTACAAAGTATCTCAGCAAGTTTACATTGCTTTTAAGTTTTCCTTTGAAAAATGTCGCTTCTGAATATGGTTAGTTTGGGTGTTTAATGGCTCATAGATATACTAACACCCTTTTTTGCTGGATGTGTGATGCTATAATACAAAATGTGTGTAGCTGTGTTTAGTGCATAAATTACTTCTTACTTCAAAGCTGGGTCTAAGTACATTAACATCTCTTTAGACAGCTCTAGGGCTGTAGTATTTGTGAATAGTCAAAGGCCTAGGGACTCATTACAAGGCTGGCTTGTCCAAGGACCGCTAGCCTCACGGTGATGGTCAGACTGCTGCAATTGATGGTGATGGTCGGACTACCATCCCCCAGGAGCATGGATCCTGTTAGGCTTTTGGCGGTCTGAGCTGTACTCTGCTGGCATGGGCAGTGAAAGGGCTCTCCTGCCCATCATCATCTGCTTTGCAGACAGTGCACGTTCCGCTGGTGCTGGTGTCCTATGATATTGGCCGAGGAACCGAGGTCAATTTCATAGCACTGTTCCCGCCGGTCAGCCCAGCGGGAACACATAATACAGTGCTCCCACCGGTCATCCCGGTGGGAACACTGTAATATGCTTGAGGGAAAGTTAGTGGTATTATGGTGGAGTCCTCCACATGGCTTTGGCAGTCTGCTTTTAGGACCACCAAAGTCCTAATGAGGCCCTTACTCTTTTCTCAGTGTATGTTAGCTTATGCAAGTTTGTGTAGACAAATGAACATTAAGAAACTCTGTAACATATGTGTAGGCCAGTAATCTGACCTTGGCAGAGATCCCCACAGAGAAAAGACAGGAGAGGTTGAGATCTGTGAATAGTTTTTTGTGGCATGTGAGTATTGCTAAAGATGTCCTACTTTAAGTACCATTAAATGCAGTTTGTGAACAGGCCCCAATATTTTCTGGTAAAATTCTGGTTGTGTCTTCTTCTTTGAAACAACATTGCTACTGTTTCCATTTTACTGATCTTTAGATGCAGTAACCTGCAAATGCATCTAAAGCCGGTTGCAACCCGATTAGATTCAGATGAAAATGAATTGTACCACCTACATAAAACAGACTCTTTGTATATTCTTGATCTAGTTTATATGAAAAACAGCAGACCTGATTGATTGTTTAGCTCTATAGATACTAATGGTGTCAGTATTCAACCGTGCCTTTACCTACATGAGTTCATTCATTTGTGCTCTATGGCTTCATTTCCACTTAGCTGACTTTGGCTCTATGACTTTTCCTGAAATTCAACCATTATTTGTAGTTGTCCTATTGGTATTCCCCATGCAAGCATATTTTTCCATGAAATATTTCTGTCTATTGAGTCAAATGTTCTGAGATCAATGGAAGCAGCGTAGAACATGCCTCTTTTTGATGTGTATATTTTCCCCAAGGATGACCACATTTCCTGCCAGGTTTATGTGTTTACTGCAACAGCATTACAATTTCAGCCTGATTCCCCTCTACTTTCTTTTCTCCCAGCATGTTCTTCTGCTTGCGTAAATGTGTTGATTTTTGTTATTGTTACTATAATCCTATGATTCACATTTACCAGAGACCAGTTTGTTCTAATTTTTCTAAGGTTCCAAGTTTTATTCTCAGCTGCAATTATGTGTACATTCTGTTCTTTTCTCCAACCTGTCAAGATGAATCTTATTTTCTTCTCAGCTACTGCAATTACATTAATCCCCACTCTTCTTGCATCATCAACACATCTTAGGATATCTTTGGCTATGTTAGAGGACTGAAAGACCAACTCATCTGAACCAGTTTGTTCCTTTCCCCGATCTTCACATGTTATTGCTTCCAGTAAGTTAAAATATCTTACACGTCCTTATACTCTTTCCTTACTCTCCCAGTTTCCAAATACATATCTGGGTATTTTAGTTATTCAGTTCCCTTACCCTTGCAGATATCCCAAATATTTTGTGGATTTTAGACTTTTTCAATGCCTTTATTATTGTTGATGCCAGCATTTCTTGTTCTTTCTTATTAGTGTTAATATTTTTTTATTTTCAGTAAAAATCCTGTAACTTATGGATTTAGAGACTCTGGGGCCTATTCATAAAATGAATTTCATAGTATATTTAGTATTCATCCCATAGTACTTTAAAATTACTGCAAAATGCTATTCGCAAACCTTCAAGTGTAAATCTCCACCTCAACATTGTCTTCTCTATAGGATTATCCACAAACATGTAAGTTTACTACTTAGTAGTAATTGTGGGAGGGACAGGGTGAATTTCTAGAAAAGGGGGCAGACTTACTACTAAGTGGGAGGGGCTTAGGGAGGAGTAAAGAAGGTCTTAGGGAGCATTAGGAGGAGCTTCTGGAAGGACATTCCCCCACCCACAAAAGAGTAAGTGCATTTCTAGTAACAAACTGCACTTCTAAAGTTACTGCAACCAAAAAGAGACCACAACTACATCAAATTACCCCAGCTCAGAGCTAAAGTGAGTCCAGCCCCACACTAGCCAACCACTGGTACTACAATACCATCCCATTGAAAATACTTGTGGTAGAGACCTATAATAAAGTCCCATGGGAAATAATGTTAAATTAAATTATTTAAATAGTTAAAAATATAAATAAATATAGTTTAATGTTGAAATATATGTACAATGAAAACATATTTATTATTTATTTATAAAATATTTTATCAATCTGCTTTAAATGTATAAATTATTGTAACATACATTTTATTCTAAATAATTGAGAAAATATCATTTAGTTTCACATCACAGGCGTGGTAGGCTAACGGTTTTGACCAACTCTGAGGCATGCCAATAAATAACAGTATAACAATAATTTGATATTTATCAGCATCACCAAGTGCATTGTAGATTAACCCCTTCGCAGCCAAGGACATAACGGTTATGTCCTTGGCTGCGGCACCAAGAACGTAACCGTTACATCCTTGGACTGGCTCATGGGGGGAAGCGCTGAGCACCCCCAATGAAGGGATGGAAGGGGAATCGCTTCCGTTCCACCCGCGACCCCCTCCGTGGCATCTGATGACCTCATCAGAGGCCTGCCCCTCCGTGCTGGAAGCTCAGCTTCCAGCACCGATTGGAGGAGAAATGCTTTTGCATTTCTCCTCTGATCACGTGGAGGGACCAAGAGAGGCATCAAATTTCCTTTCCTTTGATGTCTTTCTCAGCATTTCTGCTGCCCAATTGTGATGCAATTGGGCAGCAGAAATGCCCACTGACACCAGGGAGTTTTTTTTTTTATGTTATTGTCATGAGGGGAGCTGCCCCTTGGGCAAGGGCTGCTCCCAAGGGGGGGGGGCAAATTATTTTTAGGCCATTTTCCCCCCTGGGGGCAGATTGGCCTATTATAATTAGGCCAATGTGCCCCCGGGGGGGGGGGGGGCAGAAACTGCTAGACAACAGGGATAGTTTATTTTTTTTTAATTTTATTTTTTTAATATGTGGGTAGTGACCCCTGGGGCAAGGGTCGCTCAGCAAGGGGGCAAAATTACTTTTAGGCCATTTCTGCCTCCCTTGGGGGAAGATCAGTCTACTTTTAGTAGGCCAATCTGCCCCAAGAGGCAGAAACCACTAGACACCAGGGCCCCTGGGGGGCAAAATATTTTTTGGTCTTTTCTGCCCCCCTTGTGGGCAGATCAGCCTATTTTTACCACTAGACACCAGGGATTTTTATTTTGTCGCGTCAATTTCACGCAAGGGGAGCGACCCCTTAGGAAAGGGTCGTTCCCATGGGGGGCAAAATTTATTTTAGGTCATTTCTGCCCCCTCGGGGGCAGATTGGCCTATTTCTATTAGGTTGATCTGCCCGGGGGGGGCAGAAACCAATTAGGCACCAGGGATTGTTGTGTGTGTATGTGTGTGTTTTGTTTGGGGTGGCAGCCCCTTGGGCAAGAGTCGCTCCCCATGGGGGCACATTACTTTTGGCCATATTTGCACATCCTTGGGGGCAGATCGGCCTACCCACGCAAGTGAGGTACCATTTTTAATGGGAGACTTGGGGGAATACAGAATAGCATAACAAGTGTTATTGCCCCTTGTCTTTCTCTACTTTTCTTCATTCCAAATGTAAGACAGTGTGTAAAAAAAGATGACTATTTGAGAAATGCCCTGTAATTCACATGCTAGTATCAGGACCCCAGAATTCAGAGATGTGCAAATAACAACTGCTTCTCAACACCTTATTTTGTGCCCATTTTGGAAAATGCAAAGGTTTTCTTGATATCTATTTTTCACTCTTTATATTTCAGCAAATGAATTGCTGTATACCCAGTATATAATGAAAACCCATTGCAAGGTGCAGCTCATTTATTGGCTCTGGGTACCTTGACGAACCTACAAGCCCTATATATCCCCGAAACCAGAAGAGTGCAGCAGACGTAACGGTATATTGCTTTAGAAAATCTGACATTGCAGGAAAAAGTTACAGTGTAATATGTGGAGAAAATTGGCTGTTTTAACTCAGTTCAATATTTTTCTATTTCAGCTGTTATTTTCTGTGGGAAATTGCGGAATTCAGAATTCTGTCTACTTTCCAGGAATGTTTAGCTTCCTGGGATCTAGCATTGGTTTCACCCCCATTTCTGTCACAAACTGGTAGGAGGCTGAAAGCACAAAAAATAGTAAAAATGGGTGTATGTCTCAGTAAAATGCCAAAATTGTGTTGAAAAATTGGGTTTTCTGATTCAAGTCTGCCTGTTCCTGAGAGCTCGGAAGATGGTAATTTTAGCACCATAAACCCGTTGTTGATGCCATTTTCAGGGAAAAAATCACAAGCCTTCTTCTGCAGCCCTTTTTTCCCATTTTTTTGCAAAAAATGAAATTTTCGCTGTATTATGGCTAATTTCGTGGTCTCCTTAAGGGGAACCCACAAACTCTGGGTACCTCTAGAATCCCTAGGATGTTAAAAAAAAGGATACAAATTTGGCGTGGGTAGCTTATGTGAACACAAAGGGGCATATTTATACTCTGTTTGCGCCCGATTAGCGTCGTTTTTTTTTACGCAAATCCGACGCAAAGCTAACTCCATATTTATACTTTGGCGTTAGACCCGTGTAGCGCCAAAGATCTTGGAGTTTGCGTAATTTTTTTGCGTGGACACCTACCTTGCGTTAATGATATGCAAGGTAGGCGTTCCCTTCTAAAAAATTACTCCAAGGCATGTGCGCAAATATTTTGCCTCAGACCTGACTTGCCCCATTTTTTGACGCCCAAGCTCCATTTTCCCCTACGCCGGCGCTGCCTGGTGTGGGTCATTTTTTCTAACGCACACCAGTCCGCAGCGCCGGCTAACGTCATCCAATAAATAAGGTGCCTGCATGGTGCTTTGGAATGGCATTAGCCGGCGTAAAAATTTTTGACGTTGGCGCAGTTGTGCGTCAAAAAGTATAAATATGGCCCAAAGTTATGAGGGCCTAAGCGCAAATTGCCCCAAACAGCCAAAGAAAGGCTTGGCACCTGAGGGGGACAAGGCCTTGCTGCGAAGGGGTTAATAACATTACACTTGCCATGATGCAGCGAAGAGATCTTATACATGTGCCTACAGACCACATTCTCAGTCAGTAAAATAAATACGATTAGATTGGGGAAATGTAACAACTGCTATTTATGGTCATTAGAAGTGGCAGAAGTATGGTTTGAAGTAGTAAACGTATGAATATTAGTATTAGATCGAAGTTTAATTATATACCTGACTTGCGCAGGCACCCATATATAACAGGAATTAGGAGGGCCTTGCGTTTTATTTTTCAAGCTTTGCACCGTTTCCCTCCGGATGCCACTTTTTACCACATTTGGTTTGTCTTGCTTTGTTCACCTTGTTCTTTTTCGGCAGCTTACACTTGTACTTTCCAATTTTGCATTGAGGATTGTTTGTCAAGCAGGGTACAAACAAGAGGCTCATCAACAAATTTTTACTGTGAGTCATATTTGTCATAAAGATAACAGCAAGAAGAACTTTGAAGGTGTGAAATCAGTCTCATATATTCTCGCTTGCTCTATGTCGCCCACTCATACCCTCTTTTGCTTTTTCATTTTCTGTTTTTCTTTCTCACCTTCCTAAACCTGTTCTCTCTCCCTTATTCCTTTGCTGCGCCCCTTATTTATGTTAGCTTGTAGACTGAGAAGGATGAAAAAGTGTTTCTGCTCATGCCTTTAACACCTGTACACAAACATATGCATCTTTAAAATGTGTCTCCAGATTTGGGGACAAAATTATTGGCAATCCATATCCGTTTATGGCCTGAATCTTCTTTTATTGTGTTTCGGTTATGTATAAATCTAGTAATGAAAAAAATAACAAAGCGAGAAAACAATCACAGGTATAGGTGAGGTTTGGGCTTACATCATCTTTTTGGAAATATGTCACCACCCTCGAGTTTTATCAGATTTTCAGTTTTTTAAACATTTTTCGCAATATCCATCTCTTACAGGGAACATTTCAAAGCACAAAGAGCATGCACACATGAGAAGAAAGTGCCATAAAATTAGAAAAAAGAATTGGAAGTCTCTCCTGGGAAATTTTGAAAACATAAAGCCAATATGAACCATTTTGGTGTGTCGCTAGAAACGCTTGCAATTAAAATCAGATTTACACAAAAATCAAGTTCCTGTCACAGTGCTGCTAGCTGTGTCTGCCAGAATAAACCCATCTCTCCCGTGGCCTCTCATGCATGCTTAAGCAAATTAAGTCTGAACAGAATTTAGAAATGCCTTTCAGTTTGAGAAGAAAGCGACATGCATACAGAGGTCTCAACCTGCTTGCTTCTCTCAAGCTGACTACACATGCAAGGTTTGTTCTACCTATGTCCATTGATGGTCCACGAGCTGTCAATCCACGCATATTTTCAGAATAAACCACAGATTATATAAAATCATTGAAGCTTCGATTAAATCAGCACCATTCGCAGAAGGATTAGTTTTGAAGTAAGAATTTCGGTCCCCAATGATAAATAGTACATTTGAATTAATCTCCCTGCTTTTAGATTACTAACAAAAAATCCCAACCGTTATCCTGGAAATCTATACCATTTAGTGACTTGCAGAACACTATCTGGTGCAAACTTTACCCATATGAAATTTCCAACTGGAATATAATGCAAATGTGTATTTACGTATATTTTTTATTTCCCCCTTGGAAATGTTTAACCCAGTGAGAAACCCATTTCACAAAAGCCTTATACGGGAGTGCCCCCGTTCCACTCGAACCCGGAACCACATTAAATCCTGGCCTTAAAATGAGTAAATTGCATGCATTTTCAAGGTGAGAAACTACTTGCAAAGTGTATGTAAGTAGCCACCAACGTAATAGTTTCTGGCTAGCCACCTGTTTTTCTCAGGGCCATTTGTACGAAAACATTTTCCCATTGACACAGAATGGGAAAAACCCTTTGCTACATCTGGCCCTTAGAGCCTTCCACCCTAACCCTAAATTTACCATTGGAGAAAAATGCTTTTTGCGGTGCTAGAATGTCATCAACCATAATTTTAAGAATCAGTAGGAATGTGATATCACAAATGGATGTTTTAGCACGTCAAAGATGACATTAAGTAAACTATTCTTTCCGAATCCAGTCAGTTGTATGCACGCTTGCCTCATAGGGGTCATTTGAAAAAAAATCAGGGTACCACCATTTATGGGCCAACAATGTCCACCACTGCAGTGGAGAAACATCTGACTGTCTTTCATGATAATTTAGTGGGTTGTACACCTGCCTTGTAAATATGTGTGTGTGTGTGTGTGTGTGTGTGTGTATGTGTGTGTGTGTATGTGCTGTGACCTGCAGCTCACAGGTAAGATCCAAAGAAGGGTAGAGGCTTCTTTCCAATGCTGATTATAAGGCTACTATTGTGTCAACTAGATTGGTGCCATTATTGTGGTTAATGATAAGATGCATAAAGACACAATTTATTTTGTGAACAGCATTGTTCCTTTCTATATATTGTTACCCAAAGCAGGGTAAGGTGTAATCAAATGTCTGACAAGGTTTTGCCACTCCTTCAAAATAGAATATATTTGAACCTGGGGCCAGTGGTAAACCATTCGTTTCACAGCTGGTGTCATATCTATTGAAAGAAACTAATAAAATGTTCATTGTTGGCCCTACAAAGGACGTCATTAGTCAATACTACATTTGTGTTACAATGAAGTGCACACCTAAGGGTGGTAGGCAGTGGCGACTGGCATACCAGGGAGTAAGGGGCGGTACACCACCGTCCTTTAAAGAGAGAGGAGGATAAGAGGCTTCCCTGATGCTCTTCCATTGTTGAGTCAAACAGTGGCCGAGCAGAAGGTAGTGTACATATACACATTGAGCATGAAGGCTGGCAAACTTTAATTTTGCTTCAAACCGATATGGTCAGCATGTCTATGATGCCACGATGAGGGCCAATGGGGGGTAAAACCCCCCCTTTGAAGTTTAACTTGGTTCTGTCTGGTATCAGACAGGTATGCCCCCTTTCCTACATGTTGTGTATTGTGACCATGGAGCATCTTGCACATGAGGGTTGGAAAAGAGATGTGGATCCGAGCACATTACTTAATATTAAGGACACAATGGGGCTCATTTACAAGCCCCAAGTGCCACAGAAGAGTCATTTCAGCAACGCTCCTGTGATGCTGTGCCCTTTTCCATATTTACAAGGCGTCGCTAAGTCACTTTCCGTGTCTTAACGCAGCCTTGTAACATGGGCCTCCAATGCAGTTTTCCATAGCTCAGGGGCGAGCAATGGGTGTTGCTGTGGGTGTTTCCACACAACACCAATTGCTTTTGATACTACCCCAGATTTACAAGAAATCATAAACCTGAGGCAATGCCAAAAACGCTACCCCAGGGGTGGCGTCAGTGTGGCGCAAGGAGGAGAAATACTTTTTTTTTCAGTGTTTTTGCTTTTACTATGTAAGCTGCATTCTGAGGCACACATAGAAAGAGCAAAATGCCAAACATGATTGTTAATGTGCAGAAATGGACACTTTCCTGCACATAAACAATCATTCCCTTCAATGAAGGCACCCTTGGACTATGGTGAAAGGGTACCTGCGTTGGCACTAGGCAGCACATTTTCAGCACCAGTGCTAGGGAAAACACAGGAGTGCACTGTATTGTTATAAATATGGCGCATCCCTGTGTTTCTCAAATGACAAATCACAGCGCTGCAAAATTTGCCACGACACAATGCTGCCCCACTTCATTGTAAATGAGGCCCTGTGTTATAAAGTTCTGATGCTAGTGACTCGGTTTTCTCACTTCTGGATGCTAGGCAAGACTTCAAAATAGAGTGAGGTTATACAAAATGGAAGTATGCCCTTACCCTAATGCATTTTCGGAATCGTACTCAATATCTGCATTTTCTTAACAAGCACATAAACTTAAAATATGTGGGCATTGTGAGGAGGGCACATTGGCGCCTATTCATAAACTTAGCAGCTCCAATGATGTAGTTTATACCAAGGTAGACTTATTAGGAATGCATATCCTCACACTATCCATAATAAGTCCTACAAATATCTCATCAAAAAGAATGCAGACTTCATTAGTAACTGGTTTTGGTGGGATAAGAAACCTGGAGTGACTCTAATGACCTTTATTGTCCTTAGGCATGGGGGGGAGGGCCTGCACTTCTTAAAATAAGGAGGTTCAGCACATAAATATTTCATGTTGGACATTGCTGCTGAAAATGCCACCATGGAAAACTGAAAAAATTAAATTCAGGAAATGGCTATAGACTACCTGGTTTATCCTCTAAACTCCTTGATCAATACTGCAATACTATTATTGAGCTACCATTCTTGTTTGTTACTTGATCTTTCTTCTATCTTCTTTACACTGTAAACTAATCAAAGTGAGAAGGGTATTTGTGCTGATTTAAAAGCAAGTTGTTATATATTGTTGCCATTATCCAATGTACTTTGGAATGTCCTGTCACCCATTTTTGTGCATACCCTTGAAATTGCATCACAAACTTTTTTTTTTAACGTGGATGCATTAGTGTGCATGCAAGGATCCTGGGGTGACTCCATTTTGTATCAGCGATTGGTGTATGACATTAGAATCTTTCGAGGTTGATTTCCCAGTGCAGAATGGTCAGCATGTGTGGAACTGGAAGAGTGCTGGGCCCCTACTTTTCTAGGGCCCCAATGTAAACTGATCAGGGCATCCCCAAATCGAGCCCTAATACATAGAATTATAGGCGGGTAACAGTGAATTACAGGGATGTGTTTTACAGAAGATTAGTGAGTAACATTAAATAGACAACAAGAGTGAAGCTACAGTTGTCTATGAACTCACTCAGAAGCCAAAGGTGAAAAATATCCTCGTAATTCACTGTTGCCGAGTGTAAGAAATTGGTTTGATAGTTAACTGCAGTGTGAGCCCTGATCAAGCAGCAATCACATTCCTTGTCAGGGTGAGGCACAAGCCAACCCAAAATTAACCTGTGTTTAGCCCTCTGGTAGTTTGGCGCAGAACAGTCAAGCCTAATCTAAAGCCAATTTGTAAAGTATTTGTACAATACTCCAAACAGCAATAAAGTGACAGCACCACACAAAAAGGATACCACACCAAGATAGGAAAATAGAACTTTCTTTAATAAATAAAACACAACCAAATGACACAATCAAATCAGTAGAAAGGAAGATATACAATTTTTAAAGATTTTAGTGTAAATAGCACCAAAAAGCAGAAAGCACCAACTGTGGATATCTAGTTGCGTTGGACCGTGACAAAGACACAAATTCAAGTCAAAATGGGATAGAGTGTAGGTCGGCAACCGTGACACAGTTAGGCCCACTGACCAGAGTACCCTAAATTCTGGGTTGGGCAGTGTTCGAGGATCTGCAATGAAGATGCACTGCAGAAGTGATGCATCAGGTCCAAGATGCAGCAAGGCTGTGATGCGAGGTCCTGCACTGTAGATGAACATCTCATAGACGAGCATTTGCGATGCCACGTCTGACATTGAGGATGTATTGCGCAATCGGTCTGATGCTTCAGATCTGAGGTCCTCCTAGGCTGCAATGCAGAGTCCGGCATCATTGTTGAGGCTGTAGTCAATGAATGTGAAGGCCTGAACCGAAGATGTGTCGTGCAGCAGTGGTTCCAAAACAGTTTGTTAGGTACAGCAGGAAATGCAGGTCGTTGCAACAGGTCCAATACACACAGCAGTGATGATGCATCAGTTCTGCTTGGGGTTGCGCCATACAACACAGGAGATGTGTTGCATATAGAGTCTGACAAGCACCTTAGGCCCACATCCAAGAGTCCAGGACTGGACGCCACTTGGCAGGGAGAACACACAGATGGCAGAGATCAGTTACAGGTGTAAGGTTGTTGGAAGCCTGTTCTGAAACTCAGAATTCAGATCATGAGGCCCGCTAGCCAGCCCTTGAAGTCACTCTGGATTCTGTGTTCAAGAGATGCAGGTTCAATACTTCTCACCCAGGCAAGAGGGCAGCAGGTCAGCACAACAGGTTAGCAGTTCCTTTAGAACAGAAGTTGAGTAAAGTGCTGTCCTTTGAGCAGTACAGAAGTCCTTCTTCCTGCCAGAGTATCCACAGGTCCAGAAGTGTACTGAAGAGTTGGTGCCTGAGGTCCAGTATTATATTCAGTTGTGTCTTTGAAATTGAAGAAGGTTCTAGAGGCATGCCTTTGAAATGCACTGCTACCCTGCCTTACTGGCCCAGGCTCTAGATTAACTACAGGGGGTATGCAGCCCTATGTGCCAAAACTATTCAAGTGTACGTGGGCAGGGTTTATCTTCTCCCTCCAATCCTGCCAGTGATGGCCATTCAGTCACACCTAAGCTCTCCATTGTCTGTGGCTGTCTAGGAGGAATATACAATGCCCAACTGATAACTACACCCAGTAATGTGACCCAGAGACAGGCTGTAGGCACCAAGTGGCTAAGGTAGGAAAATGCCAACTTTCTAAATGTGGCATTTTCAAAATTGTAATTAAAATCTGAGTTGACCTTAAGTTAGGCTGTGTCATTACAATTCCAGAGACACTAAACATGAATTAAGTACCTGTTCCCATTTGGAAATTACACTTACAAAATGTAAGAAAGTAACTGCAATGTTATCCTAGGGGATAGGGAGGCCTTGCAGCAGTGAAAAAAAAATCTAAGAGTTTTTACTACCAGTACATGTAAAACTTAAATGTACATGTCCAACTTTTTAAATACACTGCACCCTGACCTCTGGTCTGTCCAGGGCGTACACTAGGACTAACTCATGTTTAAAAAAAGGAAGGTTTGGGCCTGGTAAAAGGTATGTTTTGCCAGGTTTAAATGGCAATTTAAAATTGCACACACACAGGCAGCAATGGTGGGCCTGAGACATGATTAAAGTGCTACTTAAGGTGCGGGTACAATCAGTGCTGCAGGCCTACTGGTAGCATTTAATATGCAGGCCCTGGGACAGGTAGTATCACTTTACTAGGGCCTTACAAGTAAATAAATACGGCAATTGGGTAGAAGTCAATCTTAACATGTTTTAAGCAGAGAGCACAAACACTTAAGCACTGGTTAGCAGTGGTAAAGTGTGCAGACTCCTAAGGACAGCAAAACAGGAAGGCAAAAAGTTTAGGGGTAAACCACACCAAGAATGCCAGGTCTAACAACAACCAACTCACAATGTTAAATGGAATCTCCATCCCCTGCTTCCACATATTTAAGACGCACAAAAAGATCTTCAAATGGCTACCCACCTCTACAAAAAGAACCGTCTCCCAAGCCCTCCTCACCAGCAAGCAGGACTATGGCATTGCACTCTATGCTGGAAACAATGCTCAATTGACCAGAAGATTCCAGACCATAAAAAAACTCAGCTGCCAGATGCATACAAAATTAGATCTGACAGTCATGCCTTCTCCTATGTCACTCCCAAAGCCTAGAGCAACCCATCCCTGTAAATGAGAGCCTGCACCTCAGTTCTTGAATTCTGCAAAGAACTGAAAACTTGGCTCTTCATCTTGTTCTGACCCTGGCTCAGCCATTTAGCTCCTGCTTCACTGCCAGTATATCCCCCCAGGTGAGTTGTGTGCTCTACAAATACGCATAAGATAGTGTAAGACTTGAGATATTAATACGGCCTGTTTGCTAATGAAAAGCGTTCACCTTGAGATTAAAAGATGAAAGTTGATACAGACATTTGTCTTTGTAATAGTAATCATATAAGAGCAGTGCCCCAAGTGGATCTTGCCTATGACATCTTATAGTCTTATCTAAATCCAAGATGGCCGACAAATATAAAAATAATAATTTTGTATCTTCCGATTTACATCAAATTTGGCACAAAATTTGATGTGTACTTGTCAATGCATGTCACATTTATGCCCACTTTGGATCTAAACTGAGACATCATAAATATAAATCCAAAATGGCCACCAATAAGGATGCGAGTAATCAGTAACACACATTGTAGCGAAAGTAAACTTATAATTTGCATCATTTGTATCCTTACAATACCTACTATCAGCATGTGGATAATGTTGCTACTGTAATTAAACAAAGAGTATATTAAACCCTGATAACATTTCTATAATATGGAACAATGATGATTTGAGTTTGTATACTGTCTTAATCTTGATAACAGTTTCTACTGCAAAAGCAAAAGTTGGTGCACGAGAGGCTCAACTTTAATAATTTGCATTGATTTTGGCACAACTTTTTGCACCCACAACAAATAAGTTCTTTGCATGCCTTAAATGCTTCCGGCATGGTTGTCCAATGTGATTCCATCAATCTGCTTCCAGCCCCAGTAACTTAAATTTGGCAATGTTTGCTTGGGCACTAAAGTCTGACCCCAAACATGCCCCCTTTGCTACACAGATCATTGAACATGTTGAAGAAGAGCGTCTTGTGTGGGTTGGATGTTTTCAATTGTTCTGTTGCCACTTGCAACCATAAATTGGTGAGCACCATTTATTTTGTGCGATGAACAAGTGCAGCTATACATTAGTACAAAGAATCTCTCAACATTTCCAAAGTGAACAGTATTATCAGAACTTGGCCGATCTGATAGGCTTTTCCTATGGTTGTGATGCCGGCTCGCACTAACATACTGGTTCATCCACTATTCGAAAGCCAGTCTCCAAGTACTTTACAGAAAGTCATTTCGTTATGAAGTTCCCCCTCATCACAACTTATTTATCTTCACCAAATAGATGTGGTAGATGTATTGAATTTGTTTTTGCTAGAGTGAAGAGAGTTTGATCCATTTAAATAATAGGTGTTTGTCATCGATTGAGATAATGAACAGACTCTTTAATGACTTTCTTGTAATGTAAGACCATGGATTTAGAATGAGCACATTGAACGATTTTTGACTGTGGATAGAAAGAGCAATGTATATGGACAGAGGAGTTTCTTTGTTGCTGTTATGTCTAGGAACTGAAGAAGAGTCTGTTCTTGAAATCCTTACACTGTTAAACATCAGCAGTTTGGAAACAGACAAAGCTATATTGATAGTAGGTTTATCACACTGATACTGATCTTTTATGTGAGATCCATCAAGTATCATTTTATCAAAGGCAAGAAGCAATTCCAGAAGTGATCGGTTTCTACAATCATCCCCAAATGTTCCACTGAAGTTTTCAGATTTCTGCATCATGTCCCTTCTAATGTTTGCTGCATTAGCAATATTTAAGTTGTCAGAATCTGACTTGTCACAGGCAAATACTAATGCAGATTCTACATCATCTTCGAAAGCTAACAGGACATTTCTTGCATCATTGTATGGTTTAAAACCTCTTGTATTTCTGATAATTCTCTGTTTTAGTCTTGTCGAATTAACCATACCTGCAGCGGAATTGAGCTGCTTTACTCTGGATGTGTAAAACTTTGCTAAGTCACAGAGTTTGAAAATTGTTTTACCATCTCCAAGTCACAAATATTTTAGATATGGAACAAGTTCAGTTAGAGGTATTCTTCCTACTGAGGTCTCAATAGCTTATTTGCTTTTATTCTTTCGTACACTGCGTCCTCTATTATAGAGTCCAACTAAACATTAAAGATGGTATTCAACAGCCTTTGCATGCATATCACCCATGTCCAATTTTGCAATAAGTACTGTTTCTTGAACTAACACTCCACACTGGCAAACATTAGCATTCACATCATTGGCTTGGCTTTCGCTTTATGCACTGCACATGTATATGATTTGTTGCAAAAGAAACATGCTTTTCTTCCAGGAATTTTCTTTGGAACTGGAAGTACTGAATGGGTTTTAACTGGGCTACCATACAAATCTGCATCACTATGTTTTTTCTTTTTTCTGAGCCCATTGCAGCTTTAGATTGTGCCACTTTTTAAAACACGATTTATGACACATTGCATTGTTAGTCCTTAATGTATGCTAAATACCAGAACTATCATTAAGCCATTCTAATCCGATATTTATAGGTATGGGTTCCAATTCCTTAAATTTCTACACGTTATCCTCTAAAACACTATGGGCCTGATTACAACTTTGGCGGAGGGGGTTAATCTGTCCCAAATGTGACGGATATCCCGAGCACCTTATTACGAGTTCCATAGGATATAATGGACTCGTAATACGGTGGGCGGGACATCCGTCACATTTGGGACGGATTAACCACCTCAGCCAAAATTGGAATCAGGCCCTATATTCAGACTCATAGGCCCTCATTACAACCCTGATGGTCGGTGATAAAGCGGCAGTAATACCGCCAACAGGCCGGTGGTAACAAAAATTGAATCATGACCACAGTGGAAACTGCCCACACAGACAGTCACTTTAACACACCGACCGCCACGGCGGCAGCAACAAGCACTGCAGCGGTAACTGCCAACAGCCAGGCGGAAGACAATGTACCACCCACTCTATTATGACAGGCCTATCCGCCACCTTTTCCGGGGCAGTACCAACGACATCAAAAGCACGGCAGAAACGGTACACAGAAGGCAAAGGACTTACCCCTGGAGACACAAGGAAGAACCACCCCGCCATGGACCCCGAGTTGCAGTTGTTACCCATGCTCGTTTATCTCCTTCTTCACTATGAACACCAACGCCGGCTAAGTCGACCACAGTGAGTACTGCCACCTAGCGCACAGGGGAGAGGGGAGGAAAACGAGAGTGACATAGACACGCAACACACAACAACCCCACCCCCACCCCCAACACCGTACACATAACCAGATGCAGTAACATTACATATTCACCCCGTACTCCTAAGGAATAATGCAAGGACAAAAGGAATTGTTTAAAGTGAGTGTAATAAGATAAAAGTTTGGAAAATCGTGTTCCAAAATCAAAACAGTATATACATATATACAAATGGAGGGACACTGCCCAGTCCACAATGTCCGTGGGCCACAGGCCCACATCACATAGGCCAAGGCCCCACTTGACTCCTGCAACAACATTAAGAGAACACCGCAGGAGCATCAGGTCAAAAATACACAGGCACCTCAGGGGGACGCAGAACGTGGGGGCACCTCAGCTGGAAGATGGTACAACACCACTGGTCCTGGAGGCGGATACATGCCCTGTGCGTTGTCCTGGAGAGTGCAAGGTCACAGTTTCTCAAGAGGGGGGTTTGCCCACTACATGGCCCTGGGGAGTGTAAAGCCACAGTCTCTCAAGTGGGTGGATTGCCCACTGCTTGGTCCTTGGGAGTGCAAGGCCACAGTCTCTCAAGTGGGTGGATTGCCCACTGCTTGGTCCTTGGGAGTGCAAGGCCACAGTCTCTCAAGTGGGTGGTTTGCCCACTGCTTGGCCCTTGGGAGTGCAAAGCCACAGTCTCTCAAGTGGGTGGTTTGCTCACTGCTTGGTCCTGGGAGTGCATGCCACAGTCTCTCAAGTGGGTGGTTTGCCCACTGCTTAGTCCTGGGGAGTGCAAGGCCACAGTCTCTCAAGTGGGTGGTTTGCTTGCTGCTTGGTCCTGGGGAGTGCAAAGCCAGTGCAAGGCCCCGTTCTCTCAAGTGAGTGGTTTTTCCACTGCTTGGTCCTGGGGAGTGAAAAGCCACAGAATCTCAAGTGGGTGGTATGCCCACTTCTTGGTCTTGGGGAGTACAAGGTCTCCACTGTTTCTGGAGGGGGCCTGGTGCCCAGTGTGCTTCATCCTGGCAAGGATGGGGTGAGTGGATGGCTTCTTCCAATGGTTCTGGACGGGGCCTGGTGCCCAGTGTGCTTTATCCTGTCAAGGATGGGGTGAGTGGATGGCTTCTTCCACTGGTTCTGGAGGGGGCCTGGTGCCTTGTGATGCAGCACTTGGGGAGTGCAAGGTCACAGTCTCTCACCTGGGTGTCACACCCACAGGATTTGCAGGGTCCAGGAAGCACTACAGTCCATTGAGGCAGTACTATACACTGCCCGCCAGCGGTGATGGCTGCTCAGTGGTGGCAGTGGTGGTGCTGGTGTCGGTGCTGGCAGTGGTGGAGGGAGGCTCCAGCCCTTCCCCTGCAGCCATGGACGGCTGCCCACTCGGGCTGCTGCTGCTGGCAGTGATGCTGGATTAAACCCAGATCTGTGACTGGGGGTGAATGTTTGATTTGTTCTACATTCCGTCCATCTTCTGTTGTTTTTGCATTTGTTACCCCTAGTGGGAAGGGTATGCCCAGACATAGGTCCTGTGCTTGCTATGCCACCAGATTCAAGCTAGCCTGGCTGATGAAGGGTGATACCCTGAAACCGGTCCCAGGCTGCTTGTTTCTGGGCCAGAGAGGACCTGGCCTGGCAGTTCCGACTGGACTGTTCCCATGGGGAACAGGGTCAAGACTGATTTGCATATGGCTGGGTCTGAGCTGGAATGGCATGGCAAGCAAAAAAACTGAAGGATTAAACCCAGATCTGTGACTGGGGGTGAATTTTTGATTTGTTCTGCATTCCGTCCATCTTCTGTTGTTTTTGCATTTGTCGCCCCAAGTGGGAAGGGTATGCCCAGACGTGGGTCCTGTGCTTGCTATGCCACCAGATTCAAGCTAGCCTGGCTGATGAAGGGTGATACCCTGAAACAAGTCCCAGGATGTTTGTTTCTGGTCCAGAGAGGACCTGGTCTGGCAGTTCAGCTGGACTGTTCCCATGGGGAACACGATCAAGACTGATTTGCATATGGCTGGGCCTGAGCTGGAATGGCATGGCAAGCAAAAAAACTGATGGATTAAACCAAGATCTGTGACTGGGGGTGAATGTTTGATTTGTTCTGCATTCCGTCCATCTTCTATTGTTTTTGCATTTGTCGGCCCAAGTGGGAAGGGTATGCCAAGACGTCGGTCCCGTGCTTGCTATGCCACCAGATTCAAGCTAGCCTGGCTGATGAAGGGTGATACCCTGAAACCGGTCCCAGGATGCTTGTTTCTGGTCCAGAGAGGACCTGGCCTGGCAGTTCAGGCTGGACAGTTCCCATGGAGAACAGGGTCAAGACTTATTTGCAGATTGCTGGGTCTGAGCTGGAATGGCATGGCAAGCAAAAAAACGAATGAATTAAAACCTAGATCTGTGACTGGGGTGAATGTTTGATTTGTTCTGCATTCCGTCCATCTTCAGTTGTTTTTTGCAATCAGCAGTGGTGCTGGTGGCGGTGCTGGTGGCGGGAATGCCAGTAGTGGGGATAGGCTCCAGCCCTTCCCCTGCAGCCTCAGACGGCTGCCCACTCGGGCTGTTGCTGCTGGCAGTGATGCTGGTGGTGGTGCTGGTGTCCGGAATGCCAGTGGTGTCGGGAGGCTCCAGCCCTTCCCCTGCAGCCTCGGATGGCTGCGCACTTGGGCTGGTGCTCGTGGCAGTGCTGGTGGCAGTGCTGGTGTCGGGAACGCCAGTGGTGGGGGGGAGGCTCCAGCCCCTCACCTGCAGCCTTCAACGGCTACCCACTCGGGCTGCTGGCAGTGGTGCTGGTGGCGGTGCTGTTGGCGGTGCTGTTGGCGGTGCTGGTGTCGGGAATGCCAGTGGTGGGGGAAGGCTCCAGCCCTTCCCCTGCATCCTCGGAAGGCTGAACTGCCATGGTTGGTGTTGGGGCTTAGAATCAGTCCCAGCACCAGGCCTCCTGCCTTCCTGCCTGTAGGGGCAAGCCCCTTGCCCTTGCCCTTGGCAGCTGGTGGTGCCTCCTTGCCCTTGGCAGCTGGTGGTGCCTCCTTACTCTTGGCAGCTGGTGGTGCCTCCTTGCCCTTTGCAGCTGGTGGTGCCTCCTTGCCCTTGCCAGCTGGTGGTGCCTCCTTGCCTTTCCCCTTGGCAGCTGGTGCAGGCACACTGTCAGGGCTGATGGCTGGTTCCCTGGAGCCTCTCACACCTACAGTATCTGCCAACACTACTGTGGCCCGTGGACTGGCTGGCTGAGGTGATAGGCTGGGTTCTGACCACCCTGGCCTAATGTGATGGACGGGGGAAGGGGTAGGGAAGAGGCAAACGTCAGAGAGGAAAAGCTTCATAGGCACACTGGGGCAGGAAGAGTGTGATGGTTTGGGAGTGGAGGAAGAGGGAGTGGTTGTAGGAGGTGCCTGTCTACTGTGTTTGGGTGCAGGTGCATAGGCTGGATGCTGTTGTGAGGTGGATGGCTGTTGGGTGTCTGAGTGCTTGTATTTGTGTACTTTGGGAGGAAGGGGCACAGACGCAGTGGGAGAGGACACAGGGGACGTGTGCATGGAAGTGGGGGTGGTGACTGCCAATGATAGGTGTGTAGTGATAGGCGTGATGCTGATGGGGGTAGTGGATGACAAGGAGGAGGGGGACACAGTGGAGGCAGTGGATGTTGGTGTGTCTGCATCTGGATGGTGTTTGTGTGAGTGCCTGTGGGACGATGTGTGGCGCTTGTGTTTGCCTGAACCACTCCTGTGTGTTGTCTTGGGTGCATACTGGTCTGAATGTGTGCTTGGGATAGGTTGAGGTTGAGGGGAATGAGACTGGGTAGAGGAAGTTGAAGGGGGAGGCTAGAGACAGGGACAATGGCTGCCATCAGGGAGGAGGCCAAAGCCTGGATTGATCTTTGTTGGGCCGCTATGCCAGAGTGAATGCCCCCCAGGAATGCATTTGTTTGTTGCAAATGGCCTGCCAGCCCCGGGATGGCATTCACTATGGTTGACTGCCCAACAGGGATGGATCTGAGGACGTCAATAGCCTCCTTACTCAGGGCAGCAGGGCTGATTGGGGCAGGGCCTGAGGTGCCTGGGGCGAAGGAGATGCCCACCTTCCTGGGTGAGCAGGCACGGGAAACTCGCTGAGGGACAGCTGGGAGGGCGGTGCTGGTACTGGGGGTGGCAGCTGTACCTGTAGTTGGGGTGGGCACAGAGGTGTCCGCAACCACCAGGGAGCTTCCATCGGGGGAGGTATCACTGTCATAACTGTCCCCTCCTGTTTCCGCCGTGGTGCTCCCCTCGCCCTCTGTTCCACTGGTGTCCTCACTGTCGGTGGATTCTGCCTCATGGGCCATGTGGGATGCAGCTCCCTCCGTCGCCGGTGCCACTGCTCCTCCACCAGATGATGCTAATGCACATAAGGACAGAGTGACAAAACAAAAAGGGGGGGAGAAGACAAAGGATACACTTGGTCAGTGGCTTCCTTAACAACACCGTTGGCATACACAGCACCCTCACACAGGGAACAGGCCTACGCACTATGCAATGCACTACCAGTCACAATGCTAGTCACCAGCCCAAGGACAGGAATACCTAACGCCAACAGCAGCATACCTGACATCCACAGACCCCTGTCCAGTAGTGGATGCCTACTAGCTTTGAATGAGGTGGTGTTCATCAGCCCCTGCCCAACATGGGACTTACCCTGCAATGTCCGGCCTGGCCTAGGGGCACCCAAAGGCCCACATCCCCCACCCATAGACCACCCCACCACTCATAAGTAGTAGATTTGGAAACTGTATTCACCCCCTTGTGGCTGCTGTGATGGCCTCAAGCGCCCATCCAGCTCCGGATAGGCCACCACCAGTATGCGGAACATCAGGGGGGTCAGGGTTCGACAGGCACCCCTTCCTCGTTTGGAGGCCATCGCCAGCTGGGCCTCCACCGTCTTCCGTGCCCAGCGTCTCAGGTCCTCCAACCGTTTGCAACAGTAGGTGCTCCGCCAGCCGTAGACCCCCAGGGTCCGCACATCCTTGGCGATGGCACGCCATATACCCTTTTTCTAATGGGCGCTGACCTGCAGTAAAATACACATAGAAAAAGGTATCAGCCATACCGTCCAGCCTGTTACACTCATGGCCACACCACAGCCCTCCCATCTCCTTACGCACAAGCATTGCCCACCATACATGCAGCACGCTGCCCAGGACCCTTCCAACAACCCCCTCCCTCACACAAGGCCCTCACACACAGCACTACATTCATTCATGCCCCATGCACTGTGCTCACAATATACTCACCTTTTGGTCTGGAGGCCCATAGAGCATTCGGTACTGGGGTAGGACCCCATCCACCAGTCTCTCCAACTCCACAGTGGTGAAGGCAGGGGCCCTTTCCCCAGTGACTTGAGCCATGGTCGGTTCCAGACACAGGACACATCAGCACTTAAAGTGGAGCTCCTCTCCTGTTGAATATCAGGTAGCAAGTGAGAGAACAGATAGAAAATGGCAGTCACATCTGCAGCGGTGCATACCATCACTACCAGCGTACTTCACCATTGGCCACTGTGACCCATAGGGCCCAGACAACCAATGAGGAGTTGCACAGTGGTGTAAATGCAAAGTATCCTGGCTCTGTGCATGATGCCTATATCCTGAGGAATAGCAGCATCCCATATGTGATGGCACAACTCCAGAGGCACCGGGTGTGGCTAATAGGTGAGCCCTGGTTCCCAGCCAGTGGATGGTGGTGTATGGGTATGGTGTGGGCCCTAATGGTTAGTGTGTGTCTAACAGGTGTCCCTCGATATTTGCAGGTGACCCTGGTTACCCCAACCTCTCATGGCTATTGACCCCAGTGAGGAATGCCACGACAAGGGCAGAGGAACCTTACAATGAGGCACATGGGTGAACAAGGAGAATAATAGAGAGGACATTCGGCCTCCTGAAAGCCAGGTTTCGGTGCCTGCATCTAACAGGTGGATCCCTGTACTACTCACCCAAGAAGGTGTGCCAGATCATCGTGGCATGCTGCATGTTGCACAACCTTGCAATGAGACGCCAGGTGCCTTTTCTGCAGGAGGATGAGGCTGGAGATGGGCGTGTGGCAGCAGTGGACCCTGTGCACAGTGAACATGAGGAGGCAGAGGATGAGGATGAGGACAACAGAACAGCTATTATATGACAGTACTTCCTGTGACACACAGGTAAGACACTGTAACTTCACTTTGCATTGACAGTTTTGTATTTGACATTGTACATGGCATGCAGGTTCTCCAAATTCTATGGCCACTTACTGTATCCCTTGGCATCTCTATTTTCAGATATCTGTGGCCCACTCTGGCACCTGGTGTGTTGACTGCAGCCAACTACAGGTCATTCCTAGGTATACATTACTGTTCAGTTGTATTGCAGTGTGTAAACCTAGTTAAACGAATACATAGTTAAATCATTTGACATACTCCATACTAGTATTTGTTCAAAGGGTGTTTATTTAAGTGCTAAGAGGTAGAGGGGGATGTGCAATGGGCTGGGGGGATGATGGAGGTAAGTCCAGGATAGAGTCCAGTCTATTTGTATCACAGGTGCACTCTGTATGGTTGTGATTGTCCTGTTAGGTTTGCCTTGTGTGAGTAGTGATTATGTGGGCTAGGTGATTCTCTCTAATGTGCATGCTTTAGTGATGGGTTTCCATGCAGGTCTGTGATGGGCGTCCATGCATTGGTGTTGCATGCAGGGCTTGGTATTGGGATGGGTGGGTTGTGATGGTGGGTTATATATGAGGTGTTGGAGTGATGGGGTGAGGGTAGGGGTGGGGGTATGTGATGGCATGCAGGTAGGGGGGTGATAGTAGTAAAGAGTTGACCTACCTCCTGTTACTCCTGCCAGGCCCTCAGGATGCAGTATTGCCAAGACTTGCTCCTCCCATGATGTTAGTTGTGTGGGAAGAGGTGGGGGTCCACCGCCAGTCCCCTGTACAGCTATCTGGTGTCTTGAAACCACAGAATGCACCTTCCCCCGTAGGTCGTTCCACCTATTCCTGATGTCGTTCCTTCTTCTCGGGTGCTGTCCCACGGCGTTGACCCTGTCCACAATTATCCGCCATAGCTCCATCTTCCTAGCAATGGATGTCTGCTGCACCTGTGCTCAGGCTCCACCTGGATGATTTCCTCCACCATGACCCTTAGCCCCTCCTCTGAGAACCTGGGGTGTCTTTGTGGTGTCATGGGTGTAGTGTGAGTGGTGTGTGGGGGGTGATGTGATGGGGGGTGTGCTGTGAGGTGCGTGGATGGTGCATGGGTGATGGTGTTCTGTGGCTCTGGTTCTGGGGGATCTCTTGGTGTGTCATCTCAGTTGTCAATTTTTGTTAGTCATAAAGGGTTGTGGGCGATGTGTGTGTGTGTTTTATAGTGGTGTGGGTGTGTGGGGGTATGGGTTTCAGGTGTGTGTAGTTTGAATTGTCCAATGTAGTATTGTTTTGTATGTGTGTGTATATTTTGAGCGCAGCGGTATGTACCGCCAATGGTTTACCGTGGTTGAATGTCTGCCGCAGTGATTTATGGGTCATAATATTGTGGTCGTAATTCTGTTGGCATAACGGTGTGGGTTTTGCTACCGCCAGTTTAACACTGACCTTTGGGCTGGTGGACTTGTGTTTATGTCTGTATAGTGACGTATTGCTATGTGTGGATCATTATATGGGTAGCGGTAAACCGCCGTGCCGGCGGTATCTTGGCAGCAGTCAGCATGGTGGTAAGCGGGACTTACTGCCAATGTCATAATGAGGGCCATAATGTTTACGTGTAGCATTTGCTGGGGAAAGTCTTTCTGAGGAGCATTCCTGACAAAGAACACAGACATAGCAATTCGTTGAAACAACATTATCATGCTAGACAGCTTGACCACTGGCTCTCTGTGTTGCAATAAAGTATTGTTTTGACATACAAGTCATATTCATGAATTACAGAAAACGTATTGAAGCTGAAAACAAAAGAAATGTACACACTGATACATAATACCTATTGATAAAGGTTGATACATTTCGATAAGTATGAATATCTACACCAAGTTTAAGTGGCAGGTGGGTGAGGACATCCCATCAGTATGTTAAAGAGTGACTAGATGGACAGGAACAAATTAATAAAAATTTGTGAAACCTAATTAACTGGGGTGGCCATTTTGTGAAGAAAAAAAATTAATTGTCCACATTTTCATTATGTATGTGCATGCACGCACTATGACGCATGGTTGCATACACATCATCACGCACATGTAGATGCACATGTATAAATCATGATCCAAGCTTGTGAATGCTTCAAAGCTTGTGATGGCAATTTTACAATGAGGTTTCTTTAATCAGAAACTCATTTTGTGATTGTCCAACATGCATGCGCATGCGTCATCATGCACATATTCGCATGACGGTGCAAATAATCATTGGCAAACCCATTAGCTTTGCTCGTTAAATTTAAGACCTATTGGTTTTGCCAATGTTTGTCGTTTTCAACTTTGTTATTAGAAGGTTTCCTCACTTACGCTTCTAGCTGTGGGTTATTTCATTTTATGTAACCTGTGTTCTTGCGAGTTCAAGTGTCTGCCCAGACTGTGACATTTAAAAATGAAATCTCTATCTTTCGGTTCTCAAACACCTAACCGCAAAGCATCTGGATCAATAGAAAACAATTGCTGTGGTTTTGATTGAGTTTTCAGTCTTGTGTTTTTTCTGGCAACGTGACCTCAGTTTGATGTGCTGCAGGTCAAATGTGTTAGCATCTTAACCACAGTATGTGTTTGGAAGTAGGAGACATATTTAACAGACTCTTAAGGTCCCAATTCCCATATTACCGAATCATGAACGAAGAAAAATAATTCTGAGGCAAAAGCTCCTACTTATGTATTTTAAAAATATTGTTAATTAAAGAAATTGCCAACACGTGTCCATGCAAGTTATTTGAAAGTAGGTTATTAAATAAATATAATAACTCTTTTCTCAAAAGGGATAGGGGCACTTCACAAGCAAGTATGACATTTATATCTGTAGCAATACTTCAATGAATGGATGCCGATTTATTAGTTTTTGGAAATCAAAAACAGTCTCAATAGTCCACCAGGAAAACAGCACCAGTCACAAGTTTCCTGATGTGCCACTGGGCCAGGTGTAGGCTTCCAGGAGTGCTCCTGGAAACACCTTGTGACCTTATTCCCCAGGCTCCCTTTTCCCCTAGTGTAGAATTACTCCCTCAGAAAACAAACTGCGATGTGTAAATACATGTTTTCCATTGATTTTCGCCATACAGAAAACATTTTCCCATGGATAACTGCTCTCCCTATGTCTCCTACAAGGTGGGAGGTGATTTATTCCTGCCTATCCAAACAGGGAAGGTATTCCACCCATCTACAACAGTGAATCTCCAACTGTTTTCAGCATTTGATATGAACAAATGCATTTCCTTAAATACACAAGTTTGTGCACACGATAACAAATTTGCAATGTTAACTTCCAATCTGGCTTCAGATTACGCCAAAGCATGGTTGACAGGTGCTTTACAAATTGTATACATTGTAAATGTTGCCTTCCTTACTGCAGATGAAAAAGTGCACGTCCCCTTATACTGCTGGACTCCTCAACCACCTCCAAAACCGTTGACCATCACTTGCATTTACACCTTGAAGTCTGGAATGGAATTCACTGGCAACATTCTTCACTGCTCCTCCTCCTATCTTTACAGCTATCATTAGTTCATTCAAATGGGCACCTCCCAATCCCAGAAGATCCATGTCAGTTGAGGAGTCTCCAAAAGTTTCATCCATCTTCAGCTTCTATCTGATAAACGCATAAAAGATCACCAATATGCCAATAATGGACAACTCTATTTGAAAGTCTCTCCCACAGCAGACATCCAATTCCTCCAACAGTCCCCCCCTCCTCCAGACCGGAATGTCAAGCACCTACCTCGGGCTTAACCCCACAATGACAACATTTCTGTTATTTGTTAAGACCAACACGCAAGAAATAATCCAAGGTTATTTCAATGAAATGAATTTTGGTGACTCCAATGCCATGTCACTTGGATTCATCCTGAACACCATCCTCATCCTAAAGGAACACACAGCCAAGAAAACAAAGGTGACCTTGGACCTCCTCTTTGTACTAAAAAAAAAGTAAAACTGTGTTTTGCAGAAAGAGAGTTAAAAACTGCTGTTGAAGCTGTCATACTCTCGAATCTAGATGGAGGCAACTCCCTGCTCCATGACCTCATAGACGCCACTGAGGTCCTCCCTTAAGAATATCCTTCATGACGCAGCATGTCTCATTCAGGCTCTGAAGAAATATGCTCCTGTCTTCCTCATCCTGAAGGTACTCCCTCAATCCCATTGCTGGTCGGCACCACCTTCAAACCCTGCTACACATTAACAAAGCCATCACAACCAGAATCCTTTGTCATCTCCGGTGGCTTTTGACTCTCCCACAGCTAGGACACCATCAGATTGGGCACAGCATCATGTGTGAAACTAAAAACAAAAACAGGCAAAAAGCCATTTCTTCATATGCAACCCAACCTGAAACTTGAATAACACCCCTGTGTCCATTAAGACTGTCCCAACTTTGCTCCAATTAAGAAAAGAGTTTAAGATGCAATAATTCAAAGAATACTGCATTACTTTGCAGTAACAGTACAATCCTACTCTCGGAACCCAGCTCCCTGTCCAGTCACTCACCAACCTTATATTTGCCTACTACACATGAATAACATTAGTTAAAAAATAATTAAGCTATTTTTGCACTACATATGCAGTCTTTGTGATTTTATTTCAAATGAAGTTTCATCATTGATATTTTAAAAGTCCTGTTTCTTTTTAGAAGATAGTTTTTGCAGGTTAATTTGATATAAAAGACAAACAATGAATGGGATTACTCATTAAGATCACTCATTGGATAGCAAATAATCTTAGAAAGGCACAGTGTTAGAAATTAGGTTTCTGGTTGGCAGAGTTATGCACCCTGTCCAAGCAGGAACCACAATTCTAGTCAGGGTAAGTCAGATAAACACCATAAATTAACCTGTACTCGCCCTTTGGTAGCATGGCACAGAGCAGTCAAGCTTAACTTAAGAGGCAATGTGTAAAGTATGTGTGCAACATTTCAAACAGTAAACCAGTGAAAACACCATACAAAAAGAAACCACACCTGGTTAGAAAAATAGAGCTTAATTTTATGTGCAAAACAAAAACAAAAAGGCAAAAAGGCAAAAAGTCAATAGGTTGGCCCTGAGATATGCAATTTTAAAGATTTAGGTGAACATAGCGTATAGAAGCGCAAAGTGCCAACTGTGGTTATCTGGTTGTGCCAGAGTGGGGCAAAGTCACAAGTTCAGGTTAACCACGATGGAGTGTGGGCTGGCAAGAGGGACCCACTTCGGCCTGCTGAACCCAGTACCTTAAATCCTGGTGGCTGGTCTGTGTGGCATTGCTTTGTAAGGCTTTGTGTTGTCCGCCATCGGTTCCACGAAGTTGTGCGTCAAGGCTTTGTGGGGATTGGCATCATTTTGTGTCCATCCTGGGAAATTGTGTGGTGAGGATTTGCAGGGTTTATCTACATTGTGTGTCGGCTCCAATAAACTGGCAGCTGCAAGGTGAGGCTTTGCTGGGCTTTGCGCTGCCGGGCATCGATTCCAGTGAGGCTAGTAGTTGTGCAGTAGTGCCTTGGAGGGCTTCATGTTGCTTTGCAGCTGTTACAATGAGGACCACAGAGGGAAGAGCACCTTAGGCCCACTTCCAAGGGTCCAGGATCGGAGTGGCACCACTTGGCCGGGTAGACTCACAGATGGCATAGTCCAGGTGATTTGGACTTCTTTTGTGTTTCTGAGATTTCTGAAAACAGGAGACAAACCAGCAAGCCCTTGGAGTCATTTTGGTTCTGGGATGAAAAGATGCAGGTCCAGTCCTTCTCACTCTCAGAAATGTATAGCAGCAGGCAGCAGATCAGCACAGCAGAGTAGGAGTCCAGCAGGGTGACAGTTCTTTCAGCATCACAGCAGTCTTTCTTCCGGGCAGAGTTTCCTCAGGTCCAGAAGCGTACTGAGTTGGTGGTGGCTGAGGTTCAGTTCTTATAGCCTGTGGTGCCTTTGAAGTGAGAGGATCTTCAAAGAGAGGCCTTTGAATTGCACAGAGTCCCTGCCCTTTTTGCCCTGGCTCCAGGTTCACCACAGGGTTCATGCAACCTTTTGTCTGGGATCAGGGCACAACCCATTCAGGACTAAGGGTCAGCTTCTCCCTCCCATACTACCCTGGACAGCCCATTAGGTTGGATGGCCCATCAGTCATACGTACTCTACATTTATGGGTGTTTGTCAGGAAGGAATGCTTAAGAGCCCAGCTGTTACACACCAAGGTGTGTATCCCGAGACAGGCAGAAGGCACCAGATGGTTAAAGTTAAAATGCCAACTTTCTTAATGTGCCATTTTCAAAATTACAATTTAAAATCTGACTTCACTTTAAGGTGTGATTTTACATTGTGATTCGGGAGACACCAAACTTGTGGGTGTCAACCTCCCCAATTGGAAATAACACTTATAAAATCAGGCAATCAGAATGCAATTCTATGGTAAAGATAGGCCTTGCAGTAGTGACAAAACAAATGGAAGAGTTTTTCACTACTACGACATTTAAAACTTAAAAGTACATGTCCTACTTTGTAAATACACTGCACCCTGCCCTTGAGCTGTCTAGGACCTACCTTAGGGGTGACATATGTGTTAAAAAGTAAGGTTTGGGCCTGGCAAGAAGGTTAACTTGCCAGGTTGACCTGGTAGTTTAAAACTGCATACACAGGCTCTACAATGACAGGCCTGAGACATAGAGGACTACTCATTGGGTGGCACAATGAAGTGCTGCAGGCCCACAATTAGCATTTAATTTACGTGCTCTGGGCACATGTACTACACTAGGAATTGTAGGTAAATTAAATATGCCAATTGAGTATGAGCCAATGTTACCATGTTTAGAGGAAAGAGCAAATGCACTTTTGCACTGATTAGCATAAGTGCTCGGAATCCTAAAGCTAACAAAAACGAGGTCAGAAAAAGAGAAGGAGGCAGGAAACAGTTTGGGGTGACCGTTCAGGGAGGGACATTTTCTAACACATAGTTGCTACCAGCTCTTAAACTTCTTGAATTAAAATGTCAGTCTTCACATCTGGATAAACCAGATTGGCTGTTCCTGATAACAACATTATATTGCAGCCTTACTGGCTTTATAGTGTCACAATGAACCATAGGAAATGTAGCCACATTGAGCAAGCCACTTTTGTGAAACGGTTTATTAATAATGACAATTAGTAATCATCAGGGAGACTTTATGCAGAGGGCTACCATCAGTGGGCACACTGACAGTGTGCCTTCTGACAGCTTCTTTGCCTCTGTGCCTGGATCCATAGTAAGGCGTGGGTGCAGAGGCAAAGAGATTCCCTCATTGGAATGGGGCCACACCCCCTGGCAAATGAGAGAGTGACATTTTGAGATAGCACTGGTGCTACATAAGCTCCAGTGTTATCAGTATTACAGAACAGTCAGCACAGGAGTCTGTGGCCCCTTCTGTAATGCCAAAGTGCCCCGGGGGTGCACTAAGAGGGAGCATGTGCCCTTTGTGCCCCCAGGGTACTTTCTGTAATACTGCCCAAGGAGTGCTCATATTTCTGAAGAGCACAAATACTTCTATTTATAGGATGTTTGAAGAATACCATCAAGGGGTTTGGGATGTAACATCCTCTGAAAGCCTTCACGGTACATGGGGTCCCCAAGCTTTTCTGTCTTGGAAGACCCCTTCAACCACTTCTTCATTCATAGTGCTCACATCCTTCAACAGATTGAAGTCTTCTGTGTCTTGTGTGCTGCCTGCTCTGCAGAAAACAAAGTAGCATGCTCTTGTTAACAACATGTGCAAAATGTATTGCTCTTTTCTCTTCTTAGCAGGCCAGGTTGGGATAAAGTAGAGGCATGGACTGCTAATATCATGAGTGGGTAGGACTCTATTGAGGTGGGCTGGCTGGATAAATTTAGGTTGGCTCGACCGTAAATGACTGGTCCAGCAGCCAGTTTACTCCCTCAGTCACTCAAAGTCTGAGGTGCAATGGTACTTAAAAACAGTATGATTCTTTTCTCTTGCTGGTGGACCCGGCTGTTGCAAAACAAGCATTTACAATGCAACGGGTCTCGCGTTTACTCATGTTAGAGCTGATCGCGTTGTAAACTCTTAACCCGACTTTTCACCTATCGGGCAAAAGTGCATTTATGTACATAACCAGAAAAAGTGAAATCAAGTATGTAAAGCGCTCGACTTCTGCCAAGCGAGATCGCGCTCGTAAATTAGAGAAAAAAAAAGTCCACGAGCCCGATGGAAAACAGCGAGCCTCACATGTTTTCTGTACTTGGTCGCTGCGCTCGAGGAGGGCTAGCCACCGGAAAAGGCATGACGTATGCTTGCCTTCGACTAATGAAAGCAAGCAGATTTTATTAGGGAAGCCCACGAACCAATAAAAAACACTGACGTGAAGTTGACAGGGCTCTGAGCCCTTTTCTAAATACAAAAGAGTCTTGCTGCGATACGCATGCGCGAGCGCATGCAACGCAGGCTCGACCCTAAATAGGGGATATACTTAGGATGGAGTCCGGTATTTAGTCATTAATCTTCTGCTATTTATACAAAAAATAGAGAGCTGGCGCATGGACTTTATTCTTGCAGTAGTCTGAGTTACATTCAATCCTCAGTCAATGATTTGGTATTGAGCATGGTCAAATGTGTTGGATATTTGATTATTACAGTCGACATTGTATTCATATTTTTTATAAAGTAACAAAACTTGTCATTTCACTTCTGGTCAATGATTTTTTAGGTGTCACAAACGTATTTCAAAAAATAACAGTAGAGTGGAGAATTTATCAACATAAAACAGATATTTATTGTTTCAAGAAACATAAGGGCGATATGTGAAATTGATCCTACTGTCTGCATGCTGTCATAGAAATGAGATGTTATGTTTACAAAAAGCACAACAGTCACACTGAACAAAAGGTGGTGGTATTGTTTACATTAATTTAAATATCACCATAAAGTTGAATATAATAAACTATCTTGCAATGTTTTGTCTGATGGGCACCATTACATTTTAGTACTGAGTTTTAGGGGAGTCATGTGAAGTTAAATATTTAATTTCAGTAATGCAACAAATCTGGTACTTGCCCATGGCATTAAGGCTAAGTTGTGCCAAAAATTGAGACAATGGGTGTCTATAATTTTTTATTTATATAACATTAGTATTGTCGCATCACTAATTCAGCAATATATCTCCTCTGCACTTGAAAGCCTTTCACTTTGGCACCAGATCAACGCTAGGGTTATTTTCATACCCTTAAATGTTGCTTTTTCTGCCTGGTATTTCCTATTTAATTTGATATTTTCTAGAGTATCTCTATTACTGGTTGGGGTAGCATGGTTACCAGAGCTTTGGTGTTAGCACAAATGTTCAGATGATTTCTAAAGAAGAGCCTAAGTATTTATGCATAATGTCTATCAAGCTGTCATTTTTAAAAAACATTTATTTTAGTTTTTCAATCCCGCTCTATTCCTTTCTCAACCTCTCTTTTCCTCTTAAACCAGCACAAAGTTGTAAAAATAGAGTTTACTGCTCGATCAAGCCCTAAGGCTGACTTACAGATTGAAAGAGAAGTGGAAGAGGAAGATTTAGAGATGGACTGCCACTTTAGGACTGCTGGAATCAACACTTGCTTTTTTATAATAAAAAGAAACCCTCTGTCAATCTTTAAATCAGTTCTAGGGTACGAGGGAGTGAACGAATTCTCCTTACACGCATTGCTAACTTTTTGTTTGCGTAGTTTTTATACTGATTTTATATGTTGGAGGACAAACAGAGAAAATTTGAATCCTCACACCTAATTTCTAGATTGAGCATCCCAACAGGAGAATAAGGACAAAACTCATCACGTCATCAGTCTCTAAAACATGATTTAAAAGTGTTCTGAGTTTCATTTATGTTATGTAATGCATACGTCTATAGCACACATCTCACACGGGTGGGTATCCAGTAACAGAAAAAATAGTCCGTGCAGGGGATAGAATAGCCAGGTTTCCAGATCTTGCAGGACTGAAGGCTATGAAGTTGTGCGGAGAGGTTGTTTGAGACTTTAGGAGGTAAGTACAAGAAAGTGTACCCAATGGCTCTGTCCCTTGGATGCGAGAGATGTGGACAAGCAGGCTGACAGCCAAGCAGAGATTCCTGGTCAGGGTATGGATGCAGATGCAGTTATTAAGGTATGCAGAGGCAAGATCGTGTAGAGCTGTGTATGTGAGAAGCTTGAAAAGTGCACTTTTGTGGACGGGGAGCTATTGGAGGGCTTTGAGATGTGAGTGTGGGTGGGAGTCTGAGCATGAGTCTAAATGCTGAATTTGGGATGACCTGCAGTCTCTTGGTGAGCTGTGTGGTGATGCCAACATAGAATGTGTTGCCATAGTACAGCTTGCTGGTCATAATAGCCTGAGTGATGGTCCTTCGGGTGATGAGTGGGAGCCATTTGAAGGTTTTCCTGAGGATCTTGAGGGTGTGGAAGCAGGAGGAGATGATCATGTTGAGTATTCTAGTCATTAATAGTTGGTCACTCTTCACCATCCCTAGGTTCCTAGCTTGATTAGCCGGGATGGGTGCTGCTCCACATTCAGCTGATCACCAAGCTGAGTATCACAGGGAGGTGTTCTTTACAAAGAGTACCACCTCTGACTTACCTGAGTTAAGCTTCAGAGAGTTGATCTTCATCCAGATGGGGACTTCTGACATGCATTTTAGGGGACTCTGCAGATTAGTTTGGTGGCAGCAGAGATGTGGTGCCAGGTTGACTGACTGGGTGGGTCCGCTGAGGGAAGAGCTTATCTATCAGAGATCATATGATTTTATGCCAACTTTGTGGAGGCATTGGGTGAGGATGGGGTGGCAGACAGTGTTCAACAAAGGTGAGAAGTCAAGTAGAATGACTGCTGCAATGGCTCCACTAGTCATGATCAGGCGAATGTCATTGGGTGCAGCAATGAGGGCAGTCTCAGTGCTGGGGCTGGGCCTGAATTCAGATTGAGAGGGTTTGAGAAGATGATTGTTGTTGAGGTGATCAGCTAGTGGTTTGCTGATGAGTTTTTCCAGAATGTTTGCAGACTAGGGAGCGAAGGATATCAGCTGGCAGTTTGTCAGAGTCTTTGAGTTTGCAGAAGGTTTCTTCAGTATAGGTAGCATGGTGGTGTATTTTCAGATGCCCGGGAAAGTGATTGTGATGAGAGAGTGTTGGAAATGGCCATTTTTGTAGGGCTGCCCCAACTTTTTGTCTTCCTCCCCCACTTTTTCTGACCTGGTTTTGTTGGCTTTAGGACTCTGAGCACTTTACCACTGCTGACCAATACTGAAGTGCTCTTGCTTCTCCCCTAAACATGGTAAATTGATTTATCCCTGTTTGACATATTTAATTTACTTGTAAGTCCCTTGTAAAGTGGTATCCCATATACCCAGGGCCAGTAAATTAAATGCTACTAGTGGGCCTGAAGCACTGAGTGTGCCACTCACACAAGTAGCCTTTCAAACGTGTCTCAGGCCTGCCATTGCAGTGCCTCTGTGTGCAGTTTCACTGGTGCCTCAACTTGGCATTGAAAACCCCTTGCCAAGCCTTAAACTACCCTTTTACTACATATAAGTCACCACTAAGGTAGGTGCTAGCTAGCCCATAGGGCAGGATGCTATGTAGGTAAAAGGTAAGACATGTACCTTTATGTTTTACATGTCCTGGTAGTGACAAACAGCCTATTTCATTTTTTACTACAGCGAGACCTGCACCTCTCATAGCCTAGAATTGGGAAATCCTTAATATACATTTAAGCTGTAATTCCTGACCAGAAAGGAGTAGCTACATCATGTTTCATATCAATGGACTGGGAAGGATAAATCCTCTTCACTGGTAAAGCCGTAATTTTTATAACCATTTTAGAAACGCCACTTTGAGAAAATGGGCATTACTCTGCTCTCACAGCTCTGTGTGCCTGAAAATTGCTATGATGGTAAAAGGTAGGATATGTACCTGTATGTTTTACATGTCCTGGTAGTGACAAACAGTTTATTTCATTTTTCACTACAGAGAGACCTGCACCTCTCATAGCCTAGCATTGGGAAATCCGTAGTATACATTTAAGATGTAATTCCTGATCAGGAAGGAGTAGTTACATCATGTTTCATTTCAATGGAATGGGAAGGATAAATCCTCTTCACTGGTAAAGCCATAAGTTTTAGTACTATTTTAGAAATGCCACTTTGAGAAAGTGGGCATTACTCTGCTCTCACTGCTCTGTGTGCCTGTCAGTCTGTCTCAAATACACATCTGGATTGGGCTGGGTGAGAGCTACATGTGTGCATTCCCTCCAGACAGCCACAACACAGGACACTCAACTGCATCTACATTCATCTTTGTACTGAAGGATCTTCCTGGTCAGGGAGTATGGAAAGGGCTCACACTTTCACTGCAAAAAGTAGTGGCCTGAGCCCCACACAAAGGGTTGATTACCCCAACTGATAGTCTTAAGCCAGGGCTGGGATGAACGAGGGACCTGTGCACTTTGTAAAGCTGCTTTGATGTCACCCCCACTACAAAGGCACTTTTGGGTATAAGTACTGGGGCTCTGACCACCTTAAATCAGATCACTACTGGACTTTCAAAGAACTCTGTTGGAGTAAAGACTGCTGTGCTGTAAGGATTGCCACTCTGCCTGGACTGACTGATCCATGAAACTGCTTCTCTGCTTTGCTGAGCTACCCTTCTACCTGTGGATCTCTGACCTGCTGAGGAGAAGGACTGGACCCATCCTGCTGAATCAGAGTGACAACAAGGGTTTGCTGGCTTGCCTCCTGTCCTCCTGCAGTTTAAGGGGCATCAACAACTTCTTGCACCTTTCCAGGTGCTACTGGACACTGCCATCTTTGAGTCCTACCCTTGCCTGAGGTGTCCCTCTCCAGGTCTGGGCCTCAGAAGTGGGTTCTGCAGCTGATTTCAACAAAAACTGGCACAGTGCCCTAAGTGCGTGTAAAAGTTGCTGCATTGCTCTTCGACACCGACGCAGAAGCTGCTTGATGACATCCACAGCCTGCACAGTGTGAAGACAATGCTCTGCCCAGTTCGGCAATGACACATTGTAGTCATCTCTATGGAGCCCCATAATGACTCAATGACCCAACTACATGGACAACATTGACACATTGTGCCCTTGACATCGACACTTTGCTCCACCTAGGGTACTTTTTCAGCAGAGGGTCTTTAGCCTGCGCCCCCCCCCCATCCATCGTGGTTGGCCTGAACTTTGGATTTACACTGGTCCTTCTTAACACCAAGTAACCCTTTGACTGCAAGTGACTTCTGAGCAATATTTGTATTTAAATCTTTAAAAATTAATATCTCAACTTCTACTGCTTGGATTGTTGCTGTTTTGGTCTTGTTGTACTCAGATAAATATTCTCTATTTTACTACACCAGTGTGAAGTCTTTTTGTGGTGTTTTCATTGTGTTACTGTGAGTGTGTTGCACAGATACTTTACACATTGACTCTTAAGTTAACATGACTACTTCATGCCAGGCTCCCAGAGGGTGAACACAGGTTAATGTAGGTTCTACACCTGACTTACCCTGATTAGGGTTGTGGTCCCTACTTGGACAGGGTGCATACCTCTGCCAACTAGAGATCCAATTTCTAACATGGAGTCACTGAGTATTGGGATGACTGAGGTGCAGATTGTTCCTTTGGTGAAGATGAAGTGTAAGCAGGGATCTGATGAGGCTCAAGAGTGACTGTGGTGCATAGCAGATACTGTTTCTGTCACAGTGATGGTGGGCCAGCAGTTCAGTGCAGACTCTAGAGTGTTCATCGAGTCAAGTTGGAGGATTATGAGGATAGATGGATCTGACTGGGGAGTGGCGTTGTTGCAAATGTGCTGATTTTGTCACTGATGTAGTGGGACACTTGGGTGGGCGCAAATGTCCTATGGTTGGTTGACTTTCATGGAGCTGTTGGTGGGGGTGGTGAAAACCCTACACTATTGCAAGAAAAAAAATTGGCATTGCTGGAGAAGTTTTTGATTTTTTGGTCAGTGCTGATCGCATGGTGGATCTGAGTTTCTGATGGTAGAATCAGAGGGTTGTTAATCATGGTTGTGGGCATTCAAGTTACTTGTACTGTGGTTTGGTGAGTTTCTTTTGTGTACTGGTCAGTGCCTATCAATGTAGTAGGCATGCTGGATTTTATAAGCTGTCATTTGCTGCTATGTTGTATTTAATATTGATTTTATCATTTTTATGCTGTAGTTGCTTCTAAGACATATTACATATCAAATAAAGCATGGTGAATTTTTAACAAGATTGTGGCGGTCATTCTGACCGCGGCGGGCGGCGGTCGCCGCCGCCATGCGGTCACCGCCGAATGACCGCCCCGCGGTCAAAAGACCGCGGCGGCCATTCCAACTTTCCCGCTGGGCCAGCGGGCGACCGACAAAAGGTTGCAGGGGTGCGATGTGTGCAGTGGCACCCGTCGCGATTTTCACTGTCTGCTAAGCAGACAGTGAAAATCTTTGTGGGGCCCTGTTAGGGGGCCCCACGACCCCCGTTCCCGCCATCCTGTTCCTAAGAACCGCCAGAAACAGGGTGGTGGGAAGGGGGTCGGAATCCCCATGGCGGCGCTGCAAGCAGCGCCGCCATGGAGGATTCCCTGGGCCAGGGGAAAACCGGCGGGAAAACCGGCGGGAAAACCGGCGGGAAACCGGCGGGAAAACCGGCGGGAAAACCGGCGGGAAAACCGGCGGGAAACCGCCGGTTCCCCTTTTCTGACCGCGGCTTTACCGCCGCGGTCAGAATAGCACAGGAAGCACTGCCAGCCTGTTGGCGTTGCTTCCGCGGTCCCCGGCCCTGGCGGTCCCTGTGTTTTTATTCACTTATTTATTTATACTATGTTTATGTATTTATTGCTTTCTGTTGCTCTTTATGGCCTTAGTACCAAATAAAGGCCCTGTAGGAAAGTCCTCCTTTTTGTCCTGGTCACCACCAAACTTTTTGGACAGATACTGGTGGTTACTGACTCTTGGCTGTGCCCTGGGTACTGCTTACCAATCCCAGGGCCAGTGCTCTGTGTAAAGTGGATATGCAAATTAGGCTAATTATAATTGGCAATATGTACCTACCTATAAGTCCCTAGTATATGGGAGGGCATGTACGTTTAAGGACCCCAACATAGGTAGTGCACCTGTAGGTGCACTTCTGAAGTGCCCAGTGTCATTTTAAAGGCAGGCCTGCCTTGCTGGCTTCTTTTAAATTAAGGTTACATGCAAATTCGACTTTGGAATTAAAAGAACTTCCAAAGTCTTAAACTACCTTATAACACATATAGGTCACCCCTACGGTGTGCCCTATCAGACCCTATGGTTGGATGCCACGTAACTATAAGCAGAGACCTTATAAAAATAGTTTTATAAGCCCCGCTGAGGTAAAACAGCCAAAGTTGTTTTCCCTCATTGTAGTGAATGGCCTCCATAGGCTAGAATGGGGAGACTTTATTTTAATTTATAAAGCCCCCTTAAGTGACAGATACATCAAGTTTGGTATCAGATTAATTGTTATAATAAACCCCACAACTTACAATTGTTGGATTTAATATAACTTGTTCAGGTAAAGAGTTTGAAACTTTACCTAAAAAGTTGACAACTTCAACCCTGCCGTGTTTTTGCTGCTTTGCTCTGATTGGCCAGCCTTTGGCAGCCTGGCAAGGCTGCATTGATGAGGTGTGAAGTGGCCTTGCTCAACACAAAGAGATGTGCCTGGGGGAGGAGATCTTCCCTCAGCAGATGGGGAAGCAAGAAGGGGGAGAGCTGCCAAACTGTTCTTCAAAGGTAGGGAAGGACATTTGGAGCAACCCAGCACCTCCCACACATCCTGCAAACCCAGATAATTAGGTGCCCACTTGATTAGATTAGGAGAGGGCAGGAGAAGGGTGTGTTTAGGATTTTTAGCCACACCAGTGGGTGTGCGCAGCCAGATGTAACCTCCAAAAATAATTTTCCGCAGTGATGGATTTTTGAGTAATGCTGCTCTCTGGGATTGATTTTTGCCACACTTTCCAGGAAGTGGTCATCACAGGGGGAAGGACCCTGCATCTGAGGAGAACCAGGACCCCTCTGTTCTTCACCCAGGAGCAACGATAAAACTGGCAGACCTGCACCCACACCTCAGATCCCTACCAGGAAGAACTATAGGAGAAGGACTGCCCTGCTGGACCTCTGACCTGCACCTGCACACTGCACTCTGGAGGACTGCACCAGCTGCACACTTGGGCTTCACCACAAGAAGGACTTTGCCTGGCTTCAACTGGTTCAAGAAGGGTCTCCAAGTTTGCTACAGATGAAAACGTGCTTACCAGAATCCCCTGCACCAACTCCTGAAGAAATTGACCAGCTGACCTCTGTCCAGCGGCCAAAAAGGAGTTTGTGACAGGTGCATTCTGGGAGTTGTAGTCCGCACCATCAAGGAGCATCTCAGAGCTTCTGTAACCTTTGGGTGCGTTGTGGACCTCAAAAGAACCTCAAAGGAACATCTGGAAGAAGATCCAGAAGTTTGGAGAACTTTTAGAAAAAATCTCCAGAAAGGGGCCGACCTGCCACTGCAACTCTAGCTGGCTTGCCTCAACCGCAACTCGGCCTGACTTGCAGGTTCGTCCTGGTGAAGAAAATCTGCAAAAAAGTGACTAAGTCCAAACATAGGAAGTTGACCAGGACCTCCCAGGCAGTGTGTGCAAAGAGGGCTCCAGGGACATCGGATCAAGATTCAGGTTTGCCCCGGTCGAAGGATTTTCATCTAAAAAAAATGACTAAATCCGAAGGTAAAAATCTCCACCGAGGACTCCTGCGACCCGCATCTAAGGAAGAGTTCCAGGAGGTAGTATTGGACTGGCGACTTGGTCCCGCTAAAGAAAATCTCCAGAAAAATGACTAAGGCCCTCATTCGGACCTTGGCGGGCGGCGGAGGCCGCCCGCCAAAGTCCCGCCGTCAGGTTACCGTTCCGCGGTCGAAAGACCGCGGCGGTAATTCTGACTTTCCCGCTGGGCTGGCGGGCGGCCGCCTTCAGGCCGCCCGCCAGCCCAGCGGGAAAGAGGCTTCCACGATGAAGCCGGCTCGGAATCGAGCCGGCGGAGTGGAAGCTGTGCGACGGGTGCAGTTGCACCCGTCGCGTATTTCACTGTCTGCGCAGCAGACAGTGAAATACATTAGGGGCCCTCTTACGGGGGCCCCTGCAGTGCCCATGCCAGTGGCATGGGCACTGCAGGGGCCCCCAGGGGCCCCGCGACCCCCCCTACCGCCATCCGGTTCCCGGCGGGAGAACCGCCGGGAACTGGATGGCGGTAGGGGGGGTCGGAATCCCCTCGGCGGCGCAGCTAGCTGCGCCGCCTTGGAGGATTCCAATGGGCGGCGGTACACTGGCGGGAGCCCGCCAGTGTTGCCGGTCCGACCGCGGCTTTACCGCCGCGGTCGGAATGCCCATTGGAGCACCGCCGGCCTGTCGGCGGTGCTCCCGCGGTCCTCCAACCCGGCGGTCATGGACCGCCAGGGTTGGAATGACCACCTAAGTCCTGAGGTAAACTTTTGACTGAGGCCCCCCGCTGGCTGTAGCCAAGCAGGGCTCCATCGTGGTTGGCCTTAAACTTTGACTTTGCCCCGGTCAAGGTACGACCAGATGACCAGATTGGCGCTATTTGTTTGTAAGTGCTAAAAAGCATTAATTCTTGAAAAATTCATATCTCCGGTTCCCTTTATCTGATTTTATTCGCTTTGGTGTCATTTTAAAGCTAAAACTATTACCTAGTTTTATAAGTTGGTTCTGAATTTTTAAACTGTTTCCTGTGTTTTATTTAGTTACTGTTTTGTGATATTTGAATGCTTAACGCTTTGTCTCCTACGTTAAGCCTTCTCCCTCGTTGCCAAGCTACCAAGGCTTGAGAGAGGTTTAATTTATTGAGATCTAACTGGACCTAAGTTGAGGTTAGTGGCCTATTGCTAAGCGTAGGTACTTACCTGACCTTACCAATAACCCATTTTCCAACAGGTCCAGATTTATGGAAAGTTAGTGCCACCTTAGTGTCATTTCTTTTTACGATATAGCGGTGCTAACTTAACTCCATATTTATATTTTGATGCTAAACATGTCTAGTTTCAAAATATCTGAGTTATGGTCATTTTCTGGAAGCGCCAACCCATCTTGCGTCATTTTGCGACAATGATAAGCAAGGTAGGCGTTCCCTTCCAAAAAATGACGCTAGCCCTCTACCCCATATTAATCTCCAGACGCAAAAATGACGCACACTAAGGAAGCGGACCCATAAAATTATGCAAAGCCTGATTTGTCTTAATTTTTAATGCCTGGTCAGACCAGGTGTTAAAAAGAGGCCCACACACCACCACTTAAGGAAAACACACAGAAGGAGCATTTGAAACCTCCAGGACAACATGGAAGTGGTACTGCTCCAACTTGGCACATGCCGCAGATGTAAGTGAAGACAGCAAGTCCCTCCAACACCACCACAGCAACCCAAATACCACCACAAGAGCCACAAAGGCAGTGCAGAAGGCAGAGAGGATCTTCAGACAGCGTACAACCATCCTTGCACTCAGGGAACAAGATGTGATCAGGATATACTGACTGAACCGGGAGTCCATTGCACACATGCTGCACCTCAGTGTGCCACACATTACTGCAAGGGTGGAAACTCCAACAACTGTTCCACCCATGACCAAACTCCTTGTTGTCCTCCATAAGGTGGCATCTGGATCTTTACAGACAACAGGCACACAAGTGGGTGGTATCTCCCAGCCATCCTTCTCGGTCTTCCTTCCTAAGGTCCTGGATGCAATCATACGCCTCACACCCCACTACATCTGCTTCCCAAACATCCAGCTACTGCAACAGGAGACCAAGCAAGGATTCTACCTAATTGCTGGGTTCCCACATGTGCTGGGTGCAATGGACTGCACCCATGTCCAACTGGTGCTGCCTGCAGCAACCGAACATCTATACAGGAACCGCAAGCACACCAATTCAATCAATGTGCAGGCAGTTGTGGACCACTGTGGGCTCCTCACTAACATCCTAGCCAAATATCCCTGCAGCGCCCATGATGCCTACATATTCCGCCATTCCACTATCAATGAGCGGTTCCAGGATAGGCAGTATCGCAATGGGCTACTCATAGGTAAACAACCATACCAATCAGTACACACAACACACCAACCATGTAGGACAAACAAGATTACACCACACTAAATACACATGGGCAGGGGAACACAGATGTACAGACAACAACACATATGCAAAATCCCACACTAAACCACCATCATTGCACATCACACACATATGCACCCGTATGTACATAACACAGCCACAACCTCACTTGGTCACCACGTGAAGGCAGGTGGAGCTATGTCCCCTTTGCATACAGAAGCTGGCCACAAAACACTACAAGTACCCCCTGGTTGACAACTAAATACAGATCCCACACACATTACACCAAACAATGAATAGCTCAGCTATGTGAATGGCATAGGCTATGGCCATGTAAAGAAAGTCACACCTAGGCACAGCCTCACATTAATCATGGTGTGCAAGCCCCTGCCTGCACCATTATCAAATGGCACCCAAGTGGTGCCATTACCAACTACTTATCACGTACACATTCCTGACATACCTGTAGTGTGCACACTCACCTATCTGCTGCATTGTGTTGCACACATAGGAATACAAAATAACATGCCATAAAAAACCATGGGGCAGAATAATGAGAAATGATGCAGCACCTACTCCAGTGCCACTTCACATGCGCCCCTTAGCACTCCCTAACACCACCATGTGTGTTCTGTATACAAGAAACAGTCCACTATGGTGCAGAGTTTGTGCAAAACTGTAAAGATAATGGATGCCATAATAGGACTCTGTAGGCGTATAGAGGGCATAATTGACATTTCATGCACGTACATAGGTACCCATGTAAAAAAACTGTGTTCTCCTTCCCAAAGCCTGCACTGTGCATGTGTTGAAAGTGTCTGATAAATCATGTATTGCAAACTAGGAGATTCCACTGCACCAAATTTGATCATCCTACAAATGTGTGATTCACACCCTCGTACACGTGATGGCTGGCACAACCATCATCTACCACAAAGGGTCACAAAGTGATGCACTCCATGCGTAGTGCCACATAGTAACATGGAGGCCAGAGTTTGGCTTTGTAGGGCTACCATGATGTCTCTACATATGACACCACTGTGGTGCATGGAGGTGATAGGTTCCATCTAACAATAGGACACTGCCTTAAATATGGACTGCAAAACACATCTCTGCAATGATTTAACCATCAGTATGGATTTAATTTGACAATTCCCAGGTCCCAGAGCCACAACCCAAGATTGTCCTGTCCATCAACACAGACCTATTAAACCATTTCACAAAACAGGAAAATACACTATACCAGAAGCAAGTCAGAGTCACCACTCCACCTATAACTAACAACTGCCATGGTATATTCCAAACCACTATCAAGCTTTACTAACACATCTTCTCTCATTCCTTTGCAGCCCATCAAGGTTACTGCATACAGCCATGGGTCATGACTCCATTTGCCAATCCAACAATGGTGGAAGAGCGTGCATATAATGAAGGGCACAGAAGAACACACAATGTGGTGGAGAGGACATTTGGGCTTCTAAAGTCAAGGTTCAGTTTCCTGGCACTGACAGGAGGAAGCCTGTTGTATGCTCCACCGCTGGTATATAAGATCATATAGCATGTGCAATCCTGCATAATATATGTATAGGGACAAATGTTCCCTGGGATGAACTGGTTGATATCCCCAATGAGGAGGATGATGACAATGGTGCAGCACACTTGGAGGGGGAACTGCATAATGCTGCTGCAGGAGTTTACAGGATACTCCAAATACTACAGAACGTTTGTACATAGTGACTGTACACTCATCATCACATTGTAAATATCACCAATAAAATACTTTGCACCTGAATCCCCTTGGTCTACTAATTTTCCATTACACATACCATTGGAATGTGACTCACACTTCAGAGAGCAGGAAAGAAACACAATAGTTACAAGTATGGTAACAACATCGTTTGTGATGTAAGATGGTCTACTGCCTCCATTTCACATATCAGTGACACCCAATTCACGGGCATGTGACTCTTGAAGGCCTAGAACCATGCACCACAACAGATAACGCACCATCAAGTGGGCCATGTGCTAATTCCTAGCCTTGTCTCCACATCATCACCACGCCTGCCAGGATGTATGTAAGGGAGGCATACATAAGGTGGGGGCTGGGATCAAATGGTGTTTAGGTAATGTGGGAACTGAACACTGCCACATCTCAGGGGGATTGCTGCTTCGCCTGCACTGTGCATGTGTGACAAGAGGGGGACATCATTGATAGCTATGGACCTTCAGTAACTGTACAGGGTTTGTAATCAATGTTAGTGGCAGAGCCTGCACTGTATATCCATAGGAGTATGCCCTGGCACTGCCATTGGGCACAACCCTGACACATGTTGGTCTGTACCTCTCTAATGGCACACACACGTTGGCTGTGGATTGCCCTATGGGTTGCCAGACAAATGAAGCAGCAATGGATGCTGATTCACTATCCAAACATATCACGCATTGTCAGGATCAAAGAATAAAATGGGACAATGTACTTCTAAATTATTGTCTGGGTGGAATGGAGGCAGAGTGTGTTACACTCCCGATGCACATAAGATGCACTCTTGTCACACAAATCTGCCGTCGTGACACATGCCTACAGCAATGCCAGATATACATGTGAAGACTGATGTATGGGTGTATGTCCTAGGTAGCAAATGGTTTGCTAGTACCAACAATGGTTGACATGTGTCACCATGGTTACCTAGTATGCTCTGTATAACAACATCACACAGCACATAGCAATGCACACCACTCTTTGCCACTCACATGCCAGACAAAGAGCAAGGTACCAACAGTTACAAATTATTCAAAACATGTTTTGGGCTCCACTATGACAATCGGGTGTGGGATGTGCAACTATGTCCAGCAATGTCCAAAAATGTCAGAGACCCATCCAGAAATTGCATCGGAGTAGAAGTAGCCATTTATGTTGCATTTGGCTATTGAAAAAAGCAGCACTGAGATGATTTCACACATCAACATCATTCAGTCATGGTAAGAGTTACATAATTTGTGGCATGCAGAAATAAATGCATACCCATGTTCAAGGGAGGATGTGGATGAACAGCTGAGAGATACCCAAAGATACGCTGAAATACCACATGGGAGGTCACTTTGAGATGACACAAATGCTGTAGCTGGTATAATGTTGGGTGTGTGGCACTCATTACATCTCACAAATTCTGGCTATATGACTGTAACTATCATGTGGCCAGTAGTAGAAGATGTGTTCAACTACAATTTACACAAGTCACACATTGCATCCTGTCCATGTATGACCAAACAATGTTGCTGTAGAAGATGTGTACAAAGTGCAAGCATCCTAAAAAATCAACTACTGCAGAGGATAAAATGATGTCCCAGTCTGTTGGATCACAATTGTGCATGTGTCTGTCTGCAGGGGACTGTGCATTGCTCTACTGATTAGCAGTCATGAAGAGGCTAGATCCCCGCTCAAAATACCCTAACACCACTGCTCTGGCTACACAAACGTATGACATTGTCAGGGGCCTGAGGCATGTGCACATTGGACTGAGTAATCTGGGGCTCCATAAGCCTGTCCCTTCACGTGCAGCTATGGGTTGGTGTTGGCATAAACATTCCCATCGTAGTGATGAAGAGTAGGCTGCCATCTATGCCAGACTGCAACACTGCCACACAGTGGTATGCCATTGTATGTGACAGTCAAAATAAACATGATGTCGATGAATATAAGTGCCCACTGTGCTCACATGTTACAGAAATAACACTACACATACCTTTACACACACAAACGGCATGTAGCAACCTTCACTGACACATGTGTTTATATAATCCCTGGCACTAAGATGCATGGGGAACTACATGCCACATGTGTAGCAGAGCATCATGAAGGCTAAGCCAACAACACACCACAGAGTGCACACACATGCATATGCAAATTGACTGGGGTAATGTGATGTTAACCGAGTCCTAGTCCACTACATCCTCTGATTCTATGTCTATGCACATGTTCTAGTCCCTTCCTGGACAAATACTGGAATACCATGTCAACACTGGCTGGCTACACGGTTTTGACAATACATCTGGTTAGAAATAGGGTCTTTGGTTGGCAGTCAGGTTACCCCCTGTCCAAGTAAGGAACCTCACTCCAGTCAGGGTAAGTCACACACAATCCAAATTATCCTGTGCCCACCCTCTGGTAGCTTGGCACTGAGCAGTCAGTCTTAACTTAGAAGGCAATGTGTAAAGTATTTGTGCAATAAATCATACAATAACACAATATAGCACCACAAAATTACACCACACAGTGTTTAGAAAAATATATAATATTTATCTGGATATTTGCAGGTCAAAACGATCAAAGATGCAATAAGTAAATGTAGAAACATCACTGAAAAGTGATATAAAGGGGGTCATTCCAACCCTGGCGGTCGGTGTTAAAGCGGCGGCCAACCCGCCAACAGGCAGGCGGTCAAAAAAATGGAATTCTGACCCTGGCGGAAACCGCCAACACAGACCGCCACTTTAACACTCCGACCGCCATGGCGAGACAAACTAACAGCGCGGCGGTCACCACCAACAGATAGGCGGGAGACAATGTACCGCCCACCCTATCACAACTCACCAATCCGCCACCTTTTCCGGGGCGGGAGCCCCGCCGATAAAAACACGGCGGAAACAGACTACGAACGGGAAAACGCTCACCTCTACACACTCCACGAGGAATCTGGACAGCATGGAACCAGAATTACACATCCTACCCGCTATTGTCTACCTGCTCCTCTACCAGGAGCATGAACACCGGCGCAGAAGACAACGGTGAGTACTGCACCTACGACACAGGGGAGGGGGGAGGAGAAAAGATTACGGGCACACACATACACGACACACCCACCCTCACCCACAACTACCTACACATCAATGCAGAGCAACAACTCAGAGTGACACCCCCCAAACCCCCCGGAAGAATGCAAAGACAAAATAAAATGATCATGAAATTCAAATATATTGTAAGGCTAAGTAAAAAAAAAAATCCAACTTCTATAACTATATACACATATGTTAATTGTCCTGTCCAAATTGGGTTTCAGTCATTGTACGTGGGCCTCAACACATGGGCAAAGCCCACACAGGAGACCCGAATCCATTGGAGAGAACACTGCAGGGGCATCAGATAGAAAAACTACAGGCACCTCAGGGGAAGGGAAGGGGAAGCACCTCAGCCACATGAGTCCACGACGCCAGATCCACGAGGGGCCTCCATGCCCACTGTCCCATCCTGGGGAGTGCAAAGCCATAGTCTCACAAGTCTCTACAGTGGGTGGCTTGCCCACTGTTACATCCTGGGGAGTGCAAAGCCACAGTCTCACAAGTCTCTACAGTGGGTGGCTTGCCCACTGTGCCATCCTGGGGAGTGCAAAGCCACAGTCTCACAAGTCTCTACAGTGGGTGGCTTGACCACTGTTACATCCTGGGGAGTGCAAAGTCACAGTCTCACAAGTGGATTACAGACTCCACTGGTTCTGGAGGAGGCATGGTGGCCAGAGTGCTTCGTGCAGCCCTGCCCGACACAGATGCGGGCCTGCCCCTTCTGCCAATGGGCCAGCGGTGGTTGAGACGGTGGTGCCCAGCGGAGCGGTGCTTGAGTTGAAGGGCCCAGCGGAGCGGTGCAGAGACGGCGGTGCCCAGCGGAGCGGTGCTTGAGATGAAGGGCCCAGCGGAGCGGTGCAGAGACGGCGGTGCCCAGCGGAGTGGTGCTTGAGATAAAGGGCCCAGCGGAGCGGTGCTTGAGATGAAGGGCCCAGCGGAGCGGTGCTTGAGATGAAGGGCCCAGCGGAGTGGTGCAGAGATGTAGGGCCCAGCGGAGCGGTGCTTGAGATGAAGGGCCCAGCGGAGCGGTGCTTGAGATGAAGGGCCCAGCGGAGCGGTGCTTGAGATGAAGGGCCCAGCGGAGCCTTGCTTGAGATGAAGGGCCCTGTTCAGCGGTTCTTGAGACGGCGGTGCCCTGTTCAGCGGTGCCTGTCTTGAAGGGCCCTGTTCAGCGGTTCTTGAGATGGCGGTGCCCTGTTCAGCGGTGCTTGTCTTGAAGGGCCCTGGTCAGCGGTGCCTGTCTTGAAGGGCCCTGTTCAGCGGTTCTTGAGACGGCGGTGCCCTGTTCAGCGGTGCTTGTCTTGAAGGGCCCTGTTCAGCGGTGCTCGTCTTGAAGGGCCCTGTTCAGCGGTGCCTGTCTTGAAGGGCCCTGTTCAGCGGTTCTTGAGACGGCGGTGCCCTGTTCAGCGGTGCTTGTCTTGAAGGGCCCTGTTCAGCGGTGCCTGTCTTGAAGGGCCCTGTTCAGCGGTGCTTGTCTTGAAGGGCCCTGTTCAGCGGTGCTTGTCTTGAAGGGCCCTGTTCAGCGGTTCTTGACATGTGTCTCCAGGGCACCATATCCGGCCAATATATGGAGTTCACTCACCATCCGACTTCTCGCTTGCGGGGCCCTCCTGTGCTGGAGTCCCGGGTCCGTGGGTGTCCTCCTTCACACCCGGAATGGGGCTGGTGGGGCCCTCCTGGGCAGCTCGCCTGCTGCCGGACTTGTCGGCCGTGCTGCCCTTTCCATCCTTCCGTGATTCTCTGTGGCTGGTGATGGACGTAGTGGCTGATGATGTTTTGCATGCAAGTGTGAGTGGAGACGTCACAGGGAGGGAGGAGGGAGACGAGGAGGAGGGGGACACAGAGGAGGCAGTGGCTGTTGGTATGTCTGCATGTGGCTGTTGCTTGTGTGAATGCTTGTGTGATGTGTGGTGCTTATGTCTGGATGAGCTGCCCTTGGGTGTTGAGGTGTGTGCAGGCTGGTCTGTAGGTGTGTCTGGGATAGGCAGAGGAACAGGGGAGTGGGACTGGGTGGAGGAAGTTGGAGGAGGGAGGCAGGAGACAGGGACAATGGCTGCCGTCAGTGCTGAGGCCAGAGCGTTGAACGATCGCTGATGGGCAGCCTGACCCGAATGAATGCCCTCCAGGTATGCATTGCTCCGATGCAACTCCCTTTCGACCCCCTGGATGGCATTCAAAAGGGTAGACTGCCCTACAATGAGCGTCCTGAGGAGGTCAATGACCTCCTCACTGAGGGCAGCAGGGGTAACTGGGGCAGGGCCTGAGGTGCCTGGGGCGAAGGAGATGCCGGCCTTCGTGTGCGAGCGGGCACGGGGTGAACGCAGAGGGGCTGCTTGGAGGGCGGAGCTGGTGCGCTGGGTGGCGGCTGTACCTGTTGTTGCGGTGGGCACGGATGTTGCCGCCACCACAAGGGAGCTCCCTTCCGAGGACGTGTCTGTGTCGCTGATGTCTCCACGTGTCCCCGTTGTGGAGCTCCCCTCGCCCTCCGTCTCACTGGTGAACTCCGAGTCGGTTGCATGGCCCTCCAGGGCCATGTGAGATGCAGCTCCCTCGTGCTCCGATGCTACTTCTCCTCCGCCTGATGATGCTAATGCACACATGAACAGGAAGAGCAGCAAAAAAGGGGGGGAGGGAAATAAAGACATGTTGAATGCATGCATTGGCAACACAGTTGGCGGAGAGGACAGACACAGAAGCCCCCTGCACTACGCCGCGCACTTGGGGTACACTACTCAATCATTGGGACTTGGCCTACAAGCCTATGGACGACAATTGCACACGTAGGTGACACAGGGCCATGGATAGGTGTACTTGGCACCCTACAGAGGTGGGGGGCGGGGGCACAGGGCCATGCCTTACGGAGGGGCCTAGCCTACAGAAATCGCCTTGGCCTAGGGATACCCACAGACCTCCTCCTCCACCCAGACACCTCCACTGCGCGCTAAGATAGCAGAATGTGCTGGTACTCACCCCTTTGTGTCTGCTGTGATGTCCTCACGCGCCCATCCAAATCTGGGTAGGCCACCGCCAGGATCCGAGACATCAGGGGAGTCAATTGACGAGTGGCACCCCTCCTACGTTGGGAGGCCATCCCCAGTAGAGCCTCCGCGGTCTTCCTGCTCCCGCGGCGGATGTCCTCCCACCTCTTGCGGCAGTGGGTGCCCCGTCTGTTGTGGACCCCCAGGGTCCGGACGTCCTTGGCGATGGCACGCCAAATGTCGATTTTCTGATGGGCGCTGACCTATGTGACATGTACAGGGGGAGAAATAACATTATTATAATTTTCTGCATGCTTGATGTGAGTGGCCCCCCATCCCACCCTTGCCATGTGGCACATGCTCTCATCCGTCGTTTGATGCATGCCTCAATCGCTCCCCTCCCCACCATCTTTCATCCACCCGACTCAACACAGGCATTGCCCCCAAAGCATGCTCCCAGTGTACTTACCTGTTGGTCTGGAGGACCGTAGAGTAGAGCATACTGGGGGAGGACCCCATCCACGAGTTTCTCCAATTCTTCAGAAGTGAAGGCAGGGGCCCTCTGCCCAGTCGCAGCAGCCATTGTATCTTCCAGACCGAGGTCACAGCAGCACTTGCAGTATAGGTCCTCTCCTGTGGATGATCAGGTCTCGAGTGATTAAGCAGATAGAAAATGGCGGTCACGTCCGCGGCGGTGCGTACCGCGGCGGTGCGTCCCGCGACCGCCGGCGCACTTCATCATTGGCTCCTTAAACGCATAGGGTTCAATGTTAACCAATGCGGCTTTGCGCCGCGGTCTTCGACCGCCTACCGCCACGGTGTGCCACGCCAGCGCATTGACCTCACATCCCATTGTCGCACTTCACAGGTCAGGCAGCCGCCATTTCAAGGGCCCACATGGCTTAATTTCTACTGCGTCACACATGCCTAGCCCTTGCATCGACACTCATACAAGCCATTCAATGCATAGAGAATCGTGTACTGTGCAAGCTGTGGGAACTTACCTGTGGGTTGATTGACTCTGTGCTCGCTGTTGTCCTTCCTAGGCACCGTCCGCTGCAAGGAGATGGAGGAATGTTCCCGTGTACAGACCGCTGGTGGACCTGTCGACAATGGAGGAACGACATGTCATTCTGACATACAGGCTTGACCGAGCCACTATACAGGAACTGTGTGCCCAGCTGGAGGCAGACCTGATGTCACCCATCCGCCAACCCACAGGGATCCCCCCTCTAGTGCAGGTGCTGTCAGTACTCCATTTTTTGGCAAGTGGGTCATTTCAAACAACAGTGGCCATTTCATCAGGGATGTCTCAGCCTATGTTTTCCAAGGTTTTGTCCACAGTGTTGTCTGCCCTGCTCAAACACATGCGGAGATACATCGTTTTCCCTGAGGTGGGGGATTTGCCTACAGTGAAGGGTGATTTCTGTGCCCTTGGACATATTCCCAACATCATTGGTGCCATTGATGGGACACATGTGGCTTTGGTACCCCCCAGTGAAAGTGAACAGGTGTACAGGAACAGAAAAAGTTATCATTCCATGAATGTCCAGGTGGTCTGTTTGGCTGACCAGTACATCTCCCATGTAAATGCCAAGTTCCCTGGGTCAGTGCATGACGCGTACATCATGCGAAATAGCAGCATCCCTTATGTGATGGAACAACTACGGAGACACCGTGTGTGGCTAATTGGTGACTCAGGTTACCCCAACCTGTCGTGGTTACTGACCCCAGTGAGGAATCCCAGGACAAGGGCAGAGGAACGCTACAATGAGGCCCATGGGCGAACTAGGAGGATTATAGAAAGAACCTTCGGCCTCCTGAAGGCCAGGTTTAGGTGCCTGCATATGACAGGTGGATCCCTAATGTACTCACCAAAGAAGGTGTGCCAGATCATCGTGGCCTGCTGTATGCTTCACAACCTGGCTTTGTGACGCCAGGTGCCTTTTCTGCAGGAGGATGGTCCAGATGGTGGTGATGTAGCAGCTGTGGAGCCTGCAGAGAGTGAAGAGGAGGAAGACGAAGAGGACGACACAGACAACAGGGACACAGTGATACAGCAGTATTTTCAATAACACACAGGTAAGAATCAACACCGGCATTTTACATTTACTTACAGTCTCCTGCCTCTCTACTGTCTGTCCTTTTCACCCAGTGTATGCTAACAGAGTTGTGACTTTCCCTTCCAATTTCAGAGATGTGGGCCCCACTGCGTGACCTCTGCTTTGTTTGCCCATTGACTACAGCTGTGTGACAGTGGTATGTTGTCATCACAATGTAACTGGTCATTTTGGCACATCTATGTCTAATACATATTTTCAGAAATACAGGCAGACTCCAGATTATTTGTGTGCAATAAGTGTGTTTATTAAAGTGCTCAATTTTGGGACATGGTTGAAAATTGGTGATGGGTGATGGTGGAGGAATGTCAATGGCAGAGTCCAGATTCTCAGTCTCACAGGAGCATTGTCCATATGCCTGTGGAAGGTGGAGCAGGGGCAGTTTAAGGTTGGACAGGGTGACAATGTGGGACAGTGGGATGACATCAGGGGGTATCCTTTCCTGGCGGGGGTCTTGGCATCCTACTCTGTCTTCTTCCTAGATCTCAGGACCCTCTTTCGGGGTGGTTCTTCTTCTGCAGGAGGTGGGGTTCTGGTGGCCGGTTGTTCCTGTGTTGGGGCCTCCTGTCCACTAGCGCCGGCGGAGGTGGTAGCCTGTTCCTGGTCCATGCTAGTGACAGGGGCCCTTTGTGGTGCCACACGGTCCCGCAATGTGGTGACAATCTGGTTGAGAGCCACAACGATGGTGCCCATTGCGGAACTAATGTTTCTCAGTTCTTCCCTGAACCCCATAAACTGTTCCTCCTGCAGTACCTGGATCTCCTGGAACCTGGCCAGGACCGTCGCCATTGTCTCCTGGGAGTGGTGGTATGCTCCCATGATGGAGGTGAGGGCCTCGTGGAGAGTGGGTTCCCTGGGCCTGTCCCCCCCCTGTCGCACAGCAGCCCTCCCAGTTCCCCTGTTTCCCTGGGCCTCTGTCCCCTGGACCGTGTGCCCACTACCACTGCCCCCAGGTCCCTGTTGTTGTTGGGGTGGTGGGTTAACCTGGGTGCCCTGTAGTGGTGGACACACCACTGATTGACGTGTCCTGGAGACAGAGGCATGGACCCGCTGGGTGGGTGCTGTGCTGGTGTTCCCAGAGGGGGGTAGGTCTGCTGTAGCCTGTGGCTGTCTGAGGGGAACCGACTGTCCCGAGGTCCCCGATGGGCCGTGCTGGTCATCTGGGTCCAGGGAGACAGAGCTGCTGTCATCACTGGGGGCCTCTTCTGGGGGTGGGATGGACATTTCTGGTCCCTCCTGGGCGGTGTGGTGGCGTTCGGGTCCTGCAGGGGTATAAGAGTATGGTTATTGCTTCTGTGTGTGCCATAGCGTGCAATGGGTGGGTGCCCGTGTACCCCAGTGCTGGCATTCCTTTGTGGGGGCTGTTGTGACGGCGGTTTGTGGGGGAGATGGGTATGTGCAGTGGGCATGCTTAGGTGATGGCTGTCGATGGTTTGTGGTGGCATGCAGGGTTTGGTGTTGAGATGGGTGGGTTGTGATGGTGAGACATTAGCAATGAGGATGTGTGATGGTGGTGGGTGGGAGGGTGGGGGTATGAGTTGGCATGCTGGTGGGGTGGGGGGGATGAAGTAGTGAAGATGAGACTTACCAGAGTCCATTCCTCCACCTACTCCTGCGAGGCCCTCAGGATGCAGGATGTTCAAGACCTGCTCCTCCCATGTTGTAAATTCTGGGGGAGGAGGTGGGGGTCCGCCGCCAGTCTGCTGCACCGCGATGTTGTGCCTGGATACCATGGAACGCACCTTCCCCCGTAGGTCGTTCCACCGCTTCCTGATGTCGTCCTGATTTCGTGGATGCTGTCCCACAGCGTTGACCCTGTCCACTATTCTTCAATGGTGGTGTGCTGCACCTGTGTCCCGAAGAGCTGGGGCTCTACCCGAACTATTTCCTCCACCATGACCCTGAGTTCTGCGTCTGAGAACCTGGGGTGTCTTTGGGGTGCCACGGGGTGGTGTGGATGAGGTGTGGGGTGGTGTTTGCGGTGATGAGTATGGTGAGTGTAGTGGTGTGTGGTGTTTTGTGCATGGTTGTTGTGTGGGTGATGGTGTAGTGTGCCTCTGTGTGATGGTGTTCTCTATTCTGTGCTGTCTCTCTCTGGGCTTCGTCTCTGATTTGTGGTCGTAGGGGTTTGTGGGTGATGTGGGTGTGTGTTTTATAGTTAATTGGGTGTGTGGGAGTGTTGTGTGTATGTGTCTCAGGTGTGTGTATTTCAAATTGTCCAATGTGGCTGTGTTTTGGAGCTGTATGTGTATTTTGAGTTAGCGGTGTGTACCGCCAATGGAATACCGCGGTTGAAAGACCGCCGCGTGGATTCGTGGGTCGTAATGGCATGGGCGTATTTCTGTTGGCGTGACGGTGGAGGTTTGGTCTTCACCAGTTTAACGCTGGCCGTTGGTGTGGCGGACTTTTGTGGATGTCGGGTTTTTGGCGGTTTGCCTCTTGAGGGTCAGAATGACTGTGGCGGTTTACCGCGACCACGGCGGTGTTGTGGCGGCCTTCTGACCGGCGGTAAGCGCCTTTTACCGCCGAGGTCAGGTTGACCCCCAAAGTGTCTTAAGTCTTTTTAAAACAAACAGTCTCTTTTAAGCACAAAGTACCTGGTTCATGTGAAAAACCTCTGCAATGGGCTGCAGAGGAGGAGAAGCGTGGAAACGAAGGGGGTGTGCGTCGATTTCTCGGGCCGCACATGGTGATGCGTTGTTTAGTTTTCACGCAGGGACGGCAGTGCGTCGATTTCCAGGGCTCGGTCGTAGATCCTCTTCGGGTTGCGGGGTTTTCAGAAGCCCCGGGGTCTGTGCGTGGAATCCTGGGCTTGTGAAGGGGAGTCACAAATGCTGCATCATTCTGATGGGGGTGGAAATTTCTTCTGCACGGGAGGCGCTGCGTCGATTGCCCCTCTGGAAGTCAGGCCGCGTCATCCCAGGTCAGCTGTGCGTCGATCCGGTGGGCCATGCGTCGAAGTTCCGGTCGCAACTCAGGTGCCGTGTAGATCTTCTCCTTGCGAAGTCGGGCTGCGTCGTTCAGGTACTGCGTGCTGTGAATTTCTCACCAGGGGTGGGCTGTGTGTTGTTTTTAGCAAGCTATGCGTGGAGTTTTCACCACACAAGGAGTCCAGTTGCAAGAGAGAAGTCTTTTTGGACCTGATACTTCAGGGAACAGGAGGCAGGCTCTATCCAAGCCCTTGGAGAGCACTTCTTCACCACAGCCATAGAGCAGCAAGGCAGCAGGGCAACAGCAAGGCAGCAGTCCTTCACAGAAAGCAGTCAGGTGAGTTCTTTGGGCAGCCAGGCAGTTCTTCGTGGCAGGATGCAGGTTCTGGTTACAAGTTTCTTCTCCAGGAAGTGTCTGAGTTGGAAGGGGCAGAGGCCCTGTTTATACTGTATACTCATATGTGCCTTTGAAGTGGGGGAGGCTGCAAAGAGTGGCCTAGAAGTGTACCAGGTCCCCTTCAGTTCAATCCTGTCTGCCAGGGTCCCAGTAGGGGGTGTGGCAGTCCTTTGTGTGAGAGCAGGCCCTCCACCCTCCCAGCCCAGGAAGACCTATTTAAAATGCAGATGTATGCAAGTGAGGCTGAGTATCCTGTGTTTGGGGTTTGTTTGAGTGAATGCACAAGGAGCTGTCAACTAAACCCAGCAAGACGTGGATTGTAAGGCACAGAAAGATTTAAGTGCAGAGAAATGCTCACTTTCTAAAAGTGACATTTCTAAAATAGTAATATTAAATCCAACTTCACCAGTCAGCAGGATTTTATATCACCATTCTGGCCATACTAAATATGACCTTCCTACTCATTCCAGATCAGCAGCTACCACTCAAACAATATATGAGGACAGCTCTAATGTTAGCCTATGAAGGGAGCAGGCCTCACAGCAGTCTAAAAACGAATTTGGGAGTTTTACACTACCAGAACATGTAAACTACACAGGTACATGTCCTGCCTTTTGCCTACAAAGCACCCTGCCCTCTGGGGTACCTAGGGCATACCTTAGGGGTGTCTTATATGTAGAAAAAGGGGAGTTTTAGACTTGGCAAGTACTTTTAAATGCCAAGTTGTATTGGCAGTGAAACTGCACACACAGGCCTTGCAATGGCAGGCCTGAGACAAGGTAAAGGGGCTACTTAAGTGGGTGGCACAACTAGTGCTGCAGGCCCACTATTAGCATTTAATCTACAGGCCCTGGGCACATATAGTGCACAGCACTAGGGACTTATAAGTAAATTAAATAGTCCAATTGGGTATGATCCAATGTTACCATGTTTAAGGGAAGAGAGCATATGCACTTTAGCAATGGTTAGCAGTGGTAAAGTGCGCAGAGTCTAAAAACCAGCAAAAACAGTGTCCAACAATTGGAGGGAGGCAGGCAAAAAGTTAGGGGTGACCACCCTAAGGCTGTCAGGTCTAACACATCTGTAATGTCAATCAGTCAATGTGTAGGTAGGTACAACTAAATGAACATAATTAAACTCCCATGGCATTATTGCTTGTGTGTGTGTGCTTTGTGATGGCATATTAGTAACTACAAACAAGGATGTAGCAAAGCATTCCTCAGCACTTTGGACTACTCAAAAAACCCCTTGGCAGTTCTCTGTAAGATGGCGGTGACAATGAGGTAGACGTCTTCAACATCTGGGGCAGGCTCAAAAGTTATGGGTGTCACAATGGGATGGCC